>NC_136482.1:200266458-200683888 GCF_053919585.1 Euprymna scolopes
ACTCCCCCCCCCGACATGTAACTCCAAAAGTCCCCAGGGAACATGAAATCCTGGTAAAAATGAACAAACTGTGCAGTTTTAGGCCTTAAAATATGTAAATTTGAGTTCTGCACCATGCAAAAAAAAAAAAAAAAAAAAAAAGACCAAGTCCATCATTTGCCCCCCCCCCCCATTTAGCCATAAAGTCTTAACATTTAAATTTGAGTTCAGCACCTTGCAAAACTGCTAAATAGAAAGCACAAAAGTGTCAATTTTAGCAATTTTAACCTGAAAGGCACCCCGGGGGCGGGGAACCAGAGATTTCCCGGAAAATCTGCTGTAACTTTTTTTTACTCATGTTTAATGAGTATGCAAAATTTCAAAAAATTCCAAGGCATAGTTATTGAGAAAAGTGCGAACGGACAAACAGACAAGGATGAATTTACAGGTCCACCTTCCTTTTGTCGGGATAGATTAAAAAAAAAAAAAAAAAAAAAAAAATTAATGAGAGAGTAAGAGTTATATTGTTGAATTAATCCTTAAAAAGACAAATTGTAGTAAAATAAACTTCAGGTGTTTGAGGTATTTTTTTTTTTTTTTTCATGAAATAACAAAATTAGGCAGAATTCCATAAAATGGGGAGGTGGGTGGAGGGTCTTTAGTCATCCTCATCACAGTACCTTTGATTGGTCTATGCTAATCCCAGCTAGAGTTCTCATTCACCATAATACCACAAACACACCGGGGAAGGGGAGGGTGTCCTACCTAAGATTTCCAAATCAAATAGTTTTGTTTTGTAATAAATAATAACGTGTATATAAAGTGAAATTAAAATTCAATAATAAAGTCGTTTGATGAATATTTGTGAGGTAGAGGAAAAAAAGCTGGGGGTGGGGGCATCTTGGAAATTACCTATCTGGGGTGGGGGCATTCACCCGGCTAGCTAAGAAACCTAATTTAGACACTTAAGTGGTCTGGAGTTCGACGGATCTGGGTCGGTGCTACATCAAGAAAATGGAAATGTTTTTTCACGGAGAGATTCAGAAAATAGAAGAATCTACCAAAATTTTAACCTGCAAAGTCAAAAATAGATTGGAGAAAAAAAAAAAAAAAATTAATATTTTCACTTAATGTTAAGTTTATTTACAAAATTATAAGACGTTGACATACCAAAATAAATTTACAAGACTAAAACGTCACAACATAACCTGCCCAAACTTATCCATCATTCACTTTTTTTTTTTAGAAAATTGTTTTTCTTTTTTTCAAGTAACAAGACTAAAATTCCTTTTACATTCTCAAATTAAGAAAACAATTCACTGAATACAATTTAACTTCAGTCATATTGGTAATCATGGTAACGAGACAGTTTGTGTGACCATAAACAATTGGGGTTATGTGCACAATCTATAATGTAGAAAAAGTGGAAACACTCACTTAAAAGGCAAAAGAAAAAAAAAAAAATTGTGTGTTTTGTGCAAGATTTACAGAAAGACATTCTGTTTCACTAATGCTCTTCAGTGTACCTAATTACAATGCCTCCCCACGGGACAGAGACACCAGGGTCGTTTTTTAATGTGGAGAAACTGTTCTAAACCCTAGGTCACCTCCACACAAGAAATTGTTACATATTACAATGAACATATTTCAAATAGCACTAAACATTAATTTGATCGTCCATCGATACCTGCAGTTGCACGAGAAGAGTGAAAATCCGCAAATAAAAGTACGTTCTTGCATATATAATTGAGCACTTAATTTATTCGATACAAAATAGATAGGACACCAGTCCCAGGACATAAAATTATTTTATTTTTTTTTACTGCTTTATAACCTCAAATCACAGAACCACTTGGATGTAAGGGGCTACGTTTTTGGGATTAATTCAACAGGGATAGTATGTAGGGCGTTGAGCAGCAAGATGTCTTGAACTTCTGCATCTCAATACAGCCAGGGAAGCAGAGACCCGGGAGGGAATTCCAAAGTCTAGCAGTTGGAGGGGAGGGGAGAAACTACTACTTGCATCTAGAGATCTTTACAGTGCAGCAGTGGGATTTTGCAACTTGTGTTAGTCAGGTGTATTTAGGTCGAAGGGGTACAGGTTCCTTGAGTTCAGAGCACATTCCATTAAAGTAAAATGGGCACGGGGATGCAACATTTTGGTGATGGGACAGGGGTTGGAGTTTAGTTGACAGTGTAAGATCTATTGGGTTAGCAACTCTTTTGGACATTATGCAAGAGAAAGAAACAAGTGGCAAGTCTGGCAACAATATTCCATGCTTGGACAAATGGTGGCTTTGTAGAGATATGATACTCTACAGTGTCAGCAACTTTCTAGCATGATATAGAGAGCCCATCTTTTAGCAACCCTCCTCCAATGTTCTTGTTCCAATTCATGTTGCTTGTGCCAAAGAATTTGAATGAAGAGCTTTCAGGTAGCGTATTATTAATTATGGTAATCAGTGGTTGAGAAGGTTTCTGGTAATTATTAAAGGAAATAAGCTTAGTTTTAGTAGCATTAAATGTTACGATCCAAGAACTCTTTTTGCAGGCGATTGAGCATATATCGAAATCCAGTCACCTGTTATTTCAAAGATTCCAACTAAAAGATTTAAACCGTCCATCTCTGCAATTGTTTGGATTTCTATAACACTTTGTTCATAAGGTAGTTAGTTATATTTATTTTTTTTAGAACTGGAAAAATGAAAGCTTTCCAAGGTCTCAATTTTCTGTTCATGTCATACATACGCCCTTGATATTTAGTTCTTAACTTTTCAACTTCTGTTTAGGCCAACATCACTTGGCACACGGACTTCAATTAAAGGTTGCTATTATGCTATTTATCTGACTTCAGTTTTAACGACTTTATTTTCCAAAAATGTAAATTTGTAGAGATTGCATAATCATCTGAAAATTTACTAAAATGCCTTTTCAAACTGAAGCATGAGAGACTAAGAAAACGACAAACTGACAGACCCTCTCTAAGAGATGTTTGGATGCAAAAAGTAAAATACAAGGTGTGTTCAATGAGTTTCTAGACTTTTTTGTACAGGTATTTAAAATTGTCATAGACTCTTGAAAAGTCAGTATTTTATTTCTATACATACGAGATGACTGACCAATTTTTATGATTTCAGTTTCAAATGAACAGCTACAGCAGAAATTGGAATACACCCTACTTAAGTCAGATTGTCACAACTGGTGAATTTCAAAAAATGCAGTCTAGACGTGAAGACACTTAAGAACAGTATGCAATAAAATTCTGTTCTAAACTTGGAAAAAATGCCACAGAAACGTATGAAATGCTTCAGACTGCTTTTGGACTATCTTGCATGAATTATGCCACTCAAAAACTGATGCTCAAGAGATTCAAGGCAGGGACTGAGGGATGATGAGATGTTGGAGGAATAAGGAAGTCAGAACACCAAAGGTGATTGGCCAAATAAAGAATTTCATGGACAAGAACGATTGCGTGTCTAGAGATAAGTACAGTTTAATGTCAATGTGGGAACTGTACACTCAATTCACGAGGAACTCAAGATACGGAATTTTTAAGTGAATGCACTAATTCACAACTCCATCCTTGTCACAGACTATTTGGTCCTCACCCTCCCTATAGTTCAGACCTTTCTCTCTGTGACTTGGTTATTCCTTAAGCTCAAGGAGTAATTTTAGAGACTGTCGTTAGGAGACAATTGGGATGAAAGAGGCTGTGATGCGGATTATTGGCACAATCACACAAGAGGACTTCCATGGGGGCCTTCCAGAAGTTGTACCATTCCAACAAGTGCATTGCAGCCAGAGGAGATTACTTCTAAGGAGACTATAGTTTCATGTGTGTACTTTCAACAAAAGTGCCCATAGGAAAAAATTTGGAAACTTATTTAAGACACCTTGTATCTTTGTATATTGCAATCAGTGTCATGGTGCAACAGGGTTCACCCTGGTTGTAAGTACACCACTGAAGACGGACCACACGCGTTCAACCAACTCCTCCTCCTCCATCGTTGTTGTCCACGGATATATTTGCGCCATCCACCCAGAGAAGTCAAAATTGTTTGACATTCACAAATCCATAAAGAAAAACCAATACAAATAGAACATAGTAATTGTTTTCCTAAAATCAATAAAATCTCTTATAAAACATTTCTATAAAGACAGGCAATAAAAAAAATAAATAAATAAAAAAAAAAAAAAAAAAATGGTGACAATGAGAAAAACAATTGTTCAACTTTTCTTCAAACAAGCATTTGATTGTGGGTGTAACTTAGAATTCAGGAGAATAATTCAAGTGAACTCCAAAATAAGTAAAAAATAAAACTGATTTTTGTTTGGATTTAGAGAAAGCGTTTTTCATTCTTGTTTCTCTATTTACACTAACAAAGATACCCGCACCTCACAGGCACCCTTGTAGTATGTGGAGGTTGTAAGAACCGCACTAAATACGACCATGACCTTGACCCTGAAAAATGGTGTGAACAATCCAGAGGCGGGGGACCATCATGCCAGATTTGGCCATCATCGGTTTAAATGGTATGAGCTGTAAGAGAGTTGTACACAGACACACACGAACACTACTACTTTTTATATTTTCAGAATGTGAGAGATTATATATAATTATTTCCACAGCCTAAAAACTGCTGCAGCCCACAACCCGGAAGTCTAAGACTAGAGTTACGCCCTCATCATATAATATATATATATATATATATATATATGAATAAAAAAGAATACGAAAAGTATAAAAGCTTATAACTTTTCTTTATTCATTTTCGATTGGTGACGTGCAGGAATACAAAATAATATTGTGAAAAAAAAACAAACTTTTTTTAAGTACATAATTTTCGACCGATCCTTCAGTCTTCATCGGTGTAGTCAAAATATATATATAGCAGGGGGTGCCCAGCCTTGCAGGGTCATAAAATACACTCAAAAGGCAGATTTCATATTCTTTTATTAAAGACCCAATCTCTTGAATATTATATTGTACCTAATATATAGTAATGATAAACAAAAAAAAAAAAAAAACAACTTTGGTGCAATCAGCTAAAATCGAAACAAAAACATTTAGCACTCTAGCCGAGTCTCCTTATAGGAAAATATTTGACAACTAAGGAAATGACCCCCCCCTCCTCCCCAATGTGTTTTCAGTTGATAATGATGGCATTGTTGGATATTTAGGGAAGTAACGATCAATTGTTAAGATAACCTTTCAAACATACTTTTAGCTTGTTTTCAGCAAAAAGCTAACATAGGTATATTTAAGTCAGGTCAATCCAGTGAAATGACAATGGTCGAATAAAACGCCCTTGGGGCATGGTAACAGTAACAATGTTACCTCAAGGAAATAAACCAAAGAATGTTGTAAAAAGGAAAATACGGCTTTTTTTTTTTTTTTTTTTTAAACATTCTTTGGTTTATTTTCGTTTTGAAAAAGAAATTTTATTCTCGAATATTAACATCTACCATCTCAATTATATTAAAAAGTCCATATTTACAGATTTACATTTGTTCTCGAAAAATAGATATACAAAGATTTATAAAATCTACAAGATCTTTGTTTATAAACATTTTTTCAGATGTTTTTTTTTAAACAGCTTTCGTTTAAAAAAAAAAAAAAAAAAAAAAAAAAAGTATATTATTTTATTAAACTTTTGTTTAAATAATTTAACTTTGCTCGTTTTATTAAAATAAATTCACTCAGTAGTGAGCTTTGGAAACTTATTGAAAGAAATACAATCGCTAAAAGTCGCCACTTTGGAAAAAAAAAAAAAAAAAAAAAAAAAAAAAAAAAAAAAAAAATCACTCAAATGTAGAGCTCAGTGTAGTAAATGATTTTCAAAACCAGCTTGCAGTTTTTATTCTTTTGTGATATTAAATCAAGTCTAATTTTTTAAAACTATTTTCTTAAGACGTGTTTATTAAATCAACAACAACAATTTTATTCAAATCGTCTCCTACAAATACTTGGATACGTTTATGAAGAAAACAGTTTTAAGTCAATAACAATTAGTAAATTGTATATAAGAATTGCAAAGATACAAGATGTACTTCAATTTTTTCCTAAATATTTCTTATATTTAAACTAAATTTAGAAATTTTATTCTCCCAACAAATTTTGTGCATTTTGATTTTTGAAGAGGGATGCTCAAAAGATTTTGTCCGTGTGACTATGTGTCAAGTTGAAAACATGATGGCTGGCTTTTCAAGGTTTTCACCAAATAACTCAGCAATAATATTATCAAGACATTTTCTTGCTCTCAACATGCAATGAGAGGAAAGCATATTTGTATGTAGATAAACATAATTGGACATTAAAAATCTTGATCGCTCACCTCAAACAGTTAATTATTAAACACGTTGTCAGAGTATGTCAGCAATGTAAACAGGTGGGATATTAGTTCTATGGAAAAATGGATAAGCATAATAACAGACTAGTTAAATAAAGTAACGACCCAAACATCACTAAAGCAGAACAATTTCTTTAGATTCCTACGACTGATTTATGTTTCATTGACGGAAATATTTTGGTTCAGTTTTAATGAACATGTTTGTGTCCTTATTTTTAATAGTCTGTTAACATGCTTATTCAGGTTTTCATATATTAACATCCCATTTTGTCTGAGATTTTCAGTTCAAGTTTTACATTTCCTCAATATTGTGTAAATAGCTTTGAAAACCATATCGATTAGTGGGTCTTAAGAATGGAACGCATGGAAACACTATTGAGCGAGAGCAAATGAAGTTTTTTTTTTGTTTTTTTTTATAGAATTCGGAGTTACGAAGATTAAAATTTTGTCTTGCTTACTATTGCATTTGCTTTATTAAATGTTTAAATGGCAGTTTGTGTATTCACTTCTTATACTGCATCAGGATGAAGTTGGCATTGCAGCAATTGCATTTTGGATGAATTACAAACGAGAGGAAAACAAATTGATTTCGAACAAAAGAAATCGAAACAATCCAAGTTTGGCATTCTTTTGTTTTATTGGAAACGAAAGAGCAAGTTTATTAACGACACTACAGTGGTTACCAGCATGAATTGCAAGGAAGGTGACGGTGGCTCAGTAGTCAACAACTGACTGACAACCTAGGTGTGCCAAGTTCGAATCCAGGTTGTACCATAGAAAAATTCAATGATGTTGGCAACCTTCACGTAATCCTTTCAATAAATACCAGATATCCTTCTAGAAAGGATTTTTACTAGAAAGATATCTGAGAAATGCGCAGCGGCATTCACCCTCGGTGGGTCGAATCAATTGCTTCTAAAGTGTCAAGATAAAATAAAATTCACAAACAGTCCTCAATCACTTGTAAGATGTATCGGAGAAAAAAAAATGCAAACAAAATATGAATGACGCTCAACAACAGCATGCAGTACGGACTTTGTTCGCCGAATTAGTTTGTCTCGTTATGACATAAGTTTCATCAATACCTTTGGGAAAGTTATCAATCCATGTCCATCAATATGGGTTGAATAAGATCTGTATCAGATGAAAAGGAGTTTTAGTTGAACTAAAGAAAATCAAGGAGTTTTTAATTTTTATATTTCATCGAACAACTGCAGCTTTAAATGAGTATCAAAATTGCTAGATTGATTTTTATGGTAAAAAATGAATTAAAATAGAAAATTATCCAATTTGTTAAAAAAAAAAATAAAATAAAATAAAAAGGAAGGAGGCATTTTCAAACAGCTTCTAAAATGATATGACAATCAAAACTGGGGGAAAATAAAGAACGCTTTTAGGATACGTTAAACGATATTAGTAAAAAATAAAATTTATTGCAATGGGCAGAACATTTTTTAGTATAGTTTTAATTTAATGACAAAAATACAGGATTAAAATTCAGAGTGGAAGTCTGGATGGAATGGATCGAAAGTAATTTTGAAATGGATGAATGAGCGAGAACAAGACAAAAATCCAAGGTATAGAACATAGTAAAAACATCCAACCCAAACTTTTATAATTTAAAAGTTAGACGTCTACTTTTGGATTCTTTTTTCTTTATAAAATATCCCATACAATCGATAATTTTTTCAAATATCCCATACAATTGATAATCATAATTTTTGTAAAAATATCCTATACAATTGATAATCATAATTTTTTTAAAAATATCCTATACAATTGATAATCATAATTTTTTTAAAAATATCCTATACAATTGATAATCATAATTTTTTTAAAAATATCCTATACAATTGATAATCATAATTTTTTTTAAAATATCCTATACAATTGATAATCATAATTTTTTTTAAAATATCCTATACAATTGATAATCATAATTTTTTTAAAAATATCCTATACAATTGATAATCATAATTTTTTTAAAAATATCCTATACAATTGATAATCATAATTTTTTTAAAAATATCCTATACAATTGATAATCATAATTTTTTTAAAAATATCCTATACAATTGATAATCATAATTTTTTTAAAAATATCCTATACAATTGATAATCATAATTTTTTTAAAAATATCCTATACAATTGATAATCATAATTTTTTTAAAAATATCCTATACAATTGATAATCATAATTTTTTTAAAAATATCCTATACAATTGATAATCATAATTTTTTTAAAAATATCCTATACAATTGATAATCATAATTTTTTTAAAAATATCCTATACAATTGATAATCATAATTTTTTTAAAAATATCCTATACAATTGATAATCATAATTTTTTTAAAAATATCCTATACAATTGATAATCATAATTTTTTTAAAAATATCCTATACAATTGATAATCATAATTTTTTTAAAAATATCCTATACAATTGATAATCATAATTTTTTTAAAAATATCCTATACAATTGATAATCATAATTTTTTTAAAAATATCCTATACAATTGATAATCATAATTTTTTTAAAAATATCCTATACAATTGATAATCATAATTTTTTTAAAAATATCCTATACAATTGATAATCATAATTTTTTTAAAAATATCCTATACAATTGATAATCATAATTTTTTTAAAAATATCCTATACAATTGATAATCATAATTTTTTTAAAAATATCCTATACAATTGATAATCATAATTTTTTTAAAAATATCCTATACAATTGATAATCATAATTTTTTTAAAAATATCCTATACAATTGATAATCATAATTTTTTAAAAATATCCTATACAATTGATAATCAATTCAGCTTGGGAAGATTCTAGCTAAGAAAAATAAAATTCCTAAAGTTTTCATCATCCACATGTGGGGATTGCTCGAGGCCACCAAGACATGAAGGTGGAATGGTGGTCACCAACACAGATTATGGAATCAGCAAATGGATTTAAAAATCAAATTAGGATTTATATTCATAAATACTACAAAGTAAACTTCTTGCATCTATGATGCATACAAATTTCATCTGATACACCTCAATATTATCACGAATTGGTTGTGTGATTGGTCTTACTAAAAATAAAGTTAGTTTTCAAAATAAACGTTTAATGCTCAAATAATGAGGGCCTATATCTTCCGATGTTATGCCAAGTTTATTAAATATCAGTGTTACGAGCACACTAAACAGACAAGAACTCCTGCCAATCTTGCTGCTTCTTGCACCTCTCAACACACAAAAAGGTATCCGTTACCAAAACAGCCAACCTGACTGCCAGATAAAATCTGCCTCATCTTTTCTAAGAAAAAAAAAGAAAAAGATGTAATGAAAGAAAGGAAAGATGCAACCATGGCAACAAGAATAATCATTTTCTTTTCTCCACATCTGTCCATCCTCCTTTGAAAGCTGCCACGTTACTATTTAATTGACAATTAAAAGTCACAAGGTCATGGTAACCAATTCTCAGGAGATCAGTTACACCATTTACCATTTTAACAAATGAATATCTAACAAGAGTGACAAAATCACCAAGAGTTACAATTGCTTACAGTCTAAGGAATTACAGGAAACACAGAAACAAAAAATCTTTTTAAAATTGATAAAATTTCCTGATGGAGTTTCCACTGCATCAGGAATGACGTTCATATTAACCTCCCCACATTCAGAGGCTACACACAAACTGTTTTATTTGGAATCCTACAATTTCACCAAGAATTTTAAGTGATTATAAAATCACGGAATAACCATTTAATGAAAGTGGGGAAAGAGTGGAAAACATATCAAAGTGTTCACCCGAAAAAGCCAAAATAAAAGGGAACATTTAATCGAGAACGGTTCTAACATATGTGCATATTTGGTTGACTTGTGTATTCCAATCTAAATTTCAATTGAAATTAAACTTATCAAATGACCATAGTCACACCCAGCAAAAGGTTAACCATGTTGAATACAGAACACAATGGATCCAGAAACATGGATTCATCACCTCACCTTGAAGTCAAATCGGCAGTTAGCCGAGTGGACATCAACAGGTGAAACCTGTTCAAAGCTACTAAAGATGCAAGCATCAACAGGCAAAGTTTTGGCATCCATATTTTAGGATGTGCAAGATATTGTTTATCAATTACCTTGAAAAAGAACCATCAACAACAAATATTATATGGCATTAATTGGTGTTTGAAGGAAGAAATTGAAATAAAAAATTAAGCCACAAATGAAACAGAAACAAATGCTCTTTCACCAAGACAATGCACCGTGTCACAATCTCATCACAAAATTATATGAATTACACTTTGAATTACTTCTGCACCAACCCTATACACCAGATCTAGCCTTCTGTGACTACTGGTCGCTTGTAAACCCGAAGAAAATGCTCCAGGAGACAAGACAAATTGTTTAAAAAAGCATTGCAATCTGTATCCGTCTAGATTGAGACTACATCAATGAACAGTCAAATTTTACTTAAAAGATGTTTTATGAATTAGGCGGATATGTTAAAGTTTTTTTTTCAATGAGATCATAAAAAAAATTTTTTGTAAAAATTTTTTTTTAAGTGGTGTTGCATATATTGTCAGTATCAAAAATACTATTTTCATGAGAATTTACAATGTTAAAATTGTACAAAACATTACGAATCCATACTCCCATAAATTTGGGTTTTTATGTATTGATATTCATATTAAAAACCCTTTTTTCTATTCATTTAAAAAGAAAATACAACTTTGTTATATATGGGTCGTGGAATTGCATTGATCTGCAAAAGATCTAATTTGCATATTCTTTTAAACATTCATTTTAATTGATTCCCTATTTTTTTTGGTTTTCTTATGGGATGATCATCTTTAACCATTATGTGTAATTACATTCATAAATATTCTACATGATTTATACTTGCGTAATATTTGCATAAAAAAGGTTATAGTAAACAAACTTTTCCTGTATATTTTTATGCATGCATATATATGCACACACACACACACACATATATATATATATATATATATCGATAATATAAAGCTGAACGTCTGTGTGTGTGTCTGGTCACAAATAGGCTCCTATATGGTTGACTTATAGAAAACTGATCACATCTAATGACAGATGTATCAAGACACAGGAATGGGTATGATTGATCTGGCATAATGATTCATTAAAATTGTGGGGTCTGTGTATGCGCCTGGTTCACAAAGTATGGAAATAAAAATTTTTAAAAAAGTTTGCAAGTATTTTTGATATAGATGTGCATAATAATACTTCGATAAGTATGTTTTAACTTAAATAGGGATGGATAATAAAATTGTGGGGTCTGCGTTCGCGCCTGGCCTCCATAGAATAGAAATAGGCACAAACTTTAATAAAGACTTTTCATATCTATCTGCGTAAGTATACTTTGATAATTAGGTTTCAGTTTGAAGAAATATGGTATAATAAAATTATGGGGGTGTTCATTCGTGCCTGACCTCCATAGAATGGAAATATGTCACAAAGTTTAACAAGGTTTTTTAATATAGATCCACATAATATTGTGATAAGTGTTTCAGTGTGAACAGGTATGGTATAATAAATTATGGGGTTTATCTATTTTTTTTACTTTCACCATATTTTGCTTTGGTTTTGATACCCCCAAATTCGAAGCTATCTCTTTACAAACCTTCCTTTTCATAACCTACTTTCATAAATCGGAGTCCATTTTCTTGAACTCAGTCAATGACGGGTACTTTTGCTAGTATATATATATATATATATATGTGTGTGCTTAAAATATTTTGCCTATTAAACTCCTATCAGTTTCTTGTTTACAGACATGAAGCTTCATACATATGGTATTCGATGTAAAACTTTATATTTACATTTTAGCTGGAGAAAATCAGTGCAAAAGTGTGAAAATTAGAAAAATGAAATTTGCCAGGTGTAAGTCGAACGACGGCATTACGAATATGCATGCGTAACGTAATAGCTATTGGTTCACGTTTCAATTTTTAACCTTGCAGCAAACATGTCTTCATAGCTCCGGCATTAATGTCAAAGGAAAAGTAAATTGTAAGCTAAATGTTTTGTTCTTGATAGCAGCGCACAAATCATTTTTTTCTTTTTCAACTTTTTAAATCGTATATATTGGGTCCAATATGATAAGTACAAAATCCGCATTAATCAAAAGCATACTTAAGCATATTTTATGACCGAGCAATGCAGAGCGGCCTGTTAGTGAATACATAAAGACTTAAAAATAAAGCAATTAAATGTTTAAAGGAAAAATTGAATAGAATTTGCTAAGCATACTTTCTACATGCTTACAGAAATATGAAAAACCTATTAGAGAGCAAGTTGAATCAACACGAGTAAGAGAAATTCATAGTTAATTGAAAGATGAGCGACTTCATATTTGGATTATTCAAACTAATATTCATCTTGAGTGTTATTTCCACAACGTTTCAGCAGATGATACCTCCAACCTTCAGGTTCATCTTGTAGAAGTTTAGAATCTTTAGAATTTCAAACATAACTATTTAATCCATGGGGATAGCATGTTCTCATTCCATCAGCCATGACTGGGTAGAAGTCCTAAGTAATTTGCACGTTTGAGTGTCACAAGCACTGAGAATTGAAAAGAGTGGAAGATACCTTAAACTGATAAAGTATTTTATCCGTTATATAAAGTATTTTATCCGTTATATAACAGGTTCTTTCAAACGTGAAAGAAAAAGTTTCATTCAAAATTCTTTACAGTTTCCCTGAATTCGATTGAATATATACCTGAACGTTGAATATTACACCGACAGAAACATTGTAAAACTAACAGAGATGAGACTAATAGTTTAAATAATTGAAATACAAATTATCAATCCTCATCTCAAAAATTCAGAAATATGTGGATGATGCCTCTGTTCAGTCTCAAGAGACAATGGATACCTCTTGTAAGGGTAGCTGCACATGTAATTGTGAGGCAAGGGTTGCATAATCATCAGCCACACCTCTCCTGAATTGGTACTGCTAGAGTTCAGTGGCAATCAGTAGTACTAGATGACTGGAAATAATGCAGAGATAAGCAGAGAGAACATAACCCACCTGGAATTCTCAAATGGTCACCCATTTTAATACTGACTAGGCTCAACATTGCTTAACTTCGGTGATCTAACGTGAACCGGTGTGTCAATGCTGTATATATAAATGACTTGTTCAATTAAATTACAGCTCATTAGAATTAAAATGAGATTTTCCATTTCAAATAGGAAAAATATGCTAACATTTTGTATCATTAAATATATATATGAACTAAAACCATAAGGAAACAAACGTTGATTAATTTTTGCATTTGATTTAACAACATCGTCAATGTGTAAAAGTGAGTTTTAGTTTGAAAATAGATTTTTTTGCACTCAAAAAGGTATTTCAGCAACTATGACCTCGGAGGATTATTTCGTAATGACCTTTGTTAAGAGATTGACAATCAGTTATGGGTGAACAAACACATATTAGCCTTCTGTCAATATAATTAACTTGGAAACCACCTTCCAAATGAAGCATAAAAATGCCCCTCCCCCTATCCTTTTTAACAGTGCTGACATTAAATGAACTCTGGTGTTTGTGTCTATTCAAGGAAAAATGAAAGGGAAGGGGAAAGAGATAGGAAGGGGGAATATTTTATAAATCAGCTTCTAAAAGATTGAAAAATCATTTTCTTTTTGCACTTACATTAAGCTATGAACAAAATTTATATTTTAATGCCGATATTACTATGCATTATATGGTCATGCTCGGCATCCAGCAGCAATCACCTATTTATAGAGAAAGAAAAAAAAGGAACTGTGAAACTAAATTGGGAGGGAAGGGAGTAATTCACTAGTGGAGAGATTATACACACACACAAAGCTAGCAGCCCGGTGTTACCCGGTCGTACAATACACTTATGAAATCTGCATAAATTGTCATGTATATGTATTCTGTTTTGTTCCATGTTCCACTCCATGACACTTATCCCGATACCTTGATTTTGCCCGACAGCCGCATACATTTCATATATATATATATATATATATATATATTATATATATAAACAAATGCATGCATTTGAAACTGACAAATGAATTTCAACCAAATCATTCTTTTCATCCATTATATAAAAGGAGAGTTATCTGTGTTAGTTTGTATGTCTAAAACTTTTGTCATATGCATCGTACACGCACCAACTTGGCATCATTAGAAAGGGATCTCTCAGACAAATAGCAAAAAAATTGGAAAAACTGGTCAACTGTTTTGTGTAGAACTTGTTTTATTTCAACCAGGAGTCATCTATAATCACTAAATGGTTTCGACAACTGTACATGCATCAATCATTGTTCTCTGAATTAATTTAAATACAAGAATTTTCAATGTGATTTCGTAATTAGCGCTGTGGTCAAATGGATTAGGAGGTTACCTCATAACCATCAGTTTTGAGGTTCGTGCATGCATACAGGTGGTAGGCTTTTTTCTTTTTAAACATGGTTTTGTCATTTCGGTGGCAAATTATATTAAAAAACATTTCCATATTTTGATTTTTTTTATCAGCAGTTTAAATAAACTGAGGATTATATTTTTATTTAAAAAGCAACAAAAATTTCAATCCAATTACAGTTCTTTAAACAGTTTAAAACTTAAATCATGACAATTTCGGACGCCAAAAATCAACACAAAAACATTAATAACAAAAAAGCTGATGAATTGCAGAGTGAAATGTTTTAACAATTTTTTAATAAAACTAATTTAAAAGATTAACTGTACATGCGCTAATTGTTGACACCTTTCGTTTGAAATAACTATCATTTGCAATTTTGTAGCATCCTCGTAATTGTGGCCACACAGGTTTGGTTACTAACTTCAGTTACGCGAGTTCACGCCCGGCATACACTTTTTTTTTTTGCTTTCTATTTCACATTTGGCTGATGGTACTTGATTTTTTGCCCCCCCCCCCCGCCTCAATTTTTTTTTTTTTTTTTTTTTCTTTTCCATCAGGCAATGCAGATTGCATATGTATTATTAGAATCAATCCTCTATTATATATTACCGAGAAATAATTTGCCCGATGGACTAATTCGCTAAAAAAAAAAAAATAAAATAAATAAAAAAATTTAAAAAAAATGTGATATCTCATTCAAATTCTGTTCGTGTTTGTTTACAATATCACTTCAGCTGATATTTGGGTTTGACGATCTTTAAGTCTTTCTCCTCTTATAGATAAAAATGAAGTTTTACTGAGGAATATTTTACGTTACACCAGCCAAAGTTACACCGGTGTGACATAAAATATTCGCCTATAAAAAGTTTAATCTAGAAAAGAGAAAAGCTGTTTTTAAGATCGGATTTTTTTTTTTTTTTTGATACTTAGATGAATTTCTGCCAGAAATATAAATTCCCTTTGAGTGAAATTTGCAAAAGAGGCTCAGCCGTTTCAGAATCTATGAGAAAAACTCTCAGACTTTTTTTTTTTACAATTATAGTAAAAATTGATTCTTTGAGGATCAATTGGGTTGGGTTTCGTCGGGAGTTGGGTGTCATGTACTAATTTGAAAAAAAAATGCTAACAAATTCAACGAGGAATTCTGTTATATAAAGGAGAGGTGTGCATGTATGCCCTGCTAGAAAGGAATGGGTTAGGCAGAAAAAAGGGCTTGGAAAGAGAAATGGGAAAGACTGAGAGGGAGGGGTAAAAGAGAGAGAGAGAGAGAGAGAAGTTTTAATAGAAATATGTTATATTTTGACACAAGGCAATGCCGAGTAGCCCTGCTAACCTTTCATATAAAAGGAAAATCATAAGCCTGGGTGGTTGATCAATTAAAAGTTAGTAACTACACTTGCCACACTGAGACACTTATATCATTGCGATTCATACCTGGTTATTTTTCTTTTAAAAATTAACTGAAACAAGGTCTAAGAGTCTAGTCTTTCATGTTTTCTATATCGAACGAATTGTCAGAGGATGGGCAAGTTTTCAAAATATTAAACATACTTTTTAATTCTTCTATTTTGTTATTCAGGATATTCGACAATGCCAGGTAACCTTGCTAATTTCACATAATAGACTTCTAGCACAATGTTTATGTAAATATCGCTAACCTGATGGCACACAAACGATTTGTTGACTGCAGCTGTGTGCTTGCTTGTCAATAGCAGAACTAAAAGAACCAAGATGTTTATTAAAGAATAGAAAATCAAAATAAAAAAAAATGAAACATTTTCGCTAAACAAAACAGAGTCTTAGAATTACATTAAATTTACTTACAAAATTATCTACGGGCACATGTTCCATATATATATGGCTCATCAGTACAGCTAACTATACCAGGGTTTGAACCCACAACTCTAGGATCTATGATTGGATGCGAATACCACTACACAACAAAGCATCTCCGATCATAAATTATGGTTTGAAATCCTGGTATAATAAGCCATGCTAATGAGTCATACATATGACTAAACACATTTTCCCTGGATCACTATTTTACAAGTAAATAAATAATATATATATACGTGAAAGAGAAAGAAAAATCCAGGTGGTTCTAGATGGTCGTACACCAAAACATAATATAAATGTGGGTGTGCCACAAGAGGTCACTCCTTGGGCCTTTATTATTCCTAATGCTCATAAAGGATCTCTGATAAAATTTTCTGAGATGGGAACACTTGGCACGAGGGGAAAACGAATGAACACACGATATCTACGGGAATTATTAAACTCTAGAGGAAAACCTCCACTCTAGTGAAATGGGGCCGTAACTGGTTGGTAACATAAAATGCTGCTAAGACTAAGCTTATTTTCTTTAATAATTACATGAAACCTCAACCACTGATTGCCATAGCTGGATAAGGATCGTCGTCTATAGAAATAACAAGTGCACAGTTTGATGTCCGTGTGGGAACTATACACAATTTTTCGCAAGGAACTAAAGACGAGACAAATTTGTGCACAGTTTGTCTCAAGGGTGATCAGAGAAATTCAGACTATT
The DNA here is from genome assembly GCF_053919585.1 of Euprymna scolopes. NCBI lineage: Eukaryota > Metazoa > Mollusca > Cephalopoda > Sepiida > Sepiolidae > Euprymna > Euprymna scolopes. The sequence goes on from NC_136482.1 coordinate 200,283,783, forward strand.
TGACCAAGATGGGCATCAAAACAGTTCCTCACCCTCCCTATAGTCCAGGCCTTACTCCCTGTGACTTTATTATTCGCTAAGCTCAAGGAAAACCCTAGAGGCTGTCATTATGAGATAATCGAGGAAATGAAAGGTTGTGATGAGGGTCATCGACACGGTCACACGAAAGGAATTCCATGAGGCCTTGCAGAAATTGGAACAGTACTGCAAGTGCATTGCAGCCACAGGAGATTATTTTGAAGAGAATTAGAGTTTCACGTGTACTATCAATGAAAGTGCCAATATGGAAAAAGTCTGGAAACTTATTGAAGGCACCTCGTTATCCTAACGCAGACAGGAGTGACATTTTGTTATTAGCAACAAAAATTAAAATTCAAAACTGAAACTCATTTGATCCTTTGAATCAGCAATGAGTCAATGATGACCATTTTGAATATTTGAAATAAGGTTTGCTATTAAAAAAGATAAGTCATCTTCTCATTGACAAAAACACAAGTTGTTCTTCATTATGAGTCAAAAAATGCTTAAGTGTCAAGTACTTCGGCAATGACAAAAAAGAAAAAGAAAAACTCTTATTCACTGGATGCTGCACCATGTACAAGTATTCGGATGACTATACTAGCTATTTACTAAACTTTGCCAAATCTGGTACAAGGCCACTAAAATTGGAGCGAAATGATTGAAATCACTAGAATAAACCACAATATCCAACACGAAGTCCTTCAGTTTACCACAGGTTACACATACATTAGAGTTTATTCATTATAATAAAAATACATTAGAGTTTATTCATTATAATAAAAATACATTAGAGTTTATTCATTATAATAAAAATACATTAGAGTTTATTCATTATAATAAAAATACATTAGAGTTTATTCATTATAATAAAAATACATTAGAGTTTATTCATTATAATAAAAATACATTAGAGTTTATTCATTATAATAAAAATACATTAGAGTTTATTCATTATAATAAAAATACATTAGAGTTTATTCATTATAATAAAAATACATTAGAGTTTATTCATTATAATAAAAATACATTAGAGTTTATTCATTATAATAAAAATACATTAGAGTTTATTCATTATAATAAAAATACATTAGAGTTTATTCATTATAATAAAAATACATTAGAGTTTATTCATTATAATAAAAATACATTAGAGTTTATTCATTATAATAAAAATACATTAGAGTTTATTCATTATAATAAAAATACATTAGAGTTTATTCATTATAATAAAAATACATTAGAGTTTATTCATTATAATAAAAATACATTAGAGTTTATTCATTATAATAAAAATACATTAGAGTTTATTCATTATAATAAAAATACATTAGAGTTTATTCATTATAATAAAAATACATTAGAGTTTATTCATTATAATAAAAATACATTAGAGTTTATTCATTATAATAAAAATACATTAGAGTTTATTCATTATAATAAAAATACATTAGAGTTTATTCATTATAATAATAATACATTAGAGTTTATTCATTATAATAATAATACATTAGAGTTTATTCATTATAATAATAATACATTAGAGTTTATTCATTATAATAAAAATACATTAGAGTTTATTCATTATAATAAAAATACATTAGAGTTTATTCATTATAATAAAAATACATTAGAGTTTATTCATTATAATAAAAATACATTAGAGTTTATTCATTATAATAAAAATACATTAGAGTTTATTCATTATAATAAAAATAAAAAATTTAAAATTTTTTTAAAATTCTTAAGATGTGTACATCCATAAACAGTTTTCCAGCCGACAACATGGCTGCTTTCAAGTCTAATGTGAACAAGTTTTTGTTGAGCCATCCCATTAAATAATCAAACTTTACCCAATTTTCATCACTATTGTCTTAGTGACCACATTACATTCATTAACCCTTATCCTCGAGTGGCCTTCAGGCCTTGATAAGTGGTTATTCCCTTGTAAAAAGAAATATACATGTTTAGCTATAAAAAGGTCATTTCATAATAAAATGCATCAGAAACGTTTTTATAGAAGAAGAATGACCATATCTAAAACCTAATACTTGCTTACTTTCACCTTATTGATTTTAAATATCGTGACAAATTAATGGAACTGCTTACAGAAGTTCTAAAAATTGTCTCATTTTATATAAATATACATTTTTTTTTCAATAGGATTAAAGTTGGTACTTTCTGCAATTAGCGACCCAGATTTCCGTGATATTGGCTCAGGTTAGACTAGCAGGCGACAAACTGCCAGAATATGTCGAGTGCAAATAAATTAAAAAGTACCAGAAAAAAAAAAAAAAATGTTAAATGACATTTATCAGATACTAGCCTGGGTATTTGGATGCGTGTGTTGAGAAAAAAAAAAAAAAAAAATCGACCCCTCCTTGTACAAAACAGCCAAGTTTAGGGTGAAGGAATTAATATTTTAGGTTAATTTTTCGATATTTGTCATCTGAGACGTTGAGCTTCAAAACAATACTGATCTCGTTAGGATCTGTCGTGTCTGACAAAAGTTTTAGCAAGACATAAAATACATACAGACAGGTGAGATTTATATAATAGACTAGCGGTGGGGGGTGGCGTGTTTATAGGTGGGTGTTGGAAAACAAAAAAAAAAGAAAAATTGTAGTAGGCAGGTAGGCTCGAACCCAAATGAAAGGTGGAAAAGAAAGTGTGAAAAAACATGACATCTTACCACTCGGCCACGGCAGAACAAGAACTGAAAAGCATTCTAATTTAATGATTAAAAAGTTACATGGCAGGTGCATAAATTTAATGAGGTCAAACATTATAGGGGAATGAAATCCCGCATTTAACGTTTTTTTTTTTGGTTTTGTTTCCTCAAGATATTGAAGGGAAAACCAGCTCCCATATATAGGGAGTGTCCAAATGAATAGCAATTGTCTGATAAGAGGGTTTTTTTTTGGGGGGGGGGGGGGTCCACACAGTGATCAAAACTAATTGCTTTCTGGATGTCCCTGGCACAAAGCTGGAATCGCTGTCGTTTGTGGTTTTCATATAAAAAGCGAAACTAACAAGCATGAAGGCAGAATAGCGGGAATTTTTAGCGTGTAAAAGTTGCTAAGGTAAAAATGATTTATGACCTTTCATAAATCAGACATAATCTAGGGAGTATATAAAAAGTTCTAGGAATGAGTGATCACCCCCCCCCCAAAAAAAAAGCCTTTGGCAGACATACAAAAAATGCACACACATTTTCGCTTTTCTATAATAGATTAATTAAAAAAAAAATTATATATATATATATATATATATATATAAAATATAACAAAGTACATAAAGATTTTTCTTTACTTTTGTTTTAAATAGAAACATTTTTGTTGGGGAGGGGGGGGTAAGTTTTGAATGTTTTATTTTTTTCAAGTAAAGAAAGTTGCATTATTTTTTTTTTCCGAAGGGGGAGTGTAAAAATGTTAATGTTATTTTTTTGTGGGGAGAGGAAACTGTTAGGACAGGATATTTCCTCAGAAATATTTTCGGTAGTTTTTTTTTTTTTTTTTTTTTTTTTTTTTTTAGACTAATTAAATTTATGCATGATTAAAACTAAATTTTTTTTTCTTCCAATATATTAAAAAGTTATCTTCCAATATATTAAAAAGTTATCGGTTTAAATTTTCATTGGCCAAGCGCATTATCAACTTTATCAGCACTTGCCATATTCCGGCAGTTTACATCAGCTGCCAAGCGAACCCGAGCCAAAATTTACAGACATCCAAGTCGGTAACTGTAGAAGTACCTTTAAATTCAGTAGTATATTTTTCTGTTGAGACAATATAAAAATTTTTAAATTATTGGATGTAATAGCTAATCTTTTCAGTCAAAAAAATTTGCTAAGAATTTTAAAGTGATTTTTTATTTAACAATGTAGCAAATCACATCCTTAAATCATTTGTAGACATTTATGCTGACGACACTACCATTTATGGTAGCACATCTAAGACAGTAAACGACCAAGTTCTCTCCAATTCTCTCTCCTCTGATCTTGAGCATGTAGTACAATGGGATAAGGAGTGGCTGGTTACTTTTAATGCATCTAAAACCAAGCTTCTCTCTTTACATCATCAACATTCTGATCCACATCTGGCATCAATTGAAATGAATGGCTCTCGTCTTCAGGAGGCCTCAAGTTTTGACAAGCTTCTGGGCTTGACCATTACTCCTGATCTTAAATGGAACACGTACATCAAATCTGTTGCCAAGGCCGCTGGAAAAATGGTGGGATCTTTCTATCGATCCAGTAGATATCTCACTGCTGATGCAATTCTCTATCTATATAAGAGCCAGGTACGTCCAAGGATGGAATACTGTTGCCACATCTGGGCAGGAGCTTCTAGAAAGGACTTGTCCTGCCTTAACAGAGTTCAAAATAGACTTTGTAGCCTCGTAGGAGATGTCCTTTTCTCTTCCTTGCAACCTCTATCTCACAGAAGAGATGTTGCGAGTTTGTCTCTGATGTATCGTTATTTTCATGGAAAGTGTTCGACTGAGCTTCAATCTATGGTCCCCCCTCGCAAAACTTTCACAAGAAACACTCGTCTAGCTGTAAACACTATCAATAATTCCCCCCACTCTTTATCTGTGCCTAAACCTAAACGTAGATTCCATGAACAAAGCTTTTTTATTAGAACTGCACGCCTCTGGAATTGTCTTCCGTTTTCCTGCTTTCCGGCTGACTACAATATGGTTGTCTTCAAGTCCAATGTAAACAAGTTCTTGATGAGCCGTTCCATATAAGTTATCAAATTTAACAAATTTTCATTACTAATGATTATTATATTGTCCAATTTCTACTGTACACTCTTTAACCCTTATCCTTGAGTGGCTTCTTGGCCTTGATAATGAGTTGATACCTATGAAAAAAAAAAAAAAAAAAAAAAAAAGAAAATGTCCAATGTGAACAAATTCTAATTGAATCGTCCTCCTAAGTAATCCAAGTTACAAAATTCCCACTGTTTACTATGCTAAAATCACAATGACTAATGTATACCTATTAACCCTTATCCTCGAGTGGCCTCTGGGCCTTGATAAGTGGTGACACCCTTGTAAAAAAAAAAAAAAAAAAAAAAAAAAAAACGAAATTCTTTAAAATATTTCAAGAATAGCATACATAAAAAAAAAATAAAAAAAGCTTGATTATCTAAGAAAGAATCTTTATTTTTCTTTTTAATCTGACAAAAAAAAAAGTTTGATTTTTTTTTTGTTCCTTGCATAGTTGGATTTTTCCATCTGATGATCATATGTAGTTTTTTTTTGCACTTTTTAAATGTTATATTTTTGTTAAAACACAAGATTAAGCAATGAAATTTGCTATATACGTGTACTTTTATGCAAGGAATCTTGATATGCCACTGAACATTTCCAGAAATTAATCATTTCCAAATAATCTGCAGTAAATGCATAATAAATATGCTGAAGTTAGAACTCAAAGTTGAAATGATGCATTTTATGTCCGAGAAACTGAAATCCAATACTATTAACATTTAAAAAATTAATCTATTGCAAGATTTGGTATTTCTGCAAATTAACACCTTCCATGAGATTTAACCAACTTTTTTTAAACAATTATGTTGTGAACATTCTGAAAAATTTTGCAGTAAGAAAAAAAATTTTAGAATTAAAAGGGAAAGTTTTCACATTTATGTTTAATTATTAACATTATGGACACAAAATTGTCTCAATTTTATCTAAACAAAGTAGAGTTATTTGCCACACTGACGTTGATATTAAAAGTCCACTTTTGTTTTAAAAGTGGATACAACTTCACTATATACTTAGTGAATATATCTGCGACTTCAAAAATTCAAATTAATTTGCATATTCCTTTAACAAACTTGTTAATTCAATGTTCATTTTTTCCCCCAGTTTTCATATTGGATGATTAGTTTCATTTCATTATTACATGCAGTTCTATTTGTATATTTTCTACATTGCATAGCGTTTGGAGTTGCATTTAGAGTAAATCTGTCAAACGATCTACCACAATGTCAATTGTTGTCTCCAGATTTCATGCTTGATATATAGAGTATTCAGACCTGAAACAAAATCAGGTTTTCATCTTGAAAAATAACTGCTAATGAGTTAAAATTTAAAAAAATTGGAACTTGCAGGCGTTTCGTTGGTTTGTTTTATGGCATATCAACCCTTTTTGAGTTATTTAATACAGAATCCAATTATTTTGGAAAAAGTTTTCATGTTGCATCCAGTTATTTTGTAGAAGATTTTTATTCTTCAAGCTCTTTGTATCTTCAATCACTAGTTTGTAATGTTTGGTTTGGTTGTTTTATAGTGGATTTTATTGTTTTTGTTTCTTGCCTTGCAGAACATGAATGAGTTTTGCAATGGAAGAGGGAAAAGGGTCACAATATTAATGTTTGGTACATTTTAAGTTAGGAAACCAGTCAGGAAGTGGGGGAGATAGAAAGAGAAAGGGGAAAAGGAAAAGGTAAGTTGTTTTTGGTTTTGCAGAACATAATTTGGAGAAGGAAATAGAAAAACAAAAAAAAGCATCAATGTTTTCGTCTCAGGAAGCCAATATCTTCAGACAGCCTGATTTGGTAGCACCAGAACTTGCAGGTGTAGTTCAACATAATGTGTATGCTCTACATACGCATACATTTATACGTTTAAGTATGTTAATTAGTCATGTTTTGCTATGCATATGTCGCTAACTCAGATGGTAGCAATTACTGCGCCAGAGTTAAAGGTTTTGGTTTCGATTCTAGCAGATGGCACCCAACTTTTTCAATCTTGAAATCACCACAGTATATCAAATACGATATTTTGCATAAATTAAAATATATTTCAGCGTATTTTACAACCGGGCACTGCCAGGCAGCTTGCTAGTTGATATGGAAGATTTAATTATCTTTGAACCTTATCAGCATCTTCATCTCAAATTAAAAAAAAGTATTAGGAACTTGTGAGCATTTTGACTGACATTGGTTAAGTCTGACTTGTCTTTCAATAAGTTGAGTTGGAGTTTACTTTGGTGAAAATGATAAAATTTTATATGGACACAGTTGTTTGTAATCATTTTAATTGAATAAATTGGACAAAGTAAAAAGACAAGCTGTGGCCAGTGTTGAAAGAGTTAAATGACGTTAACAAATCTTACCATCTGTTACAGGAATAATATTGGATAAAATTAGAATATATATCTTCACACTTGATCAGAAGTGTAGGAAGTTCTAGACAATGCAAAGTTTTTGTTTTTCAAGGAATAAACTTTATTTTCTAATCTAAAACAGCATACGAGTAAAAAAAAAAAAAAAAATTTACTTTCACCATGACTAATGTTTGTGCAAAATTTCAAAAATATTCAAGGCGTGGTTATTATGAAAAGTGTGAACAAACGGGAGTGAATTACTAGGTTCAATCCCACCTTTGTCTACGACCAATAAAAGTGATAACATTAGTCAGTTTTTGGACAGAAAGGTGTGCACACTGAAAATATTAGAATTTTTCTCAAATGAATATAAATCTATGAAATTTATGCTAATTTTTTTTTTTTGCTTTCTGCATTTAATGTATTTATATCATTTAAGACTTTAGTAATAAAAAAAAAAAAAAAAAAAAAAATCAATCATGGTTAAACCCATCACAGCATACAACTTCACATTGTTACCAAAACAAGTAAATACATATTCAGCTATGCTATCTTTTGAAAAGTTAAATTCTATTTAGATGCATCCAATAACAAAATATTTCATTAAAAAAAAAAAGGTGCAGATTCAAATGATGAAGCTTAAATACATGCAAACATAAGTTTTGTCCGTCTGGATGTCACACTTTAGTTTGAAATTGTACTTTAATCAGTAATATGATTTAAGAAATTTAATTTTTTTAGAGAATAAAATTTAAAAAAAACCCTGAAATTACAACCTGTCCCCCACCTTATATATATATATATATATATATAAAGAAATAAAAATTACAATAAGTTTACCAAGGTAATCAAAATGGTAAACTTAAAATATATAATATTATAAATGTTTTATTAATCATTTGTTATATATATATATATATATATATATATACACACACACACATACACATACACTGTATAACTTTCCTTCTACAGACATTTTCTTCATATATTTGTGACTTCAAGAGCTAATAGTTTTCAGTAATGCTAGGCTCAAAATGCTTCCAGAATTTCAATATGCAAGGGATTTACGATCCCAATTATTTCTGGACAATAATTACGCTGTAAAATAAAAGTGATCAATTTAGTTTTTCTAATTCGTTTCCTAATAAGATATACATTTTTTACATTCGCATCCCATCAGTACACGTTTAAATGCGAAACAAAATAGCAGAAACTGTCACTTAATTTTGATATTCTGCATTTTATGAAAAGGTTAAGTTGTGAAGGAAAAAAGATAAGTAAAATTTGATAAACGTTCACTAAACTAATTCTGTCGCAGCCAATCATAAATTGTCTTTGGTTATAAAAGCTTTCGACAAGGAGTGGTAATTTAATTGTAAACAAGCAACGCATCTACATATTCCGTTGTATTCACTCATTTACTTTTCAACAACTCATATATATATATATATATATATATAATATACACACAAGAAAATTATAGTCAAGATAAAATATATTGGTATATATAAATTTGTCAATTCACTAAATAAAAAAGTATTTGACATCTCATTCCATTGTATTTTTTTTCTTCATTGAATTAAACTATATACAAGTGAAATTGTCTGTGTGTACATTTCCCTACCAAAATACTGTCAATTTTCAGTCTACAGACTCGAAATTTGACATAAGGGTTATTGAGATTTGGGAAAATCTTTGTAATCTGTTTTCGGCCAGAAATTTGGCTGTCAAGGGGTCAAAGTTCAATGATTTTACCTTTGAGAACTCTACCAAACTCCTGCCATTTTTTGGTCTAAACACTTGAAATTTTACATGTAAGTTCCTTGGACATGGATCAAACTTAACTTGATTTAAGCTCAAAACAATAAATGTTAAGAGGTCAAAATTGGGGTCAAAGTTAAAAGAAATTTGACCTCAGCCAATTTTTGGTCTAAACATTTGAAATTTTACATAAAGTGTATTTAGACATGGGCCAAGCTTTTTTTCTTTTAATCAGTTTTTGGATGAAAATTTGGCTACCAAGGAGTCAAAGTGCAAAAGATTTGACCTTTGTGGTCTCTAGCAAACTATTGAGCCAATTTTGGGTCTAAACATTTGAAATTTTACATAAAGGGTATTCAGACATACAGCAGTTTTTGGGTGAAAATTTGGCTGTCAAACAGTCAAAGTTGAAAGAGTTGACCTTTGCAGACTACCAAACTCCTCCGTCAATTTGGAGTCTAGACACTTGAAATTTTAGATGCAGGTTACCTGGACACAAGTCAAACTTTAATTTATATATACATATATATATTGCTTTGTCTACAATTCTATTCATATACTTTAGCTCCACCATACTTGTTGAGCTTCATACATCTAGGTCTACATTTCAAGAATCCTTTAACCCCCATCAAATATTTTTTTTTTTTTTTTAAATTTAAACAATTTAATATTTTTATGAATTAATAAAATTTTTGTATTTCATTCTTACATATGGTTTTGTATATTCTTTTAGCATTTGCTCTTTTATGTATACCCTTTCTCTTTTAACCCCATCATATCTCCCAATGAAATTTTTTCCAATTCTAATGTTTTCAAAGTTGGTTTTGACTTTTACCTTTACTTTTGTATAATGCTGACTTGTTCTATTCTGACGAGAAGCATTTAGCTTTGAAATGCCATGGCTTGAAGAGGTTTCTTCCTTATTCTTCTTTCTGTAACCCTTATTGACTTGATACTGTAATAAAGTTAATATGTAACTATGCTTTATCTTAAACTGTTGGAAAGCACCCCAGAAAAGTGCTCCATTATAAAGAAAAGTTCAATATAAGGCATAATAGTATTTTTTTTTTGTACAGAAAGTTAGAAAGCCATCAGTACCGCCGGTTACAAATTCAATACAGGGGGAGGGGATTTATGGTCAAATTGGACTCTTCAGCCTTTATCTGTTATTCTTGGAAATAGCAACAGCAGGTTTCTAGAATAACGAGTCTTTATTAGCCCTAAGAGAGCCCCTGGGGCACACCCAAGAGTTATCATGAAGTATAGACAAACAAAATTATATAAAAATCAGCTACAACTTCAGAAAATTTTATAAAAATCCAAGGCATCAACTTTTTTTTTTTTTTTTTTTTTTAATAAGCACAAAAAGTGTCAATTTTAGCCATTTTAACCTGAAAGGCACCTCTGGGGAGGGGGCACCGGAGTTTTCCTGGAAAATCCGTTGTTACTTTTTTTTTTTTTCTCGTATCATGTTTAATGTTTGTGCAAAATTTCAAAAAATTCCAAGGCATAGTTATTGAGAAAAGTGCGGACAGATGAACAGACAAGGGTGAATTTACAGGTCCACCCTCCTTTTGTTAGGGGGGGGGGCTAACAATGTTTAAGTGCTATCAATTGAAAATAGTGGCACCAAACAAAATTGAATTCAAGAAAAATCTCACAAATTTGTATTAAATCGAATATTTTCATAGAAAAAAAATAAAAAGTCGAGTATAAAGTTAGATGTGTTTTCTGTGATTGAAACAATGCTTATATTTTTAAATAAAATATGTAGAATACGTTTAGAAGCCAAATTACAATTCAATATTATGAAAAGAAACATTTGTTTAAAATTAATGTTTCCGCAATAGACGCTATTCTCACAATCTTATACTTTTTAAAAATTTCCTCGTCAGGATGGTAAATCAAAGAAAAAGTACAGAGTCCGCCTATTGTTCGTCTGCGGTGTTATTTTCAAATGCTGGAAGAATACGCTTGGTGCACATGATATGAAAGTCAGAGTGCAGCAAGCGTATTCTTCCAGCATTTGAAAAATAACATGTGAACGCTTTACTAACTTTTTATTCAATTTACCATCATGGCAAAGAAATCAAAGAAAAAAAAAAAAATGTATAAAATTCTGAAGATGGCATCTATCACCGAAATATTAATTTTAAACAAATATTTGTTCATTTTAATAATATTGCATTGTAATTTGGATTATAAACGTATTTTATATATATATTTTATTTTTAGGCAAGTATAACTATTGAACAGATCATTAATGAGTACAAAGAATATTGCAAAACTTAATTTTATATGGGGCTAGCAGGGCTACCCGGCGTCGCTCTGTACCATATAAAACAAGGAGAAAAATGAAGTTGGTTTTTAACATATCTGCTATTCTTTGGATAGAGGGATTTGGTGTCTATGGGATGATTATCATAATGTATATAAGTTCCTTGGTTCTTAAGTTACACTTTGAAAAATGTTAAATACAATTGTTGAATAAACTGCTTAATTAAATAAGAGACAAATTCGTGAAATTTGGCTTAGAAAAGGCCAATCTGATAACCCTGGACAAAAATATGAGAATGATCTCTCTTTGATGTAATCTCGTTTTCAAATATAACGTATGATCATTGTTGTAAGAGTGTGAGAAAAGAACTCTTAGTAATTTCGATGTTAACAGTTCTTCACTGAAGGAGGAAAGTTACAAAAAAAAAAAAAAATTGTCTGCCAAGAGGTGTTGAACTGAAGTAAATAAGATTTTCTTACACGTGAATTTATTATTTGTATTGAATCATGCAGCATAATAATTTCTGAGTATTTATCAATTTATTTCATTTAAGTCAGTTCTATGTTTAAAATACAACGGGCACTTTTTATAGAAATGTTAATTCATATTATGGCATCCAGGAAAATAGTATTTTGAGAGAGAGAGAGAGAGAGAGAAACTTTCAGAGCTCTATTGATAATAAAATGCAATGAGGACTTGATATAGAATGTAATGTAAATGTTAAATTTGGAAGGAAATATTTCTTTTCTTTTTGATATTTTCAGATTTCTTTCAGTTCTACGTTTAAAATACAACAGACACTTTATAGAAATGTTAATTCATATTTGCTGCTTGTTATTTGGTTTTCTGTCCAAAAAACTAATTTTTTTTGCTATCCAGAAAAAAAAAAAAAGAAAAAAAAAGTGAAACGAGTGCATGGATGCAACTCTGCAGCAATGCAACAAGAACTGGATCTTTTGCAGATGCGAGTGAATAACTGAACACACATCAGAACTAAACATCAAATTCAGAGTCCGACAACAGTATCCATGACTGATTAGTAAATTAAAAAGTCATTATACTGACTTTTTATTGGTTCTCTTACAAAGTCAAATTATTCTACAAGGAAATGTAAAAAAAGTTTATCGTATTATTGCGATAATCGTTGAAGACTTTACACTTCAAAAAAACATTTTCTAAGAAAGACAATATTTTAAACCAAGCTAATTTAGAATTCGATAAACTTAATGGACAAACAGTCAACAAGAAATACTGTGTTGAGATTCTAAGGAGTTCAGGGAGAGATTCCATCAGAAAAGAGATTCTAAGGAGTTCAGGGAGAGATTCCATCAGAAAAGAGATTCTAAGGAGTTCAGGGAGAGATTCCATCAGAAAAGAGATTCTAAGGAGTTCAGGGAGAGATTCCATCAGAAAAGAGATTCTAAGGAGTTCAGGGAGAGATTCCATCAGAAAAGAAATTCTAAGGAGTTCAGGGAGAGATTCCATCAGAAAAGAAATTCTAAGGAGTTCAGGGAGAGATTCCATCAGAAAAGAGATTCTAAGGAGTTCAGGGAGAGATTCCATCAGAAAAGAGATTCTAAGGAGTTCAGGGAGAGATTCCATCAGAAAAGAGATTCTAAGGAGTTCAGGGAGAGATTCCATCAGAAAAGAAATTCTAAGGAGTTCAGGGAGAGATTCCATCAGAAAAGAGATTCTAAGGAGTTCAGGGAGAGATTCCATCAGAAAAGAAATTCTAAGGAGTTCAGGGAGAGATTCCATCAGAAAAGAGATTCTAAGGAGTTCAGGGAGAGATTCCATCAGAAAAGAGATTCTAAGGAGTTCAGGGAGAGATTCCATCAGAAAAGAAATTCTAAGGAGTTCAGGGAGAGATTCCATCCGAAAAGAGATTCTAAGGAAGTTCAGGAAGAGATTCCATCAGAAAAGAGATTCTAAGGAAGTTCAGGAAGAGATTCCATCAGAAAAGAGATTCTAAGGAAGTTCAGGAAGAGATTCCATCAGAAAAGAGATTCTAAGGAAGTTCAGGGAGAGATTCCATCAGAAAAGAGATTCTAAGGAAGTTCAGGAAGAGATTCCATCAGAAAAGAGATTCTAAGGAGTTCAGGGAGAGATTCCATCAGAAAAGAGATTCTAAGGAAGTTCAGGAAGAGATTCCATCAGAAAAGAGATTCTAAGGAAGTTCAGGAAGAGATTCCATCAGAAAAGAGATTCTAAGGAAGTTCAGGAAGAGATTCCATCAGAAAAGAGATTCTAAGGAGTTCAGGGAGAAATTCTAAGGAGTTCAGGGAGAGATTCCATCAGAAAAGAAATTCTAAGGAGTTCAGGGAGAGATTCCATCAGAAAAGAAATTCTAAGGAGTTCAGGGAGAGATTCCATCAGAAAAGAAATTCTAAGGAGTTCAGGGAGAGATTCCATCAGAAAAGAGATTCTAAGGAGTTCAGGGAGAGATTCTAAGGAGTTCAGGGAGAGATTCCATCAGAAAAGAAATTCTAAGGAGTTCAGGGAGAGATTCCATCAGAAAAGAGATTCTAAGGAAGTTCAGGAAGAGATTCCATCAGAAAAGAGATTCTAAGGAAGTTCAGGAAGAGATTCCATCAGAAAAGAGATTCTAAGGAGTTCAGGGAGAGATTCCATCAGAAAAGAGATTCTAAGGAGTTCAGGGAGAAATTCTAAGGAGTTCAGGGAGAGATTCCATCAGAAAAGAAATTCTAAGGAGTTCAGGGAGAGATTCCATCAGAAAAGAGATTCTAAGGAGTTCAGGGAGAGATTCCATCAGAAAAGAGATTCTAAGGAAGTTCAGGAAGAGATTCCATCAGAAAAGAAATTCTAAGGAGTTCAGGGAGAGATTCTAAGGAGTTCAGGGAGAGATTCCATCAGAAAAGAAATTCTAAGGAGTTCAGGGAGAGATTCCATCAGAAAAGAAATTCTAAGGAGTTCAGGGAGAGATTCCATCAGAAAAGAGATTCTAAGGAAGTTCAGGAAGAGATTCCATCAGAAAAGAGATTCTAAGGAAGTTCAGGAAGAGATTCCATCAGAAAAGAGATTCTAAGGAGTTCAGGGAGAGATTCCATCAGAAAAGAGATTCTAAGGAGTTCAGGGAGAGATTCCATCAGAAAAGAGATTCTAAGGAAGTTCAGGAAGAGATTCCATCAGAAAAGAAATTCTAAGGAGTTCAGGGAGAGATTCCATCAGAAAAGAGATTCTAAGGAGTTCAGGGAGAGATTCCATCAGAAAAGAAATTCTAAGGAGTTCAGGGAGAGATTCCATCAGAAAAGAAATTCTAAGGAGTTCAGGGAGAGATTCCATCAGAAAAGAAATTCTAAGGAGTTCAGGGAGAGATTCCATCAGAAAAGAAATTCTAAGGAGTTCAGGGAGAGATTCCATCAGAAAAGAGATTCTAAGGAAGTTCAGGAAGAGATTCCATCAGAAAAGACCAGCACTCAAATCGGGTCAGTGGCATTTCCACCAGGACAATGCATGTCCACAACTTTTTTTTTTTTTTTTACATTTTCACCCCAAGCAAGGCACATTGTGCCACATTGTGTAGGGGGCTACTATCAGGGGCAGCAACTACTGAGACACTATGTAGGGATTTGGGCAGCAAGATGTCGGTTCACGTTACACTTGAACTTCTGCATGTCAGAACAGTTAGGGAAGCAGAGACCTGGAATGGAATTCCAGAGTCTAGCGGTTCTGGGGAAGAAACTACTGGAGTATCTCTACTGTGAAGGGATGGGATTTAACTGCTTGTCGGGGGGAGGGGGGTATTTACATCGTGGGCGCACTAGTGTCTGCAGTTCGTCAGAACATTCACAATTAAAATACTTGTAGAACAGGCAGAGGGATGCAACGTTTCGTCGATGGGACAGAGGCTGAAGCTTAGATGCCAGTTCAGGGTCTATCAGATTGGCGACTCTTTTGAACCTTGTCTAGGAGCGAGAGACTAGCAGCAGATGCGCCAGCCCAAATGTGACAGCAATACTACATACATGGGCGAATGGTGGCCTTATAGAGGTACAGGATACTTTCAGGTGTCAGTAGTTTTCTAGCACGGTAGAGAGAGCCTACTTTCTTCGCAGCGGCCCTGGCAATGTTTTCAATGTAATTGTTCCAACTCATGTTTCCTGTGAACGTTAGGCCAAGCAGTATGAAAGATTTACTCTCAGATAGGGAGTCACTGGCCATTGCTATTGGTGGCAGAGAAGGTTTCTTGTAATTATTGAAGGAAACCAGTTTAGTCTTGGCAGCATTGAATGTGACCATCTATTTTTGTCCCCATTCCACTACAGATCGGAGGTCATCCTCTAGTGTTTTTGCCATTTGTCACAGACTATTAGACCAAGATAGGCGTCAAGATATTTCCTCACCCTCCCTATAGTCCAGACCTTGCTCCCTGTGACTTTTGGTCATTCCCTAAGTTCAAGGAAAACTTTAGGAGGCTGTTAGGAGACAATTGAGATGAAAGCAGCTGTGACGAGGGTCAGTGACACTCACAGAAGAGAACTTCAATGGGGCCTTCCAGAAGTTGTTGGAATGGTACATAAGTGCATTACAACCGGAGGAGATTACTTCAAAGGAGACTAGAGTTTTAGAGTTTCATGTGTGTACTATTAATAAAAGTGTCCATACGAAAAAAGCATGGAAACTTATTTAAGGTACCTTTATTATATATATATATATATATATATATACATACACACACAAATTTACTTTTAATCATAAGTCTTCCCTTCCTAATGGCAATATTTAAATTTTGTATCCCTAAAAACATTATGAAATATATATCTATAATATAAAGCTGAGTGTGTGTGTGTGTGTCTGATCATGAATAGGCTCCTATATGGTTGACTATTTTAAAAAACTGATTACATATAATGATAGATGTATCGAGACACAGCGATGGGTATGTTTGATCTGGCAGAACAGTGGTTCATTAAAATTGTGGGGTCGGCGTTCGCGCCTGGTCCACAAAGTATGGAATTAAAAAAATTTAAAAATTAAAAAAAAAACGTTTACAAGTATTTTTGATATAGATGTACATAAGAATACTTTGATAAGTACGTTTTAACTTAAATAGGGATGGTATAATAAAATTGTGGGGTCTGCATTCACGCCTGGCCTGCATAGAATGGAAATATGTCACAAAGTTTAATAAGGTTTTTTAATATAGATCCACAGAATATTGTGATAAGTGTTTCAGTGTGAACAGGTATAGTATAATAAATTATGGGGTTTATCTATTTTATTTTTACTTTCATCATATTTTGCTTTGGTTTTGATACTCCCAAATTCAAAGCTATCTCTTTACAACCCTTCCTTTTCATAACCTATCATACTTTCATAAATCAGAGTCCATTTTCTGTAGGCTGTTTTTGAAACCAGTCAACAACGGGTACTTTTGCTAGTATATAAATAAAATAAAATTATTTTGGACCATCTTCCAATTACGATTTCCTTGGATTTTACTTGTGTGAATGGAAAATTAAACTAACTTTCTTTGGACTTACATTTTTGGATTTTACTATCATTGGATACTTTACCTTTCATCTGACTATCCATTCACGTGAAATCACCTTTTTCTTCACCATATTCCCTCTGCTTCACTTTTTGTTATCAAGTAAGATCTTTGACTTACTTGCAGTTTCATCTAATACTTTTGTATGCAAAATCTGATCCCACATTTTGCTAATTCCTACCCTCTGATGAGAAGGAAAGTATTTCTTTGAAACTCCGCAGATTAAAGACTATCCACTTATTGTTTGCTTTTCAGATTAAATGTTTTTTAACTCTTTTTCAAAGTGTTTTTTTTTTAAACATGTTTTATTAACTATTTGCTATATATATATATATATATATATATATATATATAACAGTACAGTTATATTCCAAGATCCAAATATTTTTCATACAAAACAGTTACCTCAGCAGGTTAAAATTTTGGTACATTTTTAGATCCATTTCGTTATGCAGCAACAAATGGTTATGTCAATACCGTCTCTTCAGAAAAATTAGAAATTCTTTCCCTTTTATATATGCTCCGTTATATTTAACATACATTGAGCGTCTAAACGAAAAGGGTTGGTGTGTACACAGTGAAATATAATTGGAAAAACATTTTACCAAAAAAAAAAAAAAAAAAAAAAAAAAAAAAAAAATGTGAGCAAAACACGTTAGTCATAATCGAAAATGATAAGTGTACGAAACCAAATTTGTTACATCATCACAAAGCAGGTCAGACTCTAGATTCACCGAGGCAGTAAGATTTGTTTTACTTTCAACATTTTTGGTTTGCTGCTATACTAAATAAAGATTGTGACGTCATAGGCGCAACCCTTCAAAGAAAACTTGGGTCTTCTCTCGAAAACTTACGCAAGAAAATTACCGACTCTTACATTTTTAAGGGGGGGGGGGCAGCGGGCTTTTTCTTTTTTTTAATTATATACTCATGAAATTTATTTCAAGGGTAAATAAAAAGTTTAAGCAAAAAATATTGTTCATACTTTAATATTTTTTCACTAAGAAAAAAAGAAAAAAAATCACTTATTAAGACTGAAATCCATTCGAGGATAAGGGTTAATGAGATGATAGATTGTCAGTTGAATGATGAATATTATGAGAGGATTGAATGATTGGAAAATTAACAAAATTTGATTTTTGAACAAGATTCATGACAAGAAGGGAGCTTTCAATTGATCTAAACAACAATTGATCCATTTATTATTTGCTAACATTAGATCTCAAAACTATCATGTTGTATCCTGCTGGGAAGGAACCCTGTGGAATTACATTCCAAAACTGGTAAGTTCTTGAAAAGTTTATTTGATCTTAGGCACAGCCTAAAGAAAGCAAAGCACTCTGCAGTTGTGGTAAGAGTTCTTGCTGTGAATGTCTTAAGCCAAATCAAGAACATCTGATGGAAATAATGGAAGAATAAAAAAAGACTAACAAGTTCTGTGAGAAAGGGACTGAAAAGATCAACTGCCACTAGATTGTGAAGACAATTTTGTACCCTGTCAAGAAAAAGTGCTCAGAGTAATGTGCCAGTTGGGTTCCATTTTACGAGAGACGTTCTAAAAGTAATGTTTACCGTTTTTGTTTTCGACCTAATGGATCGGAGATTTCAAATTGCATCATTATGATTGAACTTATGCATTCATAACCTGAAAGTTTCAGCTCTGCTGCAGATATTGATGGTATAAACCCTAATAAAGTAACCCCTATCATAAATCTACATCATTGAATTCCTCCATGCAGAAAAAATTAAGCTGATCAACATTCACTAGCGGCTATTGAACGTTTACAAAACCGATGCAGTTTATGTCATCGATTTCAGAGTGGTAACTCAGATATGAACAACAAAGTGTGCTCTGGACTTTTATGACTGAAACAAAAAAGTTTGACAAAAGTGCATTGAGAATGGTGGAAAAATAAATTCTGGAGCACAAAAGGTCACTCATTTTGCAGTCACACCATTTTCTTAGCTCTTCAACGTTTTAGTTTTTAAGTAAAAAAAAGTTAAAATGGGGGGGGGGGCATTATTTTAAGAACGACCCTCGTAATACGTATCTGACTCATAAGTAACAGATTCAGAAGTCAAGAGCTTTTTGAAGTAGAACGAATCAACCATTTTTACAGCAAATTTTTTTTATAGTAAATTTTGTTTGTGGAGGAGAGAGCTCCCTCGTCATCATATATATATATATAAAAAGCAAAAATGTATGTGTGTTTGTATATCTCACAAAAACTTTCGACAGAGGCGATGGATTTTCACAAGATTGGTATCCTTGTGAAGCCCGACATCTTGGACGACAAATATCGAAAAATTGACCAAAAACATTAATTCCTTCACTCCTAAACTGGACCCTTTTCTACAAGAATGGGTGCCAAAAAAATCGTTCCTTCATTTTCTCTCCTCCTGCTACTATGACAATGACGTCATGTTTGACCTAGAACACATTGACGTTAGTTTAAACAACCTGCAAGTGTTTTTAAAGGTTTAATTTTATCCGTTTTCAATTGTATGTCTCTTTGGCGTAGGGGTAACTTGTCAGGCTTTTTTTTTTTTTTTTTTTTTTTTTTTTTTTTTTTTTTTTTTTTTTTTTTCGCCTTAGCCTCGATGCTTCGGGTTCAAGCCTAGCTTCCTACCTAAACTTTTTTCCTCTTTTACACCTTTTTTCACCCCCCTCCATTTTGCTTTGTTTTGGTTTTTCCAATTTTTTTTTTAACATCGTGTTTTTTTATATTAAAACAGGGTCACCCTCTCCTACATACACCCCTCCAAACACCCGAGCAACGCCGTGACCTCCCCCCCTCCGCTAGTCTACAATAAAACCAATAATTGTACAATACCCTCCACGACCCGGTGTCTCACTGTCCCGTGGGGAGGCATTGTAAATAGGTACAATAAAACACTAAAAGTAAAAACTTAAAATCTTATGTTGCAATGAAGTCCACTTTTGTGCTATTTTTACCGTGCACCATTAAAAGTATCACCGCCCCAGACTGAGGGTTAAAAGGGTAGCTTTTTTTTTTCTCTCTCCAAGAAAAAAAAAAAAAAAAAAAGTTACAAAAATATTTTTCTTTGTAAAATAACAAAGAGATTTACTAACGTGTGGGGTAAATAATGATGCTTATCATAGATTGAAGGATAATATTCAACAAAAAGATCGAGATTTACTGAAATTAATCTTTATCATTTTGCTTTAAAATAAACAAAGTATTACATTTCATGACATACGTGCAAAAAATGACCATGGATTATACGGACTATAATTATTAAAATTTGCTTATTTTTTTATTATCCATTAAAAAATTTGATTGTTTTTGAGAGATAAAAGCCCAAAGTAAATCTCTAAAATTAGAACAACTTTTTTGAACTTGTGAAAGAAAAAATGCTATTAAAAAGAAAAACAGCTGAATAATAATTTTCTGAAACTATTTCAAAGTCTTAAGTTGACAGTTCAAAATAGACTTCGTAGGCCAGTAGGATATGCCCTTTTCTCTTTCCTGTAATTTCTTTCCCCACAGAAGAAACGTTGCGAGCCTATCTCTGCTTAAGTTCAATGTCACATAACCTAAATAATTCAGGTCATTAGCTTTCCAACGAGCCTTCATTTGTTAAATTCTGATCAATAGTCGCTGAAATTTGGAAGTTATATAATTGCAAAAAAAAAAAAAAAAAAAAAAAAAAGTCTGGAGACACACACACACAGTCATAAACGACAAATTATTCTCCTCCCTGCCAGTTATAGTCATGTCCTCGATCTGATGATTACAATACTCATTTTGAAAATCCGCTCTTCCCTTTGGTCATTTGACCTCGCTATCACTAGCTAAAATATTTCATATAACTAATTCGTCAAGAGAATTTTGTTTTAACGTTTTAGAAAATCTTTGCAATCAACTTCAAAAACTTTCATATCTTAACGAGGTTTTACAGCGGTAAATTTTTACTTGCTTTCCACCTTAACATTTTCTCTCAAAGGTTTTCGCGTATGCTGAAAACGAATATCGCATTTATATTTTCCTCAAATAAGTAGTTTTCCAGATATTAAGCAATGTAATGCCTTACGTTAAAAGTGGTGGCCATTGTCACTAACATTTATTGCGTAGGTTCCTACAATCATTGTTTTATTTCGAATTTGGAAGCGATTATCAAGCCTTCAGTGTAAAGAGATATCGCAGCCATTTTTTCTTGTTCTCACGTAGCGCTCAATATTACTCGTTTTTCGAACTGAATAAACGTTTTACATTAAATAAAAAAAAAAAAAAACTAAAAACTTATCCAGCAAGATAGAAAAGTAACTTTCCTTGCTTTTGATAACATTTGTTATATATTTGTTTATTTTTTTTTTAACAGCTTTTTTTTTTTGTACTTTTGTGGATTTTAATATAAACTCTATGGGGACTGCCAAACGAATGTGAAGAACGGAACGCATAATCCCGTTACGTCAGACGGGTGTTAACTATACGAACTATGGAAAAGCAGAAGCGACTTAATGATTTTTTTTAAACCTTTGTTTATCTTCAAACTGCAATTAATAATTAATCTTGGTTATAATTTTGTTGGGTTTTAAGATGTACACAGTTTAATGATTAATAATATTTTAAACATTTGTATATTAAATATGAAATTCGATTTTACTAAATATGTAAAAGTGTTCACCTGGTTAATTACCGGCTTCCATACTTGTTTGGTAAAAAGAGACAAACTAGATATTGTAGTAGTCTACAAAATGTTTATTTTTCGTGCAATAATATTTTCAATCAGTTTTAATCTGGCGATAAAATAGCTGGCAAGAGCCATATTTATATTAAAACTTATTTTTAAAAAATCCTATTAATTAAAAATCTATGTTGTTCGGAACATTTTGAAATAAAATTTTAATCGTTTTAATCTTTTAAAAATTAAGTTTTAGGAAGTTTCTTTTTCTTGGCAATTCAAGTAATTATGGTATATATTAATTAGAAAAAAAGGCTATTAAAAAAAAGTAATTAAAATAAATGTATATCAATTTTTTTAACTGCAACTTCAAGGTAAATTTTTGTTCAATACGTAAATTTTTGTTCAATACGTGTATTTAAATTTTTAAAAAATAAGTATTTTTTTCTTATTTGAACTCGTTTCATAATAGAAATTTTGATCGATGTAAAATTTCCATTTTTAAATTTGAACAAAATATATTTACAGTGTAAATATATTTTGTTCAAATTTAAAAAAAATTCCATTTATATTTTACAGAAACTGCATTTTATATGTAATTTCATTCTAAAATGGATAAGTATCGAAAATTTCACGAAAATCTGACCATTAGTTGATTTTTGCTAGATTCATTAAACACGAGTATTTCACGCTCGAAATGCTTACTACATGGGAACGTTATTTTAAAAGCGTTAATTACGTAAACACGATTTTCGTCTCGCAAATTTTATTATTTTCGTTCGATAAAAAAAATTTTTTTTAATTATTACTAGTTTATTTTGCCCTTCCTTTAAATGGTACAAAAGTTATATTGATAATATTAACTTATAATAAAGTTACATATCGTGTTACATATAGGGGAGGGGGTTAATTCTATGGTAAGTTTTGGAGGTGCCTTGCCTAACTTGTGCACTTTTGCCACCGTGTTGAAATAATATTTTGAAAGCTATTTTTAACATGAGGGGGGTGTTTTGTTATCCTGTGCTTCCATCTAACAATTTAATAATAAAAAAAAAAATTTTTAATTTAAAAAAAAAAACTATTTAAAAATAGCGCAGTGGCAAAAGTGCACAAGCACATTTTTTATTTTAATAAAAAAAAAAAATAAATAAAACACAAACCGAAAGTTACAAGAATTGGTCAATCTAAGAATTCCATAATTGTTATGGGATTGTTTTAGTAAGGATGGTCACAAATGTTATGGTGAAATAAGAATCTGGTTTTATATTAAGAAAAAATAAATAAATAACTATTAACGTCCTCAACATCCGATTGTTTAAAAGTTATGATTGAACTTTATTTCAAAAGGTTTATTCATAAAAAAGTCAATTTAAATGAAGTCGTTTAATGAAGGATGTCATCCTTGATGACCTTAAAAAATTTCACATTTTTTAAAGTTCTTTGCAGTATAAACAGGAACTAAGTTTTATTTTATTTTCAACATTTCAAGAATGGGTTGTGAATTATGAAGCAATAAAACGATTTAATAATTCATAAATTACATAATTAGAGAAAAAAATAACACGTTGACTTGAAGAGTGAAGAAGAAGCGCTGAAGCGATTATTACTTACGGGACAAATAATCTTAAATTTTGTTTATATTAGAAAAAAGATTAAAGTTTAAATAAAATTAAAGATTGTAATATATAGACATACTAATGAAAAAGGCGATTCCAAAGAATAGGCGACTCAAAGTCCGCTGCAATCAGTGCTAGAATTTTATTTTTCTAAAAAAATATTTCATAAAATTGTATATTAATTTGGTGCTTGTTAAAATACAGTTGACGGATCGAATTTTTAAACAAAACCAACATTGCCATGTCGAAAATAGTAATATATCCAAAAAAAATTATGAAATTTCATCGAGTAGAAAATTATTTATAGTTAAAAGTTTGTTTTTTTTCAGAAAGTGCGGGGGGTGCATTTTCCTTAAATGTGAAAACATCGAAGATTGTGAATACAGGGGACATACTTCTCCCTTTTGCCACTTTAGCTTTATAGCGATGATAGACTTTTTTTTTTTTTACAAAAAACACCATACTCGATGAATTTTCGTAATTTTTGGATATATTAATATTTTCGACACAAATACTGTAGGGTCTGCCAAACAATTGTGAAAATGGACCGCATGTTTCAGTGACGTCAGATTTGTGTTAACTATACGAACTATGGAAAAGCAGAAGCGACTTAATGATTTTTTTAAAACCTTTATTTATCTTCAAATTGCAATTAATAATTAATCTTTGTTATGATTTTGTTAGGTTAATGATTAATAATATAAACATTTGTATATTAAATACGGTTTTACTGAATGTTCATTTGGTTACCTACGGGGTTCCATATTTTGTTCGGTAAATAGAGACAAACAAAATATGAGGGGGGGGGCTACAAAATGCTTAATATTTTTGCAATAATATTTTCAAATTGGTTTTAATCTGGCGATAAAATAGCTGACAAGAGTCATGTTAAAACTTAATATGTAAAAAAAAATTTAATACAATTAATCTGTTGTACCTATTTACTATGCCTCCCCACGGGACAGAGTTAGACACCAGGGTCTTTTTTAGTGTGGAAAAAAGGTACAAAAATAAAAATTGTCTCAGTCGTGAAGGATTTCTCCTCCACCGAAAGAGAACAAGAAATGGAAGTGCAGCAGCACTGCAGCAATATCTGAAGAACAGATACTACACTTTGATCTTGACCAAAAGGCCAAGGTATTGTAATCTGTTGTAGCGGAACATTTTGAAATAATGGAATTTTAATCGTTTTAATCTTTAAAATTAATGCTTACTAAGTTTCTTTTTCTTGGCAATTCAACTGATTATATTATATATTAATTCGAAAAAGCGCTATAAAAAAAAAAAATTTAACTTTATATCATTTTTTTAATTGCAACTTCAAGGTAAATTTTTCTTTAATATGTGTATTTAAGTTTAAAAAATAAATATCTTTTACTTATTTGAACTCTTGTTTCATAATAGAAATTTCGATAGATTTAAATATATTTTGTTTGAATTTTGAATAAATATGGGGATGGGACACGCACGCACTAAAAAAATATTTCCCCTCGTATATTTTACGAAAATTTCATTCTAAAATGGATAAGTATCGAAAATCTGACCATTATTTGATTTTTGCTAGATTTATTAAACACGGGTATGTTTTCACGTTCGGAATGTAGGAACGTTATTTTAAAGCGTCAATTATGTAAACACGATTTTCGTCTCGCAATTTCATTATTTTCGTTCGATGAAAAATTATTTTTTAATTATTACTGGTTTATTTTGCCCTTCTTTTAAATGGTACAAAAGTTATACTGATAATATTAATTTATAATAAAGTTACATCGTTTTACATATTGGGTGGGGTGATTCAGGTGAATTTTGGCAGTCCCTAAAGTACTGTTTTTTTTTAAATAAAAATTTTAAAAATCGATCTGTCGAATTTATTTTAACAAGCACCCATTATTGGTTTAGAAATACAAAAAAAAAAAAAATCTAAACAATGAAATATTTTATGAAAAAAAAAAAAAAATTGGCTGCCGACTTCGAGTCACCCGTTCTTCTGCATTATAAAAAAAATAAAAACTGGGCAAAATATATTTCGCCACTTAAACTACAGAAATATTTGTGGAATTCGACATTAAATTTTCTGTCACAAAAAATGGGTTGTGTATATTTTTCAAAGTCCGAAAAGTCGGTCAAAAAGTCATTACGATAAGTTTTGTTGTAAAGTAAAAACAAATATTCATAAAGATTTTACTTAATATTTTAAGGGTTTTTTTTTTTTTTTTAATATTAAATTTGAAACGATCGTCCATGCTAAGTTTGTTATTTCTCGTATGAAAGTTTTGACATCTTTTGAAAAGACGATTTTTGGACGAGGAAAACAAATGAAATCAGATTTTTGTAAAAAAAATAAAATCAGAGTGCTGCTGCTGCACTGCTGCTGACCAATGACATGTTTAAGAAAAGAATAAAAATAAAAATGAAAATGAAAAACTTTAAATGCTAAAGAATAATATGGCAGATATTTATTAAAAAATAAGTTTATTTCCATAATGCGTAGGCAAGTTCTGGTTCTTGTCTAGAATTCCTAACTAATACGTATTGACCTTTATCCTTGAGTGGCCTCTCGGCCTTGATATGGTGACATTGAGATTACAATTAAGCACTGCAGATTTATGTCCAGAATTTTTAAGTCGGCATTAATAATTTGCAATTATAAAATGTAAATTAAAGTAATTTACAACAAAGTGTTTTTTTCTTTTCCCTCGCACCTGGGATTTATGAATTTTTTTTTAAAAATTAACTGTTAAAATTACGAACAACCAAAAATTATGGCTTCATCGTGTAAGAAGAATTAGAGTTGATTATCGACAGAATAATTTGTTTGAACTAAAATCAGAAATGTCATTTTATGCAAAATATCTTGATAAAATATTTCGCCATTGTGTTTAGATAACAAAAACACACAAAAGGGTACTTTTGCAGAGAAAGCACCGTGCTTTTTTTTTTTTTTTTTTTTTTGTATTTAAAACTTAAATTTGAGTTTTACGGGAACTTTTAAATTGTTAGATGAAAGCACAGAATAAAACAGTCTCCATGTTAAGAATGGAACTCGCAATGTTATTTCAAAACGGTACCTTTTCTGCATAAATACAAAAAGTTTTCAAAGTTTATTGTAAACTTATTTTTTTCGGTACTTATTAAGGGTACTAGTGCAGAGAGTGATCCACCGGACGTAAAAAATAACGTTATTATTTAAAAAGCCATTCTTAACATGGGGAGGGTGTTTTGTACCTATTCTATACTTCAACCTTACAATTGAATAAAAAAAATATAAAACTTTAAACTTGGAAATACGATTTAAAAAATAGCGCGGGTCACTCTCTGCACTAGCACCTTATTAAGATATAGTCGACAAATCATTTTTTAAATATCGATTTAATAAAATATTACGTTCTTAATTGTTATGTCGAAAATAGTAAAATATCCAAAAATTACGAAAAATAACCGAGTAGAACAACTGCTATTGTGTTTTTAGTAAAAGAAAATAAAATAAATAAAAATCTATCGTTATAAACAAATTTTGCAGCCATGACACAAGTAATCTAAAATATTCGTTTCGGAGTTATGTACCCTGCGTGTAGACTCTTCGCTGCTTACTTTATAACATGTAAGAAAAATGCGATTTTACCCAATTTTCCGTAAAAAAAAAAAAAAAAAAAAAAAAAAAATTAATTTCCTACTCCATGAATTTTCGTAATTTTTGGATATTTTACTATTTTTGGCATGATAACTCAGTACGTAATACTGCTTTTGCTTAAAACGACATTTTTTTTTTATCGATCTTTCGACTGTATCTTCAGTACCGTTTTTTTTTTTTTTGTTTTTGTTTTTTTCTAATCCTAAAAAACAATGCCAATTTATACTAAAATAAATTGGCAACTTTGTTAGGGAATTTAACGGACCAGGATTTATTTATTAGATCGGATCGAAAAGTTAAACTAAGTTTTACGGGGTCTTATTAAATTATTAGGTGAAAATACAGTGATTAAAGACACCCTCCCTATGTTCAAAAATGAGTTTCTAAATAACATTCTTTCACTACGGTCCGTATTCTGCATAAGTATCCTTTGTTTTATTGAAATTTGGTAAAGAAATATTTCAAGTTGATGAGAAAAAGTTAATTCTTCAAACTAATTCCAAAGAAATCCAAAATAGTGACGTGACAACTCGTAAAGATGGTTGAAAGTTGAATTCACTTTTAAATAAGATTTTTTTTTAAATAATAAAACAAAACAAACCTTGTCAGCAGATTTTGTGGTGACAAATTTGATTGTAAATAAGATTTTTTTTTTTCCTTTTTGAATGGTATATTCCGAAATTGAATTTTGCCTCCACTAAATTTATCCAAACATAATGAAAAACAGTTTTACAAGCGTTCTTTTTTCTTTTTATTCAATTTTTTTTTAACTCCAGTGGTTCGTTAAAATAACAATCGATAAATCAGGGAGTGGGGAGATGTCTTGACTATAAAAAGTTTATAACCAGAAACTGAAACAGCAGGAAAAAGGGAAATATTTTTTTTTTTTTTTATAAGCTGTGCTTCGACATCATCATCATCGTAAACTACAACATAGCTTCTTTTTCTTATGATCAAGCAATTCGCAAGCAAGGAAAGAAACGAGGATACAAAGATTCCTCGATTTCTTTTATTTCCCAAACAAGCAAAAACATTTACTGTGATTTGTCTTCATGCCATTCAATCATCTAAAAGCCCCACAAAAAAGATCACCCTAAAAATGTACACGTTGTCGACTTACCTTTTTGCCAGCACCTGATTTACATATATCCGCCATAGACGGTGAAAGCCAGAGTTGCAACACACGATCACATTAATCCGGTCCGTCTTTTAAGCTACCTATCTGCAAAAATGAACCCGAAAAAAAAAAAAGTACATAATTATTAAAAAAAAAAAAATTAGCTAAAAATGATCTCTTATAAGTTGCATGCAATTAATTTTTTTAAAACGCATCAGTTTTTTTCGATAAGTTTTATTTTATTTAAAATTGGAATTATATAATTATCTCCCTTGGGTATAATCTTCAGAGAGGGAATTTCTTTCAGAAACACCGTTACGAATTTAAACGGTTTTCTTTATCCGATATTCTTTTCTCCCCCCCTACCCACCCCGCAGATTTTTTAAAAAAAATTATCCATTTTACATTGATTTTTGTTTTTAACAATATTCAAAAAATATTTCAAGTGCGATAAACTGTTGTTTTATTATCTGTCGTATTATTGCCAAAATAAAAGTGGTTGTTTGTTTTTTACTTCGCTCTCTAGAAAAGTCCACGTGTTCAAAGCAGGTTTAGGTGTTATCTTTTTTTTTTTTTTTTTTTTGTACTGTCAATAATAAAACTTAAGGTACTTGTTAAGATAAAGTTGACAAATCGATTTTTTTTTATGTCGTTTTAAACAAAAACAATATAACGTACGTAATTTTTATGTCGAAAGTCTTGAAACGATATATTTTTTTAAAAATTAATTTGTCAACTATATCTTTTCAAGCACCAAACTTAATATTGTAAAATAAAAAAATAAAAAAAATCCAATTAAAAACCCAATAACAAAGTTTGTTTATTTCACATCATACTTAAGTTGGGTGATTTTACAACCCCTACCCCTCCGTATGGTGGACACTATTAGAGTTACAACAACCGAAAGGCAAGGACACAAATAAAAATCCACGTTACCAAAACAAACAAAAAAAAACTCATTTGTTTACAGTAGTAGTACATTACATATTTTTTTTCTTTTTATTTATGGATACGTTTTACTATCGACAACAAGCTGAAAAAGTGATAAAATAATTACAGGTGCTTGTGCGCTTACCTACTTGTGCACTTATTGACCCGTGCTGAAATTCAGCACGGGTCAATAAGTGCACAAGTACCTATTTACTATGCCTCCCCACGGGACAGAGTTAGACACCAGGGTCGTTTTTTAACGTGGAGAAAAGGTACAAAAATAAAAATTGTCTCAGTCGTGAAGGATTTCTCCTCCACCGAAAGAGAACAAGAAAATGAAGTGCAGAACAGATACTACACTTTGTTTTTATTTATTTGCTTCCCCACTGAGCAAATTAGGCAGGAGGCCGTTTTTTAATATGGAGATAGGGGGAAGGGGGAGGGAAAGGGGGGATCCAGCTCCCGAGAGGAGGGAAGTAGGAGCTGGATTAGAAACTGTTGGTATGAAGAGTTGCCCCTTCAGTGACCAAGGTCAGATATGTGGGGTTACCCCCACATATGGTCTTTGATAGTCATAGCTGGTCTTTGCTAGTCTTAGCTTTGCAGACTCTGTCGGAACAGATACTACACTTTTTATTTATTTGCTTCCCCACTGAGCAAATTAGGCAGGAGGCCGTTTTTTAATGTGGAGACAGGGGGAAGGGGGAGGGAAAGGGGGATCCAGCTCCCGAGAGGAGGGAAGTGGGAGCCAGATTAGAAACTGTTGGTATGAAGGGTTGCCCCTTCAGTGACCAAGGTCAGATATGTGGGGTTACCCCCACATATGGTCTTTGCTAGTCATAGCTGGTCTTTACTAGTCTTAGCTTTGCAGCATCTGCCGGAACAGATGGTATTTATTTGCTCCCCCACCGAGCAAATTAGGCATAAGGCCGATTTTTAATGTGAGGAGTGAAGGGAGGTGGAAGGGAAAAAGGGGACCAGCTCCCGAGAGGTGGGAAATGGGATCTGGTTAATGGTCAGGCATGTGGGGTTGCCCCCACATCTGGTCTTTGCTAGTCATAGCTAGTCCTAGCTAGTCATAGCTTGCAGTATCTGCCGGAACAGATGGTATTTATTTGCTCCCCCACCGAGCAAATTAGGCACAAGGCCGATTTTTAATGTGAGGAGTGAAGGGAGGGGGAAGGGGAAAAGGGGACCAGCTCCCGAGAGGTGGGAAATGGGAGCTGGTTAAAGGTCAGGCATGTGGGGTTTCCCCCACATCTGGTCTTTGCTAGTCATAGCTAGTCATAGCTAGTCATAGCTTGCAGTATCTGCCGGAACAGATGGTATTTATTTGCTCCCCCACCGAGCAAATTAGGCACAAGGCCGATTTTTAATGTGAGGAGTGAAGAGAGGGGAAAGGGAAAAAGGGGACCAGCTCCCGAGAGGTGGGAAATGGGAGCTGGTTAATGGTCAGGCATATGGGGTTGCCCCCACATCTGGTCTTTGCTAGTCATAGCTAGTCCTAGCTAGTCATAGCTTGCAGTATCTGCCGGAACAGATGGTATTTATTTGCTCCCCCACCGAGCAAATTAGGCACAAGGCCGATTTTTAATGTGAGGAGTGAAGGGAGGGGGAAGGGGAAAAGGGGACCAGCTCCCGAGAGGTGGGAAATGGGAGCTGGTTAAAGGTCAGGCATGTGGGGTTTCCCCCACATCTGGTCTTTGCTAGTCATAGCTAGTCATAGCTAGTCATAGCTTGCAGTATCTGCCGGAACAGATGGTATTTATTTGCTCCCCCACCGAGCAAATTAGGCACAAGGCCGATTTTTAATGTGAGGAGTGAAGAGAGGGGAAAGGGAAAAAGGGGACCAGCTCCCGAGAGGTGGGAAATGGGAGCTGGTTAATGGTCAGGCATATGGGGTTGCCCCCACATCTGGTCTTTGCTAGTCATAGCTAGTCCTAGCTAGTCATAGCTTGCAGTATCTGCCGGAACAGATGGTATTTATTTGCTCCCCCACCGAGCAAATTAGGCACAAGGCCGATTTTTAATGTGAGGAGTGAAGGGAGGGGGAAGGGGAAAAGGGGACCAGCTCCCGAGAGGTGGGAAATGGGAGTTGGTTAAAGGTCAGGCATGTGGGGTTTCCCCCACATCTGGTCTTTGCTAGTCATAGCTAGTCATAGCTAGTCATAGCCTGCAGCATCTGCCGGAACAGATGGTATTTATTTGCTCCCCCACCGAGCAAATTAGGCACAAGGCCGATTTTTAATGTGAGGAGTGAAGGGAGGGGGAAGGGGAAAAGGGGACCAGCTCCCGAGAGGTGGGAAATGGGAGCTGGTTAATGGTCAGGCATGTGGGGTTGCCCCCACATCTGGTCTTTGCTCGTCATAGCTAGTCATAGCTTGCAGCATCTGCCGGAACAGATACTACACTTTGATCCCGGCCCGAAGGCCAACCCTTTAATAAGTGCACAAGTAGGTGTATCAGAATTTGGGGGGAATTTTTGACACCCCTAACACGAAACTGCGAATAAAATATTTAAAAATCTCGTAATTTCTCTTTTAAAAGTGGGTTGTTTATTTTCTTTATGGAACGAATACACTTCCAAAATAAACTATTAAAGTTGTTTCAAAAATAATAGAAATATTATTTTTTTTTAGTTTTTAAAACAGTGTTTACAAAGTGCCGGCGCGCTTCCATGCAGCCATTTTTTTTTTTTTTTTTACGTAATGAAATCAATTGAATTTTGCGAGTTAAATATTTTTCAATTTTTAAACTTTAAAAATCTATCAAAATTTTTCTATTGATTTGATTTTTACGATATTTTCAGGGTCAATGTGAAATTTTATGCTCTTTCCAATAAACTGAATATAATATTTTAGACAAATGTTGTTTTTTTTAATCCCCCCCCCCATGTTTAAATTTTTATTTAAATTTAAATAATTAATTAACGTACCAAAGTTTTATATATCACAAACTGAAGATAAAAGATCAATAAATAATATATTGTAAATTAAAGCAAAAAAAAGAAGTGTTTTTTTGGAAATTTACCTGTAAAGTCCAAAGTGTAAAACTTTTTTTTTTAACCACGTTAATTTTATTTATTTTTTTTTTTTTTTTTAATCGGAAGCCTATGTTCTGCTTATATTGTCTAGTAAGTAATGGACGATAACAACAATTTTTTTCTATTTCATTCAATATTTTCTTCTTTTTTTTTTTTTGATATTAAAAAAAATTTCATTCGACAAAAAAGAATGAAAATATAATAAATCAAAAATGTATGTATTTCTTTGAGAAAAGAAAAAAAATTCATGGAGTGTTTTTTTTTTTTTTTTTAAGGAATAATCTTATGAGTACAATTTGACTATTTTTAAACTATGGGAATACATATTTCTCCAGGTACAAGGCTACACGCCCAATGCGAACATTGGGTTTTTATGTCCTTTTGTTCATCCGTAGTTCAAAACAAGGACAAAGAGCGCGTTTTTCAAATAGTCTTTTAAAAAAGTTTTTTTATTTAAAAAATAAATGGAATTAAAAATATAAATATGGATAAATTCTTAACAATGAAGAATGGAGCTACACATTGAATTATTTTTTTTTTTTTTAGGTAAGTGATTTTTTGGAATTTATATCGATTTTTTATACTCAAAGGAAGAAAAGTTTCGTTGGTTTTCTTCAAATCTTTTTTAAAGAAAGCCGATTAAAAAAAAAAAAATATTGCATATTTTGCTATTAAACCTGTTATTTGTTTTTAATTTTGGTCTTTGCTCCTTTAATTGAAAAAAATTAGGGTTTGAATTACATTTTTCAAGTAGTTATAAGCTTGTAAAAATAGGAGGTCGAATTATTCAATTTTTTTCATGCATTCTTAAAATCGGTTTCTGACACTGCTAGTGCACAAGTACCCAAATAAATGTTACCAAAAGCAAAATAAGTTACTCTTCTACCTACCTGGATAAGTTTTTCTTGTTTTAACTTATTTTAAAGCGTTTATCTACTTCAAAACACAAGTAGTGCCGTGTTGCTAAGTTAGAATGACAAGATGGTGAAAATATTTAAGGAGGCGGTCATTAGTTTTTAGGGATTTTAGGGTTTTACTTTAGGGTGTTTTGTAATTGGAGAAGTATTTTTAGTATGAGCCGGATTCAGATGAATATTTTCAGTGAAAAATATTTGCAGGTTTTATAATAAAATGTGAGAAAACGGGAGACATTGTCATACAGTAAACAAAGCAAAATAATGAGTAAAAAAAAGCATATATTCACAAAAGAGATATTTTATATGTGTTTATAATGGAAGGTTTACATCAATACGAAAACCTACAATGCTCATGAGTATTTTTAGAGTTCTTGTAAAAACAAGGAGCTCATTAATTGAGCCATCAGAAAAAGTCTGGGTAGATTACTTAAGAGCCGTGAGTTTCAGGGGCCAGAAAAATCGTATTCAAAACTTCTTTTCTGCTCATTAATATAAATTATAAATTCATTGAAAGTTAAATGTTCAACTGTTTTTTATACAGTGAGAAGGTTCGAAATATTTCAATGAATAAAGTTTATACAGCTTAGCAGACGATAATGAAACCATGAGGTGTGTGTGTGCGTGTGTGTGTGTGTGTGTGTGTGTGTGTGTGTGTGTGTGTGTGTGTGTGTGTGTGAGAGAGAGAGAGAGAGAGAGAGAGAGAGAGAGAGAGAGAGAGAGAGAGAGAGAGAGTGGAAAGAGATATTTTGCAGGGATGGGCGCCCACAGTGGGCGCCCAGTGATACCAATCCGCAGGCTTAAGTCAATTGGGCTCCACTGGTTTATTGAAGAAAAAACTGAATTTTAAAGGATTTGGATAGCTTCTAGAAAGACCATTTCAAGTAAATACAAAAAGTTTTCTGATTGGTCCAAAATATAATTATTTATTTTTATTTATGCATTTGATTTTGTACCTGTACTATTACAAATGAACATTCCATTTTCGGAGTCTCTAGAATAGTTCAAAACTCGAAAATAAATGAAAATACTGATAGTAATCCACCCAAAAAGTGTCACAGTGATATTTATTGTTTTCCGATTTGTGTTGAACAATACACATTTCTAAAATTGTCAAGAACGCTAAAAGCGTATTGGTATCAGGTATCATATATTTGTTACGGCCGGTTGTCCAATGTGTTTTTCAGACTATATAATTTCTAAAAATCAACTTTTGTTATTATCTCGATATATACACTTGGCAGTGAAATAAAGCACACAGCTGGTTATAAAATATTTTGTTTATTCAGATCAACCTTTTTGATTTCAGAATGACAGTTATGGCATCAGGGAAAGCATGCGTGGTGAGGGTGCTTGACAATGGAGAAAAATGTGTCGCTTTTCCTGCCCATCATCGCCACTCTTTCCTCTTCTCGTTGTCTGTACCTCTATTTTATTGGCATAGATAATGTGAAACATTCCACCACACATTGTCTTGAAATGTTGGTCAGTCCTGCTGACCTAATCTCTGGGGATTCTACATCCCCCATTTTGACTTCCCTTTGATGTCACTCCTGGAGCACATGGATCCAGGATATAACTGACTTTCCTTTAAGGTCATTCCTGAGGCACCTGCCAAATATTCATAACATACTGCTGGAAATATATTCCATATTAAAACATATAACCCGTTTAACATATGTAAGTTTCTTATAATTTGAGAAAGACTTATTCACAGATTAAATAGGTATAACATTTTCACAAAAGGCTGATAACAAAACAGCTTGCAATAGAAAGGGAGGATGATCTTTTTGACTGGTTGAAATCCTTCATTCGCTATTGGAAAGAAGTCCTCACGATTCCAGGAGAGGTTCACTGTATAAAATATCATCAGGTGTACCACAGGATCCACCCTAAGTCTCCTTCTTTTTGCTGTGTATCTTAATGACACGTGTTCAAGAAGTTCCTTCTGAATTAAACGAAACATATATGACAATTTCCAACCACTTTAGAGAGATTGGAAAGACAAAACAATTTGATAAATGAGTGCTTCACGAATTTAACAGAAACGCTGTTATGAAGTGTCATCTTCCCTTCTTTTATACAATAAGAACGACCTATTTCCCGACTGGGTTGTGACTTGTGGTGAAAAGTGAGTTCTTTATGACAACCAGCAATGCTCAGCTCAGTGGTTAAATGCAGACAAAGCTTTATGACACTTCTTGAAGACAGAGTTGCAACAAAAGAATCTCCTGCCGATTGTTTGGTCATCTGCATCTGGTCTCATTCATTACAGTTTTTTGAATGCAGGCGAAAAAACCATTACTGCTGATAAGTACTATCAATAAATGGATGAAATGCATCAGAAACTTTGACAACAACACCGAGCATTAGTCAACAGAATGGGTCCAATTCTTCTCCACGACAATACCCGACTGCACGGTGCTAAACTGACCCTGCAAAAGTTGAATTAATTATGAAACTTTGCCTCATCCGCCATACTCTCCATACCTCTCACTACTGATTACCACATTTTCAAGCATCTCAACAACTTTCTGCATAAGAAATGCTTAAAAAACCTAAGCGATATCAAAAACAGCTTTAGTGACTCCATCGCCACCAGAACGCAAGATTTTTATGTTACTGGCATAAATACACTTGTTTTGTGTTGGCAAAAGTGTGTTGATTTTGATGGTGCTTATTTCAATCAAAAACATTTTGTTTGAGCCGAGATATGTTCATCTGAATTTAAAGCTTAAAAAAACGCAAGAACGTTCTTGTCAACCTGATATATATATATATATATGCAATATTTGTTTTTTTTAAATTGGGTTTCTTTAAAAAAGATTTGAAGAAAACCAACGAAATTTTTCTTCCTTCGAGTATAAAAATTGATATATATATACATATATATATATATATATATATATATATATATATATATATATATATAGCAAAAATGGTAATTAGTAAAAATCTGAAGAGGGTACTCAATACTATTGTAGAGCAAATATGTGTTTTATTTTTTATTACCGTTTTATCTGTTTAGTTACACATGTTTCGGTTGCCGAATCATATATACGATCCAGCAACTTCATATATATATATATATATATATATATATATATATATATATATATATATATATACATAGTCTGTTTATTATACAAACATGTTCTGCTTTGAGTACTCTTTAATAATCATGTGAGTTTCATTGGAAACCAATCAATACAACCAGTTATATATATATATATATATATATATATATATATATATATATATATATATATATATTATTAATATTTTTTAAACAAAATAATATATTAAAATTCCGATAATGTTGATACACCAATAAAATCAAAATCAAAATTAATTGACTCAATTTCCATGATTATCAGTTGTCATAATCGAGCATATTTTTGCAAAAAATCAAGACAACAAAATCTGAAATAAGAACATCATATTGTGTATTTCCTTATACGTTACAATTGTTTCATAACCATTTGGACAAATTTAAATATATCATTTAGAAATATTCCAAAAATAGCTACTCTTCAGACACTAAAATACATTTGTTATATATGAATACATTCTTAATCCATATTTATATTTTAAAGAATCAAGTAGCTGGACTCTACTCTTACTCATTAACTTTATTTATTTTTTTAATTGATGAGTAAGAGGTGAATCCAGCTGCTTGATCCCTTAAAATATGGATTATTAATGTATTCATATATAACAAGTGTATTTTAGTTTCTGAAGAGTAGCTGTTTTGGAATATGTTTAAATTTGTAGTTACGGAACAATTGTAACATAAGGAAATGATGTTCCCATATTTTGCTGTCTTGATTTTGCAAAAATATCATATATACACACACATTATATATATTTTCGAAAATATTATGTGTGTGTGTGTGTGTGTGTGTGTGTGTGTGTGTGTGTGTGTGTGTGTGTGTGTGTGTGTGTGTGTGTGTGTTTACTGAAGAGCTGTGATATAGTGAAACAGTTTACCAGTGGATTTATGACCTCCACTGTCTTGGGAAACAATAGATACTCACTGTAATGGTGACTGTGTGTGTAATTGTGAAATTGTAATTCTGAAGCAAGAGTTGCAGAATCCCTGACCCCAGCTATTATGAATCAGCATTGCTTAATTCCATTGGCAAGGAAAAGTCAAGAACAACTGGGATCAAGATAAGTGGAGAGTGCATATAAATATAAAATGTTATTATTCAGAAAAATCAATCAAACAACTAATATACTTTTTTTATTAATTTTTTTAAATCAATAAAAATCCACTGTTGAAAAGCAAGATGAAAATACAATTCAAAACATGACGGTTAAAAGATAATACTTGTGCAGCATTTTTAATTTTTAGATAAATATTTATTTATTTAAATTTTCTAATTTAATTTCGTTTTCTTTTTCAATTTTATTTTCGTTTTTCTTTGTGTGTGTGTGTGTGTGTGTGTGTGTGTGTGTGTGTGTGTGTGTGTGTGATTTTTCCTTTCATTTTTTTTTACGTTTTTTATTTTAATCTAAGCCACGAGTGTGCAACAAAAATGACGAATTATTGATTTTTTTCCCTTTTCAAGGTAATTTCCATAAGAAAGTTAAAGACTGACATAAATGAGACACTGTCATATTTCACTTTTTTTTTCTGCAAAAAGTCAGTCAATCTTTATTACACCACCCACGCCATTTCCAATAAAAATTGATTTTTTTTCTGTTTAAATTTAACATAAAAGGCTTACCCATTTTTAAATCAAGTGTTTTTTCACATCGATTCTATTTTTTTTTTACGCTGCTTTGCCATGAGAGCAAAGTTAGTCACATGATTGGTTTTTATGTGCAGAAAATCCAGACCCACAAAAAATCCTCAGTCAAGAAGGATTTCTTCTTCACTAGCCAAGGACACAACGTATACTACGCTTTTAATTATTTATAGGCAAAAATATTATTCATTTAAAAATTAGTTAAATACCATCAAGTGTGTGTGCACGCTGTGTGTGTATTATGTGTGTTGTCTGTGTATGTGCTGTGTGCATATGTATGTGTATGTGCTGTGAGCATATGTGTATATGTGTATATTGTGTGTGTGTCATGTATATTGTGTGTATGCGTGTTGTGAGTGTGCGTGTATGTATTGTATTGTGCATATGTGTATTGTGTGTTGTGTGTGTTGTGTATGTGTGCGTGCATGTGTGTGTGCGTATGTCATCCTCTCTTTATCCCATTCTTAACTAGATCTGTTTTAACCCATTCGTCCAAATACTGTTTCTTTTATTCTATCACCATTTGTCCATAACTTTCAATTAAATAGTCACCACAATACCACATTTACTCTAGTGTCACTCTACTGAAAATAACGCCAATGGTTTGCATTCATATTTTTTTGTGAAAACAAGAAGGCACTTGATATAAAAATATAAATTAATAAAAATATTACTTCAAGTCAAAAACTTGCCAACAATAAGTGTTCGATAGAATGCTATCCAGAAAACAGCAATTTTTCCCCCATTTGTCACAAACTTCGCTCATGGAATGTGAACATTAAAAGATTAAAAGGGAAGTGAAAATTATTAGGTTGCCGAAATTTATCCGTTATTGGTTGTTTGAATTTTATTTTTATTAGAATTGGATATTTCACATTAGTTTGTTACGTTTATTGTTTTTCAATCAGCAAGAATCATTTTCATTGGTTGAAAAATGTCCGGTTTATATCTTTATGCAAAATAATTTATTTTCTTAATTTCTATTGATTTGATTACCTCCCATTTCCACTCAATACAGAAATGGAGAAGGAAAGAGAGTATCTTCTACAAGTCACTTCTTCAGTTTGTCACATCTCTACCTTCTCACAAATAGAATTTTAATAGACTTTCACTTAAGAAAGTTTGTGTTCGATTTTGGTATAGGGTTTTGTTTTCAATTGCATACACGGGCAGACAGACACCACAAATGTGGTATAGAATGTATTCATAACCCTAGAGAAGTTGAAAAACCTTGTAATCTAAAACAACAGAATGTGTCTTTCTTTTTTATTTTTATTTTAATTTTTTTTTTTTTTAATGTTTCACCACAAAAAAGACACAGAGCCACTTATTCGTGAGGGGCTACTATTTGGGACCAGATTTGCAGGGATATTATTTATGGAGTTGGGCAGCAAGATGTCTGTTCAAATTACACTTGAATTTCTGCATGTCAATACAGTCAGGGAAGAAGGGGACCAAGAGGGAATTTAAAAGTGCAGCAATCTGAGGGAAAAACTATTCAAGTAGTTTGGCATATAGGGATCTTTACAGTGTAGGGGTGGGAATTTGCTGCTTGTCAGGTTTGTCAAGAGTATTGTCGTCGAGGAGGTACTAATGCTCGGAGTTCTTCAGAGCTCTTGCAATTGAAATACTTGAAAAACATACACAAGGATGCTATGTTTCGGTGATGGGACAGAGGTTGGAGTTTAGTTGATAGTTCAGGACCTATTAGGTTGGCAACTCTTTTTTTAACTCTGTCCAACAGCAAGAGACTAGTGACAGATGCACCAGCCCAGATGTGGCAACAATACTCCATGCATGGGCGAATGGTGGCCTTGTAGAGATGCAGGATACGCTCAGGTGCGAGTAGCGTTTTAGTAGGGTAGAGAGAGCCCATCTTCCTTGCAGCAGCCTTGGCGATTGCCTCAATGTATTTGTTCCAATTCATGTTGTCTGTGAATGTTAACCCTAGGAGGTTGAGGAATGTATTTTCAGGCAGTATATCATTAGCTATGGGAATCAGTGGTTGAGAAGGTTTCTTTTAATTATTAAAGGAAATAAGCTGTCTTTAAATCTGTTGAATTGAAAGAAAAAAGAAACGTTAAGAATGAAACATTTAAACTAAGAAAGGATAAAAATAGAAAGATTAGACAAAACTAATCGACAGACGTACATGATGTGAATGCGATAGTCTTCCATTTCAGCAGTCAAAGTGATTTGCAAGTAATTTAAGCTACAAATTAATCAATGACAACTTTTTTTTTTTTGTTGAGCTGAAACTCAGGACTTGCGTTTTAACAATAAACCTAATAAGTCCTGAACAATCAACTAAATTCCAATCTCTGTCCCATCGCCGAAATGTGACATCCTTGTGCCGGTTTTACAAGTATTTCAATGGCAAGCGCTCTGATGAATTCCAAGCACTAGTACCCCCTGGACGACAATGCCCTTGGCAAACCCAACAAGCAGCAAAATCTCACCCCTACACTATAGAGATCCCTGAATGCCGTAAAGCCTTCTACTTGAATAGTTTTTTCCCCTCAACTGTACTGACATGCAGAAATTCAAGTGTAATGTGAACAGACATCTTGCTGCTTGATTCCATAAATATTATCCCTACAAATCTGGTTCCAAATAGAAGCCCCTCATGACTAAGTGGCCCTGTGCCTTGTTTGGGGTGAAATGTCAATAAAAAATAAAATGGATAGAATACTAAAAAAAAGTCACAATCCCATTGAATTATGGGTAATTTTTAACTTGTATGACAAGGTAAGTACATTTTTTTTTTTACAAAGGGTTACCACATATCAAGGCTCAGAAGCTACTCGAGGACGAGGGTTAATGTGTGTATTGTAGCCATTGGGACAGTAGTGTAGTAATCGTTTGTGGTGGAAATTTGGTATAATTATATTATTTACGATAATGGTCCAATAAGAACTTGTTTACGTTGGACTTGAAGACAACAATATTGTAGTTGGCTGGAAAGCAGACCAGCGAAACAGAGTTCCAAAGATAGGCAGTTCTAGGAAAGAAGCTTTGTTGATGGAATTCATGTTTAGGTTTAGGCATCGATAGAGAGTGGAGAAATTTTTTGATAGTGTTTTTGGCTAGACGGTTTGTGAAAGATTGGCAAAGGGGTAGGACCATAGATTGGAGCTCAGTCGAACACTCGCCATGAAAATAACAATAGAGTAGAGACAGGCTCGCAACATCTCTTCTGTGGAAAGGGAGTGGCAGAGAAGAGAAAAGGGCATCACCTACTTGATTACAAAGTCGATTTTGAGTTCTGTCCAGGCAGGATAGGCTGGTCTGAGCAGCTCCTGCTCGGATGTGGCAACAGTACTCTATCCGTGGACATACTTGACTCTTATACAAAAATATTCTGTCAATTTAATGTTATATACTTATTTTACATTAAAAAAAATGCATTTCTGAAATTTTTGAGATGAGGATTGGTTATTTGAATTATTTGGATTCATCGAACTACTGTTCTCATCTTGAGTGTCATTTTCACAACATTTCCGTTGTAATGTAATCTCCAACCTTTTTCAGGTGTATCTTGTTGAACTCGGGAATCTTTTTGTGGAATTTGGGAATCTGCACAGAATTTCGAATGGAATCCTTTATTTAGTTCACAGAGGTAACATGATCTCGTTCTGTCAGTCATGACTGGATAGAAGTCCTAAGTAATTCACAATTGCATTTTTTGTCGCCCACACTGAGGAACCTTGACCCTTCAGGAGAATATCACTTTACAACTGAATTTTTCCAAGTATTCTAACCACTGTATTATGGTTCCTTACAGTCTGCAACCAAAAATAGAATTACAAATTACTCAGGACAGCTAGTCAATCATGGCTGACGGAACGAGAGCATCCGTGAAGTAAATACAGAATTCTGTTAAAAATTCTTAAGTTTGACAATTCATTCGAGAGTTCAACAAGATACACCGGAAAAAGGTAGAAGGTTACATCGACTGCAACGTTGTGAGGAATGACATTTACGATGACAACAGTAGTCGGAAGTATCTAAATAATACGGAAAAAAAATGCATAAAATATCATGAGTTGAAAAAGCAAACGAAAGTTGTCTTGAACAAAAATACTCATTCTTTTTTTTTTATGTTGAAATGGAAAAAATGGTTATTTATTTGCCTAAGTTTAACTTTTATTTATTTCTGAAACATTTTCATTACCATAAATTTAGTTCTAAAAAATTGCATTAAAATATTTATGATAAAAAAAAAAATATCCATAAAAATAGGTCCGTAGGGTGTCATTTTAACCATCAAAATGTCTTGTAAAATACGGTAACCAATAATAATGGCACAGGTAAAAATGGCACAAATAAAAATGGTACAAGTGAATAAACAAGAAAAAAGGCACAAAGTAAAAACAGGAACAATGGTTACCTTTTTCTCAATCGACCCTAATCATGCACCTCAAGACATGACTGCTCCTGTCTTTTGGTATCTATACTATTATACTAGCTGTTGTTTGTATAAGGACATGATAAATAAATCTAGAATGAATGTAGAAAAACTTTGGGTTAAGGTTTATGTTTTTTTAATTTGAATGAAAATGTAAATTTCTTTTTAATTTGACAAACTTATTAATGTTTTCTATTTATTTATTGTAGCCTAAATTTCAATAAACTTATTGTGAGATTTCCATCTATATTTCTATCACAGGGCATTTTTTCCTATCCATTCGTTTGTGCCATTTTTATCTGTGTCATTATTACCTAAAACCGGTGTTTATTTATATGTTTCCTCTAAATATTTGCCCATTTTACAATAATTATTTTGTGAGGAGCGGAGGGCATTTATTCATTTTTTTACTTTTCAAAATAGAATTAGCCTTAAAGTGTAGTATCTGTTCTAAAATTATGCTTTATCTTTTCTGTCCACAGTTAGTGAAGTAGAAATCCTTCTCGACTACGCAAATTTTTATTCCAATCCAAAGTAAACCTTTTGGGGGGCTGGATTTTACCCACATTAAAAACTGACCTTGTATCTAACTTTACCCTCGTGGGGAAGCGAGTAAATAGGAACGAAAGTCAGGCGAACAGAAAAAAATTGCTACCCATTCACATCTGATCTCCTTAAAAAGGGGAGCTTTGGATTGAGATAAAAATTTCAATTGCTGCAGTCTGGATTTATTTCAATCCACTCACCGAGGATAGAAAAGACGATATGTAATACCAGAACAGATACTACACTTTAACGTTAATTCTATTTTGAAAAGTAAAAATAAAATAAAAATAGAATAAACCAGAAAAAATTTGGCAAAATCGGCAAATATTCAGAGTAGACGTAAAAATGAACATTGGTTTTTATTTTTTTAATATTCAAAGTAATTGAATTTCCATCAATTGCAAATAGGTGCCATTGATTGGTTAATTTGAGTTATACGATACAATCTTTGACTATGATTGGTGGCTGCCAGATTATTTTCTTTTAATTTTTTTGTAGTATATATGTATGTCCTTCCATAAATTTATATTAAATTAAAAAATAGTAAAAGTTTGGTACTTCTGTGGTATACAGACCGTGATACTTTTTATATCAGATTTTCAAGTTCAGTTTTTACGTTTTGTTTGTTAAATTGTTAGATGAAAGTACAAAACAATTAACACCTCAACTTTTCAGCTTAAAAACGAGCTTCTAAATACGGTTATTATTTCAGCACGGTCCATAAAATGCAGAAGCACGAAAGATTTCAGTTTAAAATTCTATGCAACTTTTCTAGTTCGACAAGAGGCATCTGAAGAAGGTCGAAGGTTAGAAACCTTTGTGAGAATAATGTCACAAGTGAGAACAGTAGTCCT
This sequence comes from Euprymna scolopes, assembly GCF_053919585.1. Classification (NCBI taxonomy): domain Eukaryota; kingdom Metazoa; phylum Mollusca; class Cephalopoda; order Sepiida; family Sepiolidae; genus Euprymna; species Euprymna scolopes. Next base: position 200,326,938 of record NC_136482.1, read on the forward strand.
TTGATCCTCATCTAAAAAGTTCTGAAAAAAAAAAGTTTAATTTTTTGTAAATAAGTTTCCACCTAAATACTTTACTTTAAAATGGTAATCTTTAAAGGTTTTCGGGTATGCTGAAAACGAATATCGCGTTTAAATTTTCTGTAAATAGGTAATTTCCCAGATATTAAGCAATGTAATTCTTATGTTAAAAGTGGTGCTCGTAACAATGGCTACAATTTTTAACGTAAGGAATTACATTGCTTAATATCCGGAAAACTACTTATTTGTGGAAAATTTTAAATGTTATATTCGTTTTCAGCATACCCGGAAACCTTTAAAAGGTCGTCATTTTAAAGGAAAATGTTAAGGTCGAAACCAGGTAAAAATTTATCTTTCTTTCTTTCTTTTTTTTTTTTTTTGTTAAAAAATAAACTGCTAACCTTTCTTTCCTGTGTGCTAGAGTCCCGACACCATTAATCTCCGGCGAAAAAGAGAAAGCGAATATCAATTTGGTTGGTTGATTGTTGAGTTGGTTTGTTTGGAGAGAGAGAGGTGGGGGGTGGGGCTGAGTTTAATCATCAGATCTGAAATAAAATAGTTGCTATTGAGATTTCGGTTTGGGCCGGCACACTAAAAAATAAGGTTGGACGTGTATAATATGAATTTAGGTAAAAATGGCACGGTAAAAATGGCACGGTAAAAATGGCACGGTAAAAATGGCACCAGAAAAGGTGACACGGTAGAAATGGCACAAGTGATTAAATAGGTAAAAATAGCACGCTGACAGGAGAAAAGTAGGACCGAACTCTCATTCCTCTAGTTTAAAATAGGATTACCCCCTCATCCCCACCTCACAAAAAAAAAAAAAAAATTTTAGTAGACATTTACACAAGTAGGGGTGAGGCTAGGCTTTTTTTTAATGGGGTCTGATCACGGTCAACCTAAAAATTAAAAAGCTTCCTAATAGTTTGGCCGATTCTTTTACCAAACAAGTGTGAAAACTCTTTAGGAGGAATATGGATAAGGAATATAAAATTTTATTGCTTTCATATTCACTCACCTTTCTTTCTCTATTCTTTTGACTATTCATCATAATTTATAACCCTAGCACCAGAGGAAAGCCAGGGATATAAAATCAACAGTAGCTTCTTTGCTATAAATAGGGGCCTCTGAAATGTTGAATAATGAGACTTGACTTTGGCATTTTAAATTTTAATTCAAGCCATCATATAAAAAATAATTTGATAAAATCAACAATAGGTTCTCTACAGTGCAATGTAGACTACAATGTATTGTGGACTAAGTCATTGCAAAGAGGCATGTGAAGCTTTCTCCCGGTGCACCGCGATGGGCCTCCAACTAGAGTGGGCAATCAATCGAGTTGATTGAAAAATGGACGATTTCATTGATTTCGATGACAATAAAACTATGGGAGTGTGAAATATTCATCGATCATCATTCAATCCCGGGCAACGTCAGATCTCTCTGCTAGTAATAGCTAATTTTCTTTCACGACAAAAAAGTTATGATTGCGAATTGGGAAAAAATATAAACAAACAAAAACAAAACAAAAGCAATGATAATTTCATAAATATTGGCAAACCAGAACAGTGCCCTATTCAAAGTTAGCAGCAAACGGTGTTTGGTCAGATCCTTTTCCTGATATTAAACTTCATCAGTAATGTAACTTCCGGCGAGGGTTTCAATTTCCCAAGTTTATTCATTTATTAAATAGAGGGGTAAAAGTACAGAATAGTTAACAAAGAACCTTCCTCTCCATGTTAAGGGTGGTTTTCTAAATAATAATATCATTATTTCAACTTTTGTTGGGTGGATTTCTACCAGTAATTTGTTTTACTATTTATTTTGAAGTCATTATGATAAAGAAAGATATGACCTTATCATTTTTTTCTTGTTCTCACGTGACACTCAGCACTACTTTTTTTTTATTAAACCAAATAAACGTTTTTTAAGTCTATTGTAAAACAAACCCAACATTCCTATTATAAAAAAAGTTTTATTTGATTATTTGTAAATGTAAAGTTGTAAATCAATTTTGCCAATTTTCTCTATAATAACATGTTTTTCAACAAGTGAAAATCCTTTTGTGGCAAGAAAATTAAAAGTAATGGCCGCCAGCGATTAAATCTTTGAATTAAGTTTCAATTTTCAAAACTTAAAAAAATAAATTGAATTTAGGTTAATATGGCAGCGGTAAAATATTATTTAGATTTTTTTTTTTCAGATTATTATATATAAATATTTATAATAAAATAATTATTAAATAAAACGTTATAATAATTTTTTCGGTGCTTCTACAGAATTTGAACCTAACTAAACTGACTTTTTCCAAACTAAAGCTAAAAGGGCTCAGCCCTATTTTAAACTAGGGGAATGGGAACTTAGTCCGCACTTCTCAAACGATCATACTTTTCCATTGTCAAAGTGCCATTTTTACCTATTTATACACTTTTGCCATTTTTACCGGTGCCATTTTTACCGGTGCCATTTTTTCCGGTGCCATTTTTACTGAGTACCGTACAATATAATTCCCTTATAATTCCCTTATAATTTTTTTCTTTTCGTATTTTTGCAATTTTTTTCAGCCAATTATTATCAATTGGACACTAATCTACCTGATTATCAAAAACTAAAAGCAAAAAAGTCAATATTTAGGCATTTGAAGGGGGTGCTCGATTTTTAGTTACAACGTTCTAGTAAATCGATCCCCCATATTGATAACGCTAGACGAGAAACCAAAATTTGTTTCAAAAATTTTTTTTATTATTAAAATTTGCTTTGAATTGTGAAATACTAAAACAAAACTGGTACTTGTGTAGTCAACCCAGTTTCGTTTTTAATTTTCCAAAATTTTATTTTTTTCGGGGAGGAAGGTGCACTGAGAAATAAAAATAACCCCCCTTGCCATATCTAAAAAAAAAAAAAACTTTCCTTGCGCGGATGGGACTCTCCAATGGCGACCCCCCCCCCATCCACCCCCCAAAATACCTGCTCTTTTCAAAAATAATTTTCTTTAAGTTCCAACAAATAAAAAAGGGATAAAAACTCCCACATGATGTGTTCTGGTCAAGTGTATCCAATATGGGGAATCGATTTAATATAACATTGTTAATTAAAAACTGAGCACTCCTTTCAAATGTCTAAATATTAACTTAATTTATTTTTGTTTAAATAATCTGGTAAATTATTGTCAAATCGATAATAATCTGCTGAAAAAATTTCAAAAACTCGAAAAGAAAAAAAATTATAAGTGGGGTGCGTATTGTACACTTCCGCCAAAATTAGACACTAGAGTAATCAACAAAATAAGACAACTAAGAGCAATCAACACTCTAGCATTAAAGAAAATAGTGCTTGCTTACATTAATGATCTTTTAACCCAATGCATTTCAGGTGAAAACATTATTACATACTGACGTGCCTTGGCGAAATTAACATAAATTCCCCAAATTAGTGATCCTGAATATGACCTTAAACTATATCCATTGGTGAGACCCCAACTTGCAGGCTTTGGGGAGTGTGGAGCCACCCCTTAATTGCTATTGCTCCCAGGTCCACTTTGACCCGGAGTGGTAGTACCTGTTAGGGTCCCAACTATGGGTTGAATAGAAACCGACTTGAAAACAACAAATATATTTTATTTAAAAAATTTTCTTCAAAATCTTTGGATTCGACATTAAATAACCTGAAAAGGGTTGATATCCCATAAAACAAAAACAACCAACCAACCAACCAACCAACCCCAAATTAGAAAAAATGTTCCAGTAGAAGATAGCTTCCATACATTCATATCTGATCTACCCCTGCATTCCATGTTTAAAAAGGATGTGTCCTCTATAGTATCAGACCTGATCGAATGGTTAATGGTAAGCATAGACCGATTCATACCATCCAAAACATTCCCCAAAAAACCTAACAGCCAGCCATGGTTCTCCCCAGAATGTGTTGCTGCCATCGCACACAGAAATCACTTTTCCCATAGCTACCAACGTAATAGATGTACTGAGACTAAAGCTGCTTTCAGGACTGCCAGCAAACAATGTAAAAGAGTAATAAAAAATGCAAGAGAGCTATATGCTCAGTCCATTAAATCCAAAGTAGCTGAGCAGCGGCTTGGTTCCCACCAGTTTTAGCAAATAGCAAACAGGATCCTGAACAGAAGCATGCGTTCTATCTCAAGCATTATCAATGGTCCAGAGGTCATCTTGTCAGCATCAGACAAGGGCAAACTATTTGTCAAGAACCTTGCAGTTAATTCTATCCTATGCGACGAAGGCCATCAACTCCCCGTATTTCCTCCTATAAGAGACAACACGCTATGCAACATACAAATATCTGTGCGTGAGGTCGCCAAGCTAATCAAGAACCTTGATTCCAGTAAAGCAACTGACCCTGACGGCATTCCAATTATAGTGTTGAAAAAGCTTTAACCAGAACTTGCCCCCATACTTACAAAACTGTTTAAGGAGAAGTGCTTTCCAACACCCTGGAAAACCTCATCAGTATGCCCTGTATTTAAGAATTCAGGTGAAAAGTCATCTCCCTCTCAGTACTGACCAATAAGTCTCCTTTGTGTCATGAGTAACCACCTGAAGATAGCCAGAAGAAGTTGGCCGAAACGTGGTGAAAATCATAAAGATGAGGATAACAGTCTTCAAAAAAATGAAAACAGTGAAATATATTTTTGCAACTTTACTTCATCGAATAAATGACGTCATCATTTCAACTTTTTCTTGGTGAATAAATCAATTTAATTTGTTTTTACTTTGAGTAAAAAATTAGCAAAAAATATATTTTTAGATGTTTTCCCCAAATTTAAATTTTGGGTAAGTTTGGAAGCATCCAGAACGGACGTTAATTATGATTTTTAAAAGAACTGAAAGAAAAACCATTCTATGATTCTCAGTTTGCGAAACTGGCAAGGTAACATGAGAAAAATACTTATTGTTATTTTTCATAACTTTACTTTTTATGGAAATCGCTCCCGACAAGGTATGAAGCCACTTGATGTAAGGAGCTAAGAAAAAATATACTACTTCAAGGTCAAAAGGTTGTCAACAATAAGTGTTTGATGGAATAGATTCTGATCCAGAAAACAGCAATTCTTCCCTCTTTGTCAGAAACATCGCTGATGGAATGTGATTACTAAAGGATCAAATAAGGGAGTTCATGGTGGCATCAGCAAATATACCCATCTCGGATGCAATTTTGATTAATAAATATAAAATAGAAAATTTTTTAAAATTTTTTATCATTTAAAAGGTTGATGCTTAATATATATTTTTTTAACAAAGGCATTTCGAAGAATAAAAAAATAATATTAAAACTTTAAAGGTATTATATTTATTGTAAATACATATAGCTAGGCATGAATTATCCACAAAGACCCATGGCTCAGTGGATATAGTATTTGGTAAAATTCAGTTGTAAAAGTTACACTACTAGAGGCTGAAGGTTCAAATCTCAGTGCAAGCAACACTCAAAATATGATTGCAAATTATTAAAGAATTCTACCCAGTGATGGCGGAGGGAATGAAAACATGGTACCCCCCGTTGATTATATAAACGGTTCCGTTCGAAATTCTGTGGTGATTTTCGAGTTTGAGAGAAAGATTTCTGGGTTCAACCGGGCCAAGATCACAGTGTAGTATCTGTTCGGATGCTACACTTCACCTTTTCTGTCCTCGGTCAGTGGAGGAGAAATCCTTCATGACTGATACAATTTTTATTTTTGTTCCTATCCAGAATGCCCCTTTTTGGGGAGCTGAATTTTCCCCACATTAAACACCGACCTTATGTCTAACTCTGCCCTCATGGGGAGGCAAATAAATAAGAACAAGATACAGCTGAAGAGGTTCGGATGATCGAAACATTGTGGAAATCACATTCAAAATGAGAACAGAAGTCGGAAGAATCCAAATAACATGAAAAAAATATACATATATTAAAAACGTTAAGGGTATTATATTTATTGTAAATATATACAGTTAGGCATAAGGCCATTAGATTGGACTGAGTGAGGAAGAGTTGGTTATTTTGTGTCTTAAACAACTTTGTTACTCTTACCTCTAAGAGGAATAGAGTCATTTGTTGCAGTTCCAATATGTTAAGGGCTAAGAAAAATATACTTAAAATTTGAAATCAAGAAAAATTTCTTAATCTTAAATTATTTTTTTTTACATAGGTGTTTGAGACGCCCCTCCATGGGATTAATGGACTATCTCATGGCGTCACTTCCTCTGGTGACGTCACTTTCAGTAACAAGACCGGTGCCCGGAGTCAGAGATTGGCACGCGACCAAGGAGGTGCACACACACCACCATTGAGGAATGGTATTGCTCAACTTGCTTTGCCTGTAATCCATGTGAATACATGTTCGTTTTCTAAAGATCCTGTGTTCTTTTCGTTTATTACCATTTAACCCCCATAACAACTGGCGACGACGGATTCGACTTTAACACGGGTTAACTCCACAAAAAATAAATTCAAAAGAACTTCGGATTTACAAGGTAAGAAGTCGGCTGGGAATTGCGTTCTAAAAACAAAATTCTAAAAACAAAGAAACAAAAGAAAACGAACACAAGGCAAAGTTATCGACGCAATTGTAAGTAATCTTTTTGTCTCTACATTTAAATTGAAAAGAACTGTTCTTAACGCATTTTCTTAAGGCTTAAAAATTAATTTGAAAGAAGAAAGAAAAAAAAGTGAAAAATGTTGACCCAATTTCACGCCAAGAACAATTTCTAATTGTAATTATCTAGGATTTATTCTTATGCAATTTTGGACATTTTTCAAATGAAGTGAAAAGTTTTTTTTGCCATTGTTTTTGCTGCTAACTTTATGCAATATTTTAACGGGAGAGAAATGTTTTTTCCTCCTTTTCGTTTTACTTGGACTAAAAGAAAGATACTTTTTCATTGAGTGGTATTTTCTGAAATATTCTATTTTTAACTGTCGGTTCTAAAGTGAAAACTTTCTTTTTCTTCCTCATGGGGACAAATCCTTCCCCCCCCTCACACACACACATAAAAAACAGCCATTTTGGTTAATTTCCAGACAATTCCACAATTATTTTTATTCTTTTGCAACTGTATTGTATCACAGTACATTTTTTTGTGTTTTTGTTTCGCAAGTAAAAAGTTTTTGGCCCATCCTCATATTGGGTTATCTCTAAGGTTTTTACCAAGAAGCAAGGGACACATTACTCCCTCCTCATACGCACACACTCAAAGAAAGGACATTTTCTTTTTTATTATTATTTTATCTCTCTTCTCCAGTCAAAAACAGAAATAGATTTTTTCCCGTACACTTGGAAAAGCCATTACAAGATGGAGGAGGTTAAACAGTATTAATACAGCTAACCAAGGCCTAGATGGACCAGCAGCAGAAGGCTGAGGAAAATTTAAAAGAACGTGATAAACAGCTTTAGTTACAAATTCAAGAGAGGTAACAAGCGTTGGAGGAGAGAATGTTACTTCAACAGAGACAAGTTTTGTTAAAAATATTCGATAGAACGGAACACAGGGATGACAGCACAATATGGAACGCTATAGAAACGTTCAACTACCAACCAGAGTTGGATGGGACGTTTGACGCTTTCTATCGGAGATATGAGGATCTATTCACCGTGGATTGTCAAGAGTGGAGCAACGCTAAGAAAGTTTGCCTACTTTTGAGGAAATTAGGGACCAAAGAACATAGCAAGTTTGTGGATTATATTCTCACCAGGAAGACGAGTGAATTGGAATTTTCTGAAGTGGCCAAACTTTTACCCGAACTGTTCAGCTCGAGTTCTATGCTCTTTCATAGAAGATGGAAGTGCTTGAACCTGCAAAAAAGCAACAATGACGATTACCTGACCTTCGCGTCTGTGGTAAATAAACACTGCAATGATTTCCGTTTATCTGACTTATCGGCAGATGACTTCAAGTGTTTAATTTTTGCGCAGGGTTTAGTCTCATCCAAATATGCTGAGATTAGACAATGTTTTCTCTCTAGACTTGAGAGCGAACAGGGCCTCACCCTCCAGAAGTTGTCCGAGGATTGTCAACGGGTAGTCTACGTAAGGAACAACTCGAGATACATCATTAGAAGGAAGACCTTCAGACCGGAAAAATACTCACCTCAAAAAAGCAAAGCTGGAAGTAAGAAAACTCAGGGTACACCTAATATGTACCACCCAGTCACAAGACTCGAATCCCCAACAAGCCCGTGCTATCGCTGCGGCGGGAAACATTGGTCGAGTCAATGTTTTTACAAACATAACATAAGTAGTGCAACAAATGTGACAGGAAGGGCCACAAAGCGACCCAGTGCAGGAAGAACAAGGTCCAGAACAGCGTCCGATAGACTAGATTCGATTTGGATTCCGATAAGTACCAGCGCAAATATGTCAAAGTTAACAGCGCAAATAAAACTGTGCACCTACAATTGGATTCCGGATCAGACCTGTCCATCATAAACCTTAAGACGTGGAAAAGGCTAAGGAAACCAACAATGTGTAAGACGAACAAATCAGCTCGAGCTGTGACAGGAGATAAAGTGGAAAACCTGTTTGGTACTGACTGGATTGAGCGATTTGAATTGTGGGACCAACCTATGAATAAATTCTGTCATAGGGTAGAAGACTCGTCTATGGAAGCACAACAACTGAAGGACGAGTTAAAAGGGGAATTTCCATAAGTAGTCTCAACAGGACTAGGAAAATGTACAAAGGCTATAGCAAGATTCGAACTAAAAGAAAACATTCTGCAGGTTTTCAAGAAGAAACAGAACGTCCCATTCGCAGCAACAGAGAAATAAAAAAAATAAAGCTTCAACGGAATCTGCCAAAGGAGGCATAAAAACTGAAACTGCAAAACTGGAAGCTAAAAAACCTGCGCTAAAAGAATTCCCTAAGCCAAAGCAACCTAAGAAGGCTCAAGAGACCCCAACAGATGAAGCACTTCAACAATTTCTACACGTGTATAGGATTACATCCAAACCGAACACACCAACAGCAGTCTCACCTGCAGAAACAATGTTTGTGAGGAAAGTGGGATCCGTTTTTGACAAGCTCTTACTCAAACAGTCAAGGCCACTATGACCACTTATGTACCCAGTAAAGAGTGTTTTTCAAAAGTTATAAAAACAATACATCATTCTGGGAGGTGGGTACAATTACTAAGAGAGTGGTATATATCATCCAAGGACCAACATATACCTACAAACGTCACCAGAACCGATGAAGAAGATGTCGATCAATTGAAACCAGCGACAGTCCACCATTGGAAGATGAGCCGATAGACACTGTCTTCGAAACTTTTGATCTTGAACCTCCTCAACCAACACTTGAACTACGGCGGTCATTTCGTAAGAGAAAGTTTACCAAGCCATTAATGGTAAACCCTAAAAGGAAGAGGTACTGACAGCTTTTACGAACAAAAAGCTTGGGAGGGTGGTGTTGAAGACGCCCCTCCATGGGATTAATGGACTATCTCATGACGTCACTTCCTCTGGTGACGTCACTTCCGGTAATGAGACTGATGCCTGGAGTTAGAGATTGGCACGCGACCAAGGATGTCGGGTGCACACGCCCCACCGTTAAGGAATGGTATTGCTCAACTCGCTTTGCCTGTATGTGAATACATGTTCGTTTCATAAAAATCCTGTGTTCCTTCATTCTTATTACCATTTAATCCCATAACAATAGGCATTACCACTTATCAAGGCCACGAGACCACTCGAGGATAAGTGTTAAAGAGTGTACAGCAGTCAATTGGACAATATAGTAATCATTAGTAATGGAAATTCGGTAAATTTGTTAACAAGTGGGATGGCTCATCAAGAACTTGTTTACGTTGGACTTGAAGACAGCCATATTGTAATCAGCTGGAAAGCAGGAAACCGGAAGACAGTTCCACAGGCGTGCAGTTCTAAGAAAGAAGCTTTATTCATGGAATCTACGTTTAGGTTTAAGCACAGATAATGAGAGGGGGGGGAATTATTGATAGTGTTTTCAGCTAGACGAGTGTTTCTTGTGAAAGTTTGGCGATATATTGCAATAAACAATTAGAATAAAAAGAAAAAGAAAGAAAAACGATCGCTTGTATTCTCGTGTATCAATGGGACAAGAAATTTGTTAAAAAAAACTATTTTCAATAGATTTTTTTAACAAATTTCAAGGAGAAAAAAAAGTAAGAACTATTTTATAGAAAAAATTATTTGCATCGTTCTTTGTAAAGTTTTTTCAACGCCAAAAAAGAGATCTTTATGCTAAAAGAAAATGTCGTCTGCTTTAAAAATAAATAATAAATGAAGTAAGAAAATACACAAACACTCAAAGCATTGATCCAGAATTATTGTTTCTGTAAAAAACTCAAACCTGTTCACAGTTTTTTTTTATTTTTTTTTTTTTTATTAATCGCATTCGGACCTGTATGCATCGTTTCTTTTATTTTTTGTCTTTTTTTTTTTTAAATAAATTTTTTGTTAAGTGATCGTTTTTTTTTTTTATTCTAATTCAAGGAACAATAAATGGGTTTGTTTATTGAAATATATTTCAGATTTTCTTAATTTCAAAATTTTTAATATATTTTTCTCAGTGCTGTATCATGTCCTGTTTATTTTTCCCTATCCATTAACATGTTATCTGGCATGCACTCTCCATAATTATTTATATGGTTTATTGACGTAAAATATTACAGTGTCGCGATACAAAATATCAACAAACTTAGGCATGAAGCTCTAAGAAAAGTGAGGGAGAAGGGGATCGAAAGTTTTTCTAATTTGTCTACAAAACTAAGATTATTCTTAGCCGGCACCTTTCACCAGAATACCGCATTCGGACCTTGGACCTTGGAGTTAAACTTAACTAAAAATTCCCCAAGCGTTTTATAAAAAATATTTACATGTGTGACCGTAGAAATATGATTTCATTTATACCACCAGCTAAGAGTCATTTTTAAAAACAGGCTAACCTATTTCTACGGGATGGGTTCTGAAGGACCCAGGACTGCATGTGCAATGCTTATGGAGGGAACACATATTCATACCTGGCTCCTCGACGGATGCACAAACTAGTGTCATGCACCCACCTCCTCAAGAAAGAAATATATATCTTTACTTGAAAATGGATGACGTCATAAAGGTGAATGGTAACATCTTTCAACTAACATTTATCCATTATGACATCATCTGTTTTTAAATAAAATCAAGAAGCATCTCTTTTCTTCGGCTGTTCCTCGAATGCTGCACTTCAATTTCTTGTTATCTCTCAGTGGAGGAGCAGGTTCTTCACGACTGAGACAATTTTTAATTTTTGTTCCTTTTCTCCACGTTAAAAAACCTCCCTGATGTCTAACTCTGTCCCGTGGGGAGGCATTGTAAATAGGAACCATAACTACAATGAGGATCTCTGTTATTTTTGTAAAAATTGGAAATATTTTCAAATTTGAACCAGCTATGGGCAAATAGCTCCACTGCATCGTGGATGCCTTGGGAAAGGCAAAGACTAAAAGGAGTAAGCACCGACAAAACATCCGGTTGTGAGTCCCTATAGGCAGATGGTGAAGAAGCACTGTAACACTTTTCTGGCAACTCCTGCAGGTGTACTGGCTCCGACCGTATTGGCTTGCCATTCCGTTATACTTTGTCTACAACGCCAAGAGGGGGACCCTGGTAACTGGGCAACCTAGGTCTCCTTATCACCGGCCCAGGCCTGCATCTAGAGAGTCAATCCAGCTTTGAATTGTATCACCACAACAGATGCTGCAGTGCACCAGACTAGATGCAGAATGTCATTGTTTTACTAGACAGAATAGTTGCCGCCATCATTTGACTAGTTTCGCACGCACACATGTAAATAATTTTTATAAAACACTTGGGAATTTTTAAGTAGGTTTAACTTCAAGGTGTGAATGCGGTATTGTGGTGAATGGTGCCAGCTAAAAGTAATCTTCAAAGTTTTGTGGACAAATTAGAAAGACTCTCACCCCCCCCTCTCCCCCATTTTACTTAGGGCTTCATTCTTAAGTTTGTTGATTGTAATTGCACGATTTTGTACCATTACTTTATAATGTATCTTTTTCAAGAAACTAAATAAGTTTTTTAGTCAAGTTTTAGTATCGTCTAACGCCCAATCTTCTAGTTCATAACCATTTATTTATTTAATTAATTTTTTTTTTTTACTTGGGAGTCATTACTTATCAAGGCCCGAAGGTCACTCGAGGATAAGAGTTAATGAATGTAAGGTGGTAGTGTAGTAATCGTTAATGGTGTAAATTGTGTAGAATTTGATTATTTATGGGGACGGCTTAAGAAGAATTTGTTTACATTAAATTGTATTCAACTGGGAAGCAGGCCAGCAGAACAGTGTTCCACAAGTGGATAGTTCTAGGAAAGAAGCTTTTTTCATGGAATCTGCATTTAGATTTAGGCACAGATAAAGAGTGGGTGAAATTGTATATAGTGGTTGTAGCTAGTTGAGTGTTTTGTGAAAGTTTGGCAAAGGAGAACCATAGATTGGAGTTCAGTTTTTTCATGGAATCTGCATTTAGATTTAGGCACAGATAAAGAGTGGGTGAAATTGTATATAGTGGTTGTAGCTAGTTGAGTGTTTTGTGAAAGTTTGGCAAAGGAGAACCATAGATTGGAGTTCAGTCGGTTTATTTATTTTATCTTCCCTTCTTATTTCTAATTTAGTGATAGATCACTTGTCTTGCTAGAGGTGCGGGTTCCTCCTGCGAAATCTTGGTAAGTGGGAATTATTTAATGAAGCGCTCGGATCTGCACCTTTTTATTGGCAAATCAATGTATTAGCCACAGTTTGACAATGGGGTTTTTTTACTAACTGTATTCATTGTAAATATCACTTTCCTTCTCCCAAATCCCATGGTATTTTTTAAAATAGGTTAGTCAAGGTATGAATCTTTTATGGTGATTGCCGGAGGATGTGTACGGTGATGGACATATAGTGTGAATGTGGTATTGTGGTGGAAAAAATAACTTTCATACACAAACAAAACAAAAAATATATTTGTTCACTAATTCAAAGCAACAAAACTTTTATTACAAAAAACAGAAAAAAAAAACAGTTGACATAAAAAAAAAAAAAGAAATAAAACAATAAAATTTACGGTAGGTTGTTTGTTTGTTTGTTTCGTTTATTTTCTTTCTTCTTTTTCTTTTTTTTTTTTTTTTTTTTTTTTTTGCATATATCACGCAGCAAATTTTCCAATCCACGATTGTGTGGCGAGAACCGTAACCCACATTCGCGATGGAGATTTTTTGTAGATGCCATCTCGAACGCCCATAAGTATATTATTTTTTATTATACATGCGATGGTTAGTCGGGATTTTGAGAAGAAGGTCCCAATCCTAATGGAGGTCCATCGACGACATGTTACACTTCTACACCTCCAACCGTAACCGTCGGAAAGGCTTGTTGTCTTTGCAAGTACACAATCCTGGGCCAAAATGTAAACACCTTTTCTCTTCTACCAACAATTTCCGTTGCTGGTAAAAGTTTAGTGCAGCCTCTGGGGTCTGGAGCTGGTCCGCAAGGTTTGTAATATTCATTATTATTTCGTCAGTTATCTTTTTAAAACAATTTTTTTTAAACTCTCTTCAAATAAGCGTTTCTTGAGTTGTGACACTCTTCCAATTGATAGCGAAATTCTCGTCTGCTTAATCGGCAACGCTCGGTTATATCCGGCTGTTGACGTCATGCGTCGGACAAAGCCGAGCAAATGCTGAGTTACGTCTGGTTCGTTAAATGCACAAGTACCAAAAACTGACATCTTTTCAACCATTCGAATTATCACATTTTTGTTTTACACATAATGCTATAAAAATACCGTAGCAAGATTCTACTAAGTTTGGAATGTACTGGAATTATTAATTAACACACTCATTGATTGGCCGATTGTTGTCTCTCTTGTCCTTCTAAGCGCCTCGCCGCCTCAGTGATTGACCAATAGGTAAACAGCTCACTGCTCATATAAGGTTCACATGTCAGTCTATATAAACACAAACACTTTGGCTTTATTATTATTATTATTATTATTATTATTATTATTATTATTACTACTACTACTACTACAACCTGTGTATTAGTTGACTACAACAACCTGTGTATTGGTTGACTGCTTAGTAACCGAAGCCCACAAAAGGTAATCGATAGCAGCCAATTGACTCTTTCCTTTTCCCCGTCACCCATCATCTTTGACAAAATTTGACTGCATCACAGCAAAGCCCACAGAAGACAGTTTATAGCAATCATTATCCACAGAAGCCAGTTCCCCCTTTTTGGTTGACATTCGTAATTTTGAAGAAACCCATAGAAGCCAGTTATTTGGTATTTGTTGCCAGACCAGGCCAGACAGGAACAAATATCTTCAAAGGCTGGTTTATTGCCCATTACTTGAGGCACATCTGAAATTGAGAAATTCAAACAGGTCCAAATTTTACACTCATCCAGAGTGCTGCCTATTTGAAGGAGCTGGATTTTTCCTTTTGGTTTTTCAAATTGGGATCAAAGTGTAGTATCAGTTCTGTCCTGTCCTGTCCTTAGTTGTTGACATAGAGATTCTTCTAGATTGAGGCAATTTTTTTGCCGCCATTTTGGTGAGCTGGATTTTCCTCACATTAAAAACCGACCTTGTGTTTCACTCTGCCCTCCTGGGCAGGCAAGTAAATATGAACTTCATGCCTAACCTCTGCTGCAGTGGGAAGTAGGTCTATTCTATCTCGTAAGGTGAGACAAGTGCACGTGCACTAAGTTTAATTGATGGCATACATCCAAAATGAAGGTTTGAGATCGTGTTGCATCAGTTTTTCGTTAAGATAAAACCGACTGATCTGCTACAATTATTTCTCTTAATTCTGGTTTTTAAATAGGCATCCGAAGAAGATGTAAGAAAAATATTGTTTTAAAACGGGAAAATGCTGGGAAATCCTGTTTTGTTTTATTTATTTGTTTTCTTCTTTATTTTAACTTATTTGTTTGAACTTTCATCAAGCTATGGATGATAATACACACACACACACACACACACACACACACACACACACACACACACACACATATATATATATATATATATATATATATACTCTTTATTTGTTTTTACGTAAATCAGTAATATGTTGCTACACATTGGTTACTTAGATTATATATATATATATATATATATATATATATATATATATATATATATATATATATATATATATATATATATATATATACTTCAGAATAACATTATCTAACAATCAACTGGTATGGAAACCTGTGATTATAAATTTTACAAGATATTACTGGCAGTAATATTCCATAAATACTATCCCACCTAAATAAGAATTGCTCGATATACAAGATAGAGCAAATAAATTGCTCCAGGAAAATGCTTACTTCGGACCATTACATTGTGATGTGGATTACTCAAAATACAGTTTGGATCATTTTACCACACTGCTATCAAAGCCATCCTCTTCGGATTTTACGATGCAATTTGGATGTGAATTTTTATATCCTTTTCATTAACTTCCCTTACTCTATTACATTTAAATACTTAAACAACTTTTAATTGTGATTTTCCATGTCTCACCGACTTTAGCAAATAAGGTGTAAACCATTATAACTATTTGCTAATATTTTCTCCTCTGAAGAGATGGTAGACATCGAAATCCTATAGGATAAGGACTTAGAATATTTCAAATGTATTCTTTGTCTTACATAGAATAATAAAAATCTTTTGATTTGAAATTCAAACATTTCACAACATAAATTTTTAAATTCATTGAATGACTAAAATTTATATATATATATATATATATATATATATATATATATATATATATATATATATATATATATATATATATATATAAAGCTGAACGTATGTGTGTGTCTGGTCACAAATAGGCTCCTATATGGTTGACTATTATAGAAAACTGATCACATATAATGATAGAAGATGTATCGAGACACAGGAATGGATATGTTTGATCTAGCATAATGATGATTCATTAAAATTGTGGGGTCTGCATACGCGCCTGATCCACAAAGTATGGAAATAAAAAATTTAAAAATAAAAAAAAAGTTTACAAGTGTTTTGGATATAGATGTACATAAAAATACTTTGATAAGTATGTTTTAACTTAAACAGGGATGGTATTATAAAATTGTGGGGTCTGTATTCGCGCCTAGCCTCCATAGAATGGAAATAGGCACAAACTTTAATAAAGACTTTTCATGTCTATCTTCGTAAGTATACTTTGATAATTATGTTTCAGTTTGAAGAAATATGGTATAATAAAATTATGGGGTGTTCGTTCGCGCCTGACCTCCATAAAATGAAAATATATCACAAAGTTTAACAAGGTTTTTTAATATAGATCCACAGAATATTGTGATAAGTGTGTGAACAGGTATGGTATAATAAATTATGGGGTTTATCTATTTTATTTTTACTTTCACCATATTTTGCTTTGGTTTTGATACCCCCGAATTCAAAGCTATCTCTTTACAACTCTTCCTTTTCATAACCTACTTTCATAAATCAGAGTCCATTTTCTGTAGGCTGTTTTTGAACCCAGTCAACGACGGGTACTTTTGCTAGTATATATATATATATATATATATATATATATATATATATATATATATATATATATATATATATATATATATATATTGTTTTTTATCAGTAAAGGACTCTATCAAATTTCCAAACACCTTCTTTATTTCCTTTTTTCACACTTACTCACCACTCCCATTTAGAGACTGACTCCATTGTATTTGATTTTATTTTACATAAACGGGAAAACATTATGGTTTATTTTTAGAAAGAATTGAAAGGATCTTAATAACATGATTGTCGTTGTTTGACTTCTAATTTTATCCCAAAGAATGTTAGGAATGCCATGATATATGCTGGGCTTTCATTCAGTTTTCACTCACCTGCCAAAATGTAAGAAAATATTGTTTTAAAGCGCAGAAATGATGGGAAATCCTTTCTGTATCTTTATTTGTTTTATTTTTTTATTTTATTTTATTTTATTAGGCTTATTAGAATCTTTAAAAAGCCATGAATGCTAACAATTAGTTAAGCAAAGGATTGCGAAACTCAACAAAATGTTCTGTTAGAGCTAAGTTCACTATTCCATAATGAAGCTTCAGATATATATATATATATATATATATATATATATATATATATATATATATATATATATATTGTGTATATTTAAACAAATTTTAAATTACTATTAGTGATGATGCTAATATAAAGGCATTAATGCTAATACAAGTCCCAATATCATCTGACACATATGTAATTAAAATATAAATTAAATAACAATTAAATAAAGAAAATAATGACTCATTAAAGTATCGTCCCATCAGCCTGCTCCCTTTTTTCGCCAAAATATTTGAGTCCATAATTAATCAAGCAGTAGTCCACCACCTTACAGTTGCTAAACTTCTGTCTGACCATCAATATAGTTTTAGGCAAGCCCTTCTACTGCAGATATCCTAACTGTAATCTCTGAACGTATATGCCATGCACTGGATAAGGCAGAGGAGGAGAGGGCAGTAACCCTAGATATATCTAAGGCTTTTGACAGGGTATGGCACAACGGTCTTCTCATGAAAATCAGATATATGGTATCACTAAACGAATACATAACATAATTAAATCCTTCTTAAATAATAGAAGAATCCAGATTGTCGCACATGTGTATCATTGCCAAACTTAATGGAAATGCTGACATTCTGCATAGAAACAACCTACTTCATAATGGGTACTGACCTATATCGACAAGAGGAGGGGCTAGCTATGGGCTCGCCATTATCACCAGTGATGGCGAACATATACATGGAATACTTCGAAGACATGGCCTTAGGTTTAGCTCCCTTAAAGCCAACCATGTGGCTAAAATACGTTGATGACACCTTCATACTCTGGCTCCATCAAGAAGACATCCAGGCTCTCCTAGACCATGTGAACTCAATAAGACCATCGATACAGTTCACAATAGAGAAAGAAAAAGATAACCAACTGGCCTTCCTTGATATACTCATATCACGCACAGAGCATGGGTTTAAGACATCCGTATATCGCAAGCCTACCTTCACCGGACAATACCTTAACTTCAACTACCATCACCCATACAGTATCAAACATGGAATCCCACACTGCCTACAACATCGAGCAGAGATAATAAGTAGCGACACCATTACATACCACCAAGAAATGGTCAGGTTAAAGAATACCCTTCATCGTAACAACTTCCCCGATAGCATACTATCCACCAGACGTGTCAATAGTATAAGAGAAGAGAATGAAACCCAAAAACCACCAACGGTCCGCCTACCATACATACGAGGCATCTCCGAAAAGATTCAGAGAATATGTGCTTCCTACAACAGGACGGTATTCAAGAGCGAGTCAACACTCAGACGACACCTGATATGAGTGAAGCCCCGCATGGAGGAGAACATGATCAAGAACTGTATATACTCCATCCCATGTAGTTGCAGAAAGGTTTTACAAGGGTGAAACATGCCGCCCCCTCAAAGTAAGGGTGGAAGAACACTGAAAAGTGGTAACTAAAGGGGAGACGGAAAAATCAGGAATAGCCAACCATGTCTGGATGGAGAGGGGGGACCATCGCCCCCTATGGGATGAAGTAAAAATAATAAACAGAGAGACCCACTGGAAAGTGAGAAAACTTAAAGAAACAGCTCACATGCTCGGACATAACAACCTACTGAGCAAACCAAGCGTAGAGCTGAATGCAATTTGGACACCTGATAGAGAGAGAAAACCTTGAATAACAACATAGGTTTAACATTAACAAAAACCAACTAAGAACTGTCCTAGTGACATATGGCCGAGTGGTCCTAGATGTTGTATCAAAGTTTACAGTTCAATCCTGAACGAAGGCAGTGAAAAGTAACATTCAAAACAGAGAATCAGCAACTATGTCCCAGAGCCTAGCTGGAGTCCGAACATGGTAACCCCATAGTAATAATAATAAAGGATTGGGTTCGAGACTCCTAACAAACGGTTCCCCAGTTCGATACAAAACACCTGATGAAGGCCAGAGGGCAAAACGGCCGAAACATTGTGACTATAACAACCAAGATGAGGAAGTCAGTCCAACAATCTCAATAAATGAAAACAATTCATCTCAAAAATACAGACAATTACTAGGTCAAAATTCATTTATATCTGTATTTATGCATTTAAAAATTTTTTAGAAAGCCCTTATGAATCTGATTTCTTTGAGTGATGGTATTGGTTGGCTCACAAAATCACCTGATCTAAACCCCTGTGATTTTTTCTTGTGGGGATATTTGAAGTCTAAAGTATCCAACCACTTTTGAGAATTAAAACGAGCTATTCGTTCTGAAATAACTGCTATTCCACCCGAAATGATCCACTGAGTTATTGAAAACTTTCTTGAAAGTCTACAATCGTGTTAGCAATGATGGGAGACATTTGGCCGATTTCATATTTTAGACTTTGGGAAATAAAATAAAATGGCATTTTACATACATTTAAAAAATACAAAAAATATGTTCTTTATTAAATTCCTACTTTTTTTTTACCAACAAATGTGTCAAATTATTTAGGGACACTTCTACTCCACTCATCACCGAGTCTTCGCTCACCTTCCTGCCACACAACAATAGATGATTAGCTGAATCTGCATTTGAGGTGGAAGATTTTACTGAATGCACGACATTTACCCAGTGTATATGTTATCCTAAAGATGAATCTATTATGCTGGTAAATATACTCCACCTCAAAAAGGGACGGTTAGGACTGGAAAGATGAACCCCCTAGGACTACCAGAACGAATTGTCTCAGCTTGATAAATAAAATGTCACTGAAATGGTCCAGTTTGTGATGGATTAATTGTTGAGATTAGAGCCTTGACTGGCAAGTGTCCATCATTGTGATAGAGTGGTAAATAAACACCCCTAAGCCACAGCGTTTAGATATGACTGTATTTATTGTGTCTGGGGAAGTCCGTTTATTCTTGAAATAGGTAGATCCACACCACAGCATCTAACATTAAGCCTGTATTCTCCGTTTGAAGGTGAATTTCATAAAGTCTGTATTCTATCTTTTTCTTTGTGATATTCTTGGAGGATCCTTTTTGGGAGTCATCAATTTTGGGAAGGAAGGGTTCCTATTTTAGGGGTTTTGGAAAGCTTCTTTAGGGACTCCAATTTGGGCGCAGTATTTTTGGGAGGAGCTGGTTTTAGAGAAATGTTTTCAGTGAAAAAGGTTTTTATGATTTTATAATTAAATGTAAGTAAACGATAGACGTTGTGCAAAAAACACAAGAGTTCAAAGGCATAAATTAACAAAAGAGATTTTTTATATGTGTTTAAAATGGAAGTTTGCAGCAATAGATAAAAAATAGAACGCTCATGATTAACTTTTAGAGGCCTTGTAAAACAAGAGAGGATTCTTTAGCAACGTTGAACCTGATCAGTACTAAATGGGTGACCATTTGGGACTTCCAGTGCTGCATGTGCTCTCTGCTTATCTCGGCATTGTTTCCAGTCGTCCTGAACTTGTCCTTGCCACTGGACTCAGTGTCGATTCAGGAGAGGTGTGGTTCGGAATTGTGCAATCTCTGCCACACAGTTACATGTGCAACTGCCCTTACAGGGGGTATCCTTTGTCTTTCGAGACTGAACGGAAGCATCATCGTCGTATCTTTAGCTGTGATACAGAAGAAGTCTGAATCGATAATTTCAAGACCGTGTAATACACGGGTCTGAAAATCGAAATCAAAAACTTCTCCATCCAATGATACAAATTATATTTCAATAAAAGTTATTAATAAGAGTCTCTGTTCATTCGTTTTCATATTAGAAAGAAAGTTCAATAAGAAAAGTTAGAAATATTTCAATAAGTTGGTTTAAAATGAGATGATAACGAAGGGATTCAAACAGTGTGTGTGTGTGTGTGTGTGTGTGTGTGTGTGTGTGTGTGTGTGTGTGTGTGTGTGTGTGTGTGTGTTACACTTTGTAAGTGTGAGTTGAGGCATTGCATCAGACTCAAGGCTCCACAGACAGGTTCCGAGGAGATGGTGGTTCATGGATTTCAGCTCAACTGAAATTATTGAAGAAAAATCTGGCGTTTTAAAGGATTGAGGTGGCTCCTAGAAAGATTATTTTGAACAAATTCACAAAATCCTCTAATTGGGCTAAAATATAATCATTTGAAAGGAGTTGTGTTTGAAGGCTATATCAATGTGGTTCGTAGGAAACACTGTGGACACAAGTTAGTATATATAAAAAAAAATAACAATTTTCAATTATATTACGTTTATTCACGAACATAATGTGCCATAGAAGATGATAGGTGTTGATGTCCTTAATTTTCGAGAGTAGTATCTCTTCTTCCGTGGGGTGAAAATAAAAGAAACATGTACAATTATTCAGTGAGGCTTTCTTTTATCTATTTTACTTTTTTATTTATTTATTTTTTTATTTATTTCTGGAAGTCAGTCTCGCAGACTGGCTGTCAAATCTGCAACACTGACTTCCAGAATACTTAAGTACCACGTAACGGGACTCATGTAATACATGATAACAATGATGAGGGAGACATTTATATAGTTCTTATATGCTTCTTTTGGATACTTCATATATAATAGTTCTTATATTTGGGGACTTCGTATTAACAGTTTTTATAACACAGATAGAATGATACAGACAGGGGATTGTTCTTCTTAACATTGAGGAGAGGGTTTTATGATGCACAGTTCTTAACACATATTAGAGAGGAGACATTTATAGACATTACTTGTGATGGAGGAGATGGGATACATAACTTGGGAGGGTTTACAATGTTCATTAAAGATGATAAACACAACTACCTTTCGTTCGTGATGAAGGATGACACAAAAAAACAGTTACAAAAACACAATGATGATCGCTTTATTCATCTGCTCGGCCGGTCAAATAATGTCAGGAATTCACTTGTATCATACATGGTTAATCTTCTACCCTTCGCCTCTAAGGGGACTCTCCTCTGACTATGTCAACTCTTGGCTGATCAACTCTCTCTGACTGACTTCTCTCTGACTGACTGGCAAAAATCCGAACTCATAATATGGAGAAATGTCCTTTGTCTATGACGTCAGAAGTGTGTTTTTCAAACGTGACCAATTTCACGTGGCTTTACATATGTTTGTCCAAACACACTTTTGGCGAACAAAAGAATCCTTAATTCTAATCTAACCAATTTTCAAACAATATAATTTAATTTGCATTGTTCATTCTTTTAATGACATATTTAATATTCAGATTTCTAAAAGAATTAACAATAGACTTAATTTCTAGCATTCCATTTCTATACTTTGCCTACAGGGTTCGATTCTAGGCTTATCCTAATCTCATTTTCACTTATCTAATATTCTTCTTATTTACATGGAAAGGGGACAGCCCTTTTCCATGTAACACTATAAGAGAAACACGTTTCAAAAACTTTGCAGACGTCATGAAATGATTATTTTACAAATACATTGCATGAAACAAAACGACTTATAGAGTTATGTGGCATAAACAGCCCCAATTCCATTGACCTTTTGGCTAAGAACAAAATGTAGTATCTGTTCTGATACTACATTTCACTTTCTCTGTCCTCTGTCAGTGAGGAGAGATCCTTCCAGACTGAGACAATTTTTATTTTTGTTCCTATTCAGAGTGCCCCTTTTGGGGGAACTGGATTTTCTCTACATTAAAAACCGACCTTGTGTCTAATTCTGCCCTCGTTGGGAGGTAATTAAATAAGAATAAAATTAAACTACAAACATTGTCACATTTTGCTCGAAAATTTTATGAAAACGAAACAGAAAATTAAAAGTGCTGGATTGAAACCTTTGAGAAGAAACAGTTCATTTAAACGAAATGACTTGAGAGAGAAGTTTCAGATTTTCTGGTTTTGAGGAAAGTGTGTGAGAGGTGGGAGGGGATAATTGATTTCAGTAGAACCCAGGAAACACCTTGGACTCAAAGAATCGACTCCACGCATTGTAGCCAATATACATAATTAGCTTTAATTAAACAGAATTAAATCGACAAGTTGACATCCTTCTCGAGTAATTATCCAATCGGATAACGTTTCTTTTTTTTTTCTTCTCCGATCATTAATTTTTACTTGCCATCAAAATCTAAATATGTGTTAATTACTTACTTATTTTATTTATTTATTTTTTTGTTGTTTTTAGAAATCGTTCCAGACAAGGCATGAAGCCGCTTGATGTAAGGAGCTAAAAAATAGTATTTTAATATTAAAAAACTGACTTATGACTTATATTTGAGTTTTATAGACATTTGGGCAACGTTCTCTCACATATATTTTATCATACAAGCAAATGCATTAAACACTGGAATGAAAGGAACGTGAGATGTACGAAATACCAAGAAAGGCTCACCTCTAGATATATTGTATGTGTAAAATGTGTGTGTGTGTGTGTGTGTAAAGAAGTTGAGACTGTATCTCACACACATTGGATTTTGTGCACGTATGTCAGACGAGGTAAGAAAGAGAAAAAAGAAAGAATATTTCAGTTTTTATAGCTCCTACCCTGGTAAAAAAAAAAATAATTAAGTCTGAACGCCCTTTGATGTATGTGTGTATGTATGATGTGTGTGCATTTCGTAGCATGCCAGTTGAGGTTCCAACTTTAGCAATTAGTCTGACAGAAACTGGGCCATTTCAGTGGCTTTTTAGCTGTCAGACTGAAGTAAATGTTCTGAGCAGCCCTAGGAGCTCCACTTTCCCAGATTTCAGATGGAACAAGTTCTTCACTTGTCTGAGGCGTCCTACCCAGGGAATACCGATGGGCCTACTCAGACTTATATTGCAGGGTCAGAGTGCTCATCCATTAGGGGTGCTGGCTCATTCATCCCACCTTCCAACCTTGTGTCACATCCCCTCGCGGTGGGAGAGAGGTAAATACGGTGTGTATGAATGGAAAATGTAGTTAATGCTACTAACTAAATGCATGCATTTAACCTTGTTTGGTTTTGTGTCTGTTTTTACCATTTTAACATTCGTAGAATAAAGAAGACTAGAAGTCTCATTGTAACATTTTTAAAAAAAAACAGCTTTATTGGTTATTTTTGTTAGCAAAAATATGGAAGCGGGTTAGTCGTCGAAGTGTTCCTGTGTGGAGATGTAGATTAAAGATTGTACAGGCCTGTTGAAAGAGACAGAGACAGAGACAATACTGTCGGATGAGAAAGATAGTTCAAGTGCATACCGCATTGAAGTCCGTGTGTGGAGATCGCCATGTTGGCTTCTTTGTATTCACATCTTGGTCAAACCCCAAGCCCGAAGGGTGGGTGAGTTCTGTTGAGTCTCAAGACAAAAGTTGGGGACGATAGGTCCATCCCATGTAAAGTTGTTGTCCATCCAAGATCTAGGAAAAAAGAGAGAGAGTGTGTCGCTGGTTTAACCTTTTATAAATTCGGTCATGTGACTGAGAGCTGGTTTCTGATTGGACAAGCCAGGAAGGAAGTGTATTCAAAATCTCCAGCCATAAGAATTCACTCCTCCTTGCGTTTGTTGCAATTTCCTCTGCTACAATTTTTTTTCTACCTTATCGTTGTTTGTCATTTTTAGATAAATTCATTATTGTAACCCGACACATCTTGGTCAAGCCCTGGGTCCGAAGGGCGGGTGATTTCTATTGAGTCCCAAGAGAGGAGTTGGGGGTGGACAAGTCCGTTCCATGTGAAGTTGTTGACAGTCTAAAATCTGGGAAGAAAGAGAGAGAGTGAGTGTTGTCGATTTAATCTTTTATAAACTCTGTCACATGACTGCGAGCTGACTTCTGATTGGGCAAGCCAGGAAGGAAGTTTAATCAAAATCTCCAGATTCAAAACCTTTTGTTTGATGCGATTTCGTCTACTACGCATTCTTTTAGGGTCATTTAATTCCGAAAGATAATACCTATTGTAAAAGATTTGCTATCTACAATGAATTGGATATCGTTTAATTTGGTTGTCCAGATTACTTTTCTTATCCTGAATTTTATTCTCACAAAATTGTAACCTCTGACCTTCCTCGGGTGCATCTTATTGAACTTGCACATCTTTACGTCAAACTTTGCAATCTACATAGAATTTTGAACTGAACAACAGGGTAAACTAGCTCTGGTTTCCATCAGCCATGACCAAGTAGAAGTGTTAAGTAATACGTAATTGTATTCTTAGTATCGTCTGTACTGATGATCGACCCTTCAACCTCTAGAAGACTGTCACTTAGAACTGATTATTACTTAGTCGTTTTATCCGTTGCACCATGGGACCTTGAAGCTATCTAGTCAAAATCATTATCTTATAAAATCAATTGTTCATTTTTGTAGGTATGTTTTCAAAAACGTATTATCTTTTATTTCAATGATCTGTTTTCAATCCAGGTGGCGCAAAGGATAAAGTGCTAAGTGCAATCTAAGTGACTTAGTTCCAGTGGTTCAAGGTTTAATTTTCAAGCGATATTAACCAGGAATATAATAAAGGAAATTACTTCAAATTTCTACATCAAACGAGAACAATCTATTGAAATTCCATGAAGATTCCAGAGTTCAACAAGACCCACGTGAAGAAGGTTGTGTATTACATTGGTTGATATGTTGTGAGAATAATATGCAAGATGAGAGCAGCAGTCCGAAGAATCTAAAGAAAAATATTGTCAATCCTTATCTAAAAAGTTTTGAAACATAATAAGGCGGGAGTCGATATCCGGTGGACCAAGCAAGGTTGTCCGTCGGCAAAACGAACAACCCTCACTTTTGTATGTTACTGTCAGTACATTCTGTTACTCTATTCTTGATTTTTTTAAAAACTTTCTTCCTTTGAAGATTGTAACGTTGGATATGGGGCAGCCAAAACCAGCTACCAACATTGCCCTGCTTTTTATTGAAACCAACCGAAAGCCCTTTTTAGTATCCTCGTTGTTACCTTGTTACAGAGAGAGAGAGAGAGAGAGAGAGAGAGAGAGAGAGAGATAGAGAGACAGAGAGGTGAGTAAACGTGGAGGTAGACACGTTTACCAGAACCGAAGGTCAGCTGACCAGATTACGTATATGTGACGTGCTCAGGTTGGCCAGATCTGTGAGATTTGATTTGGGCTTTGAAGAAGACAGATGGCTTTCTGTTGTCTCCCCCCCTTCACTGGGGAGGGGGGAGACGAACGCTGACGTGAGTGAAGAAGAACCCACACAAGCCGATTTCACTTCCACCTCCTGCAGGACCTCTGGGGAAAGTGAAATAAAAACTATAAAACCCATTCATCGTCTTGGAGTGATAAATCTTCGTCAAACAGGTATCAAGTCTCCCTCCAGGATGAGAAATTTCCAGATGGTCCAACGTCGAAGAAGCAGAGGTAGGTTCAGAAATTACATGTCACACACACGATTCCCTTTATGATAATCAAACACCCCACCTATGAAAAAAAAAAAAGAAAAAGTCCAATGTGAACAAGTTCAAATTGAATCGTCCCCCTAAGTAATCCAAGTTTCAAAATTCCCACTGTTTACTATGCTAAAATCACAATGACTAATGTATACCTATTAACCCTTATCCTCGAGTGGCCTCTGGGCCTTGATAAGTGGTGACACCCTTGTAAAAAAAAAAAAAAAAAAAAAAAAACATTTATATTAGAGACAATCATACTCACACGGAATCCTTTTTTATGTTATACACCAAAGGTAAATGGTGCCCCTTCATGATAACCAATATATAACAACCTTAAGTGCAATTGTCTGAATCTCTTTTGCATTTGGAATACACAGGAATATTAGTTAGGTAGGACTGCAGGTTCTTCTTCATAAGCTCTGTGGCACCTATAATAACTGGTATGATTAATATCTCTTTAAGATTCCAGTTTCTTTTCATATCATACATGAGACCTTGATATTGTGACCCCATAAACTGGATCATAACAATTAGTTATCTCCCTTGATTTGCAAACCAACTTAAATCCAGAATAAAATCCAACTACTTGTGATACACAAAGCGACAGAAAATCATTAATAATCTGGGTCAATAACATTCTGGGTGTTATTCGCATATTATTTATGTCAGCCTGTCATTTGTGCCAAGAAAATAATCCAACTGGTTCATACAGCGACTGTATAATGGCGATATTTTGTCTGGGACAATAATCACAAGGAAAAACCGTACTTAATAGCATAGAAGATGTCTCCATTTTTCCTTCTTAAAAACAAATTTCAAACATGTTTCATATTTTATTCGAAACATGTTGACAGGCTAATATTTATCCAGACAGTTAATAACCAATCATTATTGCATTATTACAGTCCCGCTCTCTCTCTCTCATATATATATATATATATATATATATATATATATATATATATATATATAATATAATATATAATATATATATATAATATATATATATATATATATATATATATATATATATATATATATATATATATATATATATATATACATATATTATATATATAATGGTAGCCGAATGGATACGGTCTCCGCTAATCGAGCCAGAGATGTCTCGTGATGCGGGGTTCGAATCGTTCGACTGGTAGTAATCGTGACACCCTGCACTGAAGATTCCCGAAAGGATGAAATACTAGTGTCTGTAGGTATTTAATTATTATATTAGAAAATAATTATGACAGCCCCTTTAAGAAATTTGTTTCTTATCGTTGAGCACTTTCAGTTGAATTAAAAGTCGGTCAATTTAGCTCTTATGCATAGATCATCGTATAACGATTAGATCACTGTCTGCCTGACGTAAATGAACACTTAAAATTAAGATGTTTAAAATTCAAAGTTATTTCAAGCGGTTAATGGTAGCCGAATGGATACGGTCTCCGCTAATCGAGCCAGAGATGTCTCGTGATGCGGGGTTCGAATCGTTCGACTGGTAGTAATCGTGACACCCTGCACTGAAGATTCCCGAAAGGATGAAACACTAGTGTCTGTAGGTATTTAATTATTATAGTAGAAAATAATTATATATATATATATATATATATATATATATATATATATATATATATATATATATATATATATATATGAAATTTAAAATGGAGGCGGAGAGACCTAGAGGCTCAATGTTTCACCCGTCTTATGCGGGCGAAACGTTAAGCCTCTAGGTCTCTCCGCCCCCATTTTAAATTACATATATATATAAAACTCATTATGTCTGTCTGTCAGTCTGTCTTCATATTTTCAAACTCAGTCTCTTCCGAAATTAAAAGTCACAGAGTGGCGCTAGGGGCCTCAAATGATTGGATTTTTATGGATCGTTCTTTTATGGGCCTTTAGTCGGTTTAAGGGGTCAAAAGGGGGCCAAAATTTAAAATATCGGGTGCATCTACGCTATTGGGACGCAATGTCGGCAATGATAATACTGAATTTCACATGGAAACAACGGTATCTACGTATTCCTTGTATTTTTAAGATAATTATATCCAAAAATTACGAAAATCGATAAGGTAGAAAATTATTTATTAAAGAAAATAAAAAAATAGAATTTGATGAAAACGATCTTAAGACACAGGAGAGTTCAAAAGGGAAGTAATTTTCCATTTTGATTTAGACAAGATGGCGGAAATTTTTCACCTGCTAACAGTTAATTTAATAATTCAGTAATATTCAGGTAATTTCGATTGCATGATTTGGAAGCTACCATTGTAACTTATTAGAATTGGGGAAAAAATCAGTTGAAAACATTGTTTTTTTTTTTTTTAATCTGAAAACTTCATTTATCGACTACAAAATCTCGTCCCAATTCTGTAGAAGCGCTAAAAAAAATCGTTATACGTTTTGTACATTCATCTTAGTTTATTTTTAATCAATTTACATGTGTGTTACGTTGGTACAGTGGTAACGTCACCAACTACTTTCGGTTTCGATTCAGCTGATTCGTATGTCGTAGCACTTTAAATAGCAAAGCAGTGCACTTTTGAGACAGGTAATCTTGAAAAGGACGGTAAATGGGGGAGGGAATGACATTCTTACAAATGGCGAAAGGGGTGCATGGACCAAGCAAGGTTGAGAAACCCTGCATTACGTATTTTGTGTGCTCTTACAGATTTCTGCTTTTTCTTCAAATGCCATGTAAATTATGTTAGTGTTGTTTCACTGAAAAAAAGAGTGAGTCGAATTTTTTCCTTGTCTTTGTTTCCTTGCGATTTGTCTGCATACATCGTGTAGGTCTCGAATGTTTCAGTACGTTACAATAATCCCTATATTGAAAAAGTAAAATACTGATCTATTTCTGTAGATGTATATGAATATTTTTTATAGTAAACACAAGGAAGCATAATTCAATAGTTGTGGACATACAATAAAAATGATGCGCAGACGAGAAAATGCCGACTATTTGACGTCATATTTTTTCTCGACACATTGATCATTTAGTGAAGTTTTATCTCTTTAAAAAACACTTGATCATTTCAGATCAATCTTAACTAGGTACGCGCAAAATGAATGCCGATGCTCAAAATGTATAAACATTTTGACCCCTCCCTTTACTTAAAAATTCACCAAAATTCAGGAAATTAAACAATTTTAATGAAATTTTCAGTATTGATAAAATAATGATCGCGGAATATAATGAATCCATTATTTTATTTAAATCATAGTGAAAATGTATTATTTCGTTCAAACAAAAAACACCTTTACTAAAGTTATGGTTTTCATTAGTAAAAAAAAAAATGAATGAATTTATTTTTGTTTTTTTATGAACACATTCGCCATCAATCTCTAGACAAGGCCTTTTTCTGATTTTTTTATTTCAATAATAGGATGTCTTATCAGTTCATTAAAATCATAGTGGCCTCCATTCGAACATTAAATAATTAAATATTTTCATTCGAACATAAAATAATTAAATATTTTCATTTGAACATAAAATAATTAAATATTTTTATTCGAACGTAAAATAATTAAATATTTTCATTTGAACATAAAATAATTAAATATTTTCATGTTTTTTTCATTTAATACAATCTTAATGTGGGAAAAAACAGCCTATCTTCATATACACCAATTACACGCAATCTGATTATAATAACAAACAAAATTTCTTTTTTAGTGGCGCCATTTTTTCTAGCTTAGATTTTTGACTGTGAATCGGGAAGATGAATATATCATATTTTTTATTTTAGAATATTTTATAAATAAGCGAAGTCGAAATTCGCTTACATTGTATCCATTGTTTGTTGGAAAATGGCGGTTGCCCTCTTTATTCCATATTGCAGTCTTTATATTTTAAATAACCCTTTATTTGTGTTAATCTATATAAATAAAACAGTATATGTATGTATATGTGTTTGTGTCATTGTGAAAACATTTAACCGATAAATTCTTAAACTGCTGGTCACATAACACTGAAATTAGCAAGAAATAGTAATTATACACCAAGGATGGTTTATAACGAGTAAAATATTTATTTGGATGAATGAAAAACGCGTAGAGAAATATGTTGGCAAGTTTAAATGCAAAATGTTCATTTCAACTTTCGACGTATTTATATTACTTTTGTCCATGCACAAATTCATTCATAACTTAAAATGGTTTAATTTTACATCTTTCTTATCTATCTGTTGATAGCTCAAATGGTAGGGAACGCGACTCAAACGCTAAATGTTTTGGTTTCGATTCTAGCTGATGGCACCCAAATCATTAAAAAAAACTTTTGAAATCAGTACTATATATTAGGTACAATATAATATTCAATAGAGAATTAGCGTTGTAATGATAAATACGAAATCTGCATGAATCAAAATATATTTAAACATATTTTACAATCGTGCAAGACCGCCCCCCCCCCGTGGTTAATAATTTGGCACATTTTTCTTCCATTGGGATTTGAAAATATACCTCTGATAAATCTAATTTAGAAAATATTCGTCCACCATGTAGTTTTGCAAAAATTTCTTCCGATGTTGGGAGAGGATAATTTATCTCTTTCAAACAATCATTAAGACCCGTAGAATAATCAGAGCAAATTCTGATTTAATTTTTTTTATTTCTTTATATAAACAGTAGATGCTGCCCAAGGGATGTAGTGTTTGTTTCTTTGTTTGTTTTTTTTTGTTTTTTTTTTGTTCTTTTGGGGTTTTTTTACACCCTGTTTTTCTAGCTACTCTACTATTCTTTTCTGTAATGTCAAAATGTAAAAAAAAAAATGTCGCAGGAATTACGACCCTGTCGCTATATAACAGGACATTATCACAGATTGAATAAATTTCTTCATCTAGTTCGTTATTGTTGACCCTTTCTTTTGTGCGTATAATAAATTCGTCCACCTCTGCCTTTCTCTTAATCTCATCAAGCGTTACTAGAAGTTCTCTTATTGTGTCACATAACGTATTTTTTACTTTAATTCCCGTTTGAATGGCTGCTATTACCATATCCTGCAATGGTTCTGTCTGCTTAGGTATTAACCTCGATAACCCGTCTGCATGACCAAATTTTTAGATGGTACATATTCCATTTGAAAATTGTAATTCAGAAGTATGGTACCCCATATGTTTCTAATTCACCATCTATCTGTTCTATAGCGGCGTATGGAACATTTCTTTTCTTTCGGAACACTGGCTGTTCATTTACTTTTACGTCAAATTTTGCTACCGCTTTTGTACACCTTCCCAAACCGCCTGAAAATACGTCTAGGAAATTCTCTTTTAACTCCCTCTTAATTTTTTTCTGCATCTATACTCAAATCCTCAACCTTTTGGCAAAATGAGCTTAAAGGCAGATCCTATAGTCTAAACGTTTCGAACAGATCAACTCCAAAGAGGTTGTTTAATTTTCGCATGATAAAAATTCTTGCTTTTTCGGCCCTGTTCTGAAAAAAAATATTCGTCAGTAATTCTCGTTCGAAGGTAATTTTTTGCCATTGACGCTTCTCGCCGTTTTATGTGATTTAATCATAGTGCCTCTCCCAAGCCTCTTCCATGTCTGTACATTAATAACGGAAATGTCAGACCCACTATCAAGCTGTAGCCTTACTTTATTTTTAAACATTTTGACCTATACATATTTCCGGGTATTTTGTTCCTCAAGTTCAATTTTCATAAGTTTAATGGCTGTCTTTCTACCAAATTTTTTCTACAGTGCGATGCTTTATGCCCTTTCTGGTGGCAGTTGTCACATTGTTTGAATTTGTAGGGACACTCATTGTACCAATGTTTATTTCCACACCTTCAACATGGTCCAGGTGGATCTTTTCCTTGTTTCTTTCTCTGGTTATTTTTTTAAATCGAATTTTTCTTTTGATGGATATTTTTAATATGCGACACTCCGCTTTCCTCTATGTCACGACTGCCTTGTTTCAACGCAATAAACCGTTCACAGTCTCCCGTTAAGTTTTGTAGTTTTAAATTCGGTTCGTTTTCGAGTTTATTTTAAACACGACGCCTGATTTCAGCGTCTTTATTTAAAACCAGCCCTTGCACAAATATTAAACATTTAAAATTATCTGCTGATAATTCCTCCAGTTTAAAATCGTCACAATGCTTGTTCACTATACTTGCATAAGTAGTGTAGTCGTCTTCCTCTCTTCTAGTAACATTCATACATTTATGTCGCCTATGGAAAAGAGACGTTTTTGCACAAAACAGTTCTGTAAGTAGCGTAACTGTTTCTTGGAAGCTCAACTCACTGGCTTTTTTTGGGAGAATAAAATTCACGACTTTGTATGCTCGGTTCTTCTCAATTTCCTTAGTAAAAGCCTAACTTTTTTCGCCTGAACATTTACCACAATCCGGTATAAAAAATATCCTCATATCGTCTATAGTACTGGACGAAAGTGACATCGTCTTCTGGATTATAATTGAAATTTTTAATAGCGGCCCACACAGCTGTTTGAGAAAATGCGTTATGATTATCATCCACTTTAGTTAACTGTGTCGCCTCCAGAATTTTTCTTTGTTCCTTCTGTGTTTTCATCAATATTTCCTCGAAGCAGTTTTTCTTCAAATGCTTGTTTAAATCTCTCTTCTCTTTCTACTTCTTGTTGAATTTGCTGCTTTTGCAACGCGAGATTTTGCTCTGCTTGGAATTGGAACAATTCCAACAGCGAATCTTTGAATTTCGCATCCATCATAGGAATTCAGTTTAAAATTTACGCTTGTATTAAAGAAATATTCCTTAGTAAAAAAAAAAAAATCAACCAAGTTTTCTTTCCCAATTCTTTTGTTTGAAGAACAACAGTTTAGCAGTCCTTTTGTAACTTAATTTGTTGAACGCTATATTTCTAGCCTTACTAGAAACAATCCAGCGAAATAACATTTGTTTAACTTTTTTTTTTATTTGCACGCATTTTTACGTAGCAAAAATAAAATTCGTCGCTTTAAATATCCGACGAATTCGTATGGAAACTTTTAGTTTTTTCTTTTTTACCTTCTTTGCCTTTTGCAAAAAATGACTCGATTCTTTACGTGTTTGCTAAGCACAAATGACGTACGCGAATAATTATTTTTCACGGTGTCTCTTTTTCTCTTGACAAAGTTAAGCGTGTTTTTTTGTTGTTTTTTTTTTTTTTTTCAAATCCCAGATGTCATCGAAATAACGATAAGCTTATACGGTATTTGCTAGTTGGTTTTGGACATTTAACTTTGCAGAAGAAAATTCTTACCGTAGGAAAAATTGCTTCTGGTGAAGAAAAGATTAACCCTTTTCCCTTTCTAAAACACTTGGTAAGCGTGTTCAATTATTAAATAATTGACAACATTCGTGTTTTCGCTGTAGATTTTGGTAGCAAGTTTTTTTTCCCGTCGCCAAATTATTAGTGTAGTAATTAATTCACTGTTAATCCTTGCGTATCCAAATATCTGTTGAAATGACGAAGGTGTTCTGCCGTAAAGATTTTACGAATCTTTATTCTAATCACTTTTTCTGATTCTCTGCTGTGATGGTCGTTTCGATTCCTTGTCGCCAATCTGTTGTGTTGTGGAATAACAGTGAAAATAAGAACAATCAAGTCGAGGTTCGGTTAAGGAACAAGTGTATTAACAATAATGTACAAAGATAGGAAAGCGTGTATATCTGCTGGGCACTTGGTTAGCAGTTGAAGTGCAATCGCATCTCTCTCACAGGTGTTGGAATTACTAGCGCTATTTATAGTGCTAATCGGTGTAAATTCCTCTGTTCAAGGAAGGCCGGTATAACAGAAAATATAAGCCATTTTCTATCCCGATAACTCAGACAATCAAATTCTTTTTCCACATTTACATTTACTCCTGTTGCAACTTTTGTTCTGGGGTTTCACACCATTCCTTTTTTTTTTTTGGGGGGGGGGGGTTACGTATTACTGACTTTCCAGCCGAATGCTTCCATAGCTGAAAGACTCTCTCCCAGTTTAGAATTTGCCTGCCTCGTCTTTTCGTTCCAACTTGTTCGCTCGAAACTTTGACTGATTACGTGTATTTCCAAACAATCTCATTACTAGGGCTAGGACAACAGCATATTCTTTTCATTGTTTTGGCTCTCGGGTGTGTATCCGTTGATATATTATATGCTTTCATATAGAGTGATGTGGTTCTCGGTTGATTAACTGTGTCTAACTGTGTCGGATATATACTTAAGAGTCAAAACAATGAAAAGAATATGCTGTTGTCATAGCTCTACTCATTACGCCATTGACTCCATGTGACCAATGACACAAATCAGATGATCCACGTTTGTTGTGTATTTTGTTTATGTTGGATAACTTTCTTTTTCACCAAGTTAACATTTCTGGGAACTATCTCAACACAAACAATCTGTCTCCAAAGATTTATTTCGCCTTGATAACATTGTTTCTGTTATGCAAACACTATTTCCTTTGTTACTGGAATCGATCAATCGATAGTCTCAAAATACAAAGGATATCGCCTGTTAAGATAGCCATGCGTGTAATTGTCAGACAAGGGTTGCGCAATCCCCAACCACACATCTCTTGAATCAGCACTACTTGAGTCCAGTGGCAAGAAAAAGGACTAGACAACCGGAAACAATGCTGGGATAAGCGGGGAACGCTTCCAAACATTCCCAAAATGGTTACCTATTTTAGTACTGACCAGGCACACTGTTGCTTAACTTTGGTGATCTAACGGGAACCAGTATGTCAACGTGATTATGCCGTATTATCGAAATATTTCTAACCTAAACATGATGAGGCCAACCGGTATTTTCCGGGAGCTAACAGTATAACACGTTGCCTTAACTTTATAAAAAAAATATAAATCCTTTTGCAAAAAGTTCTTTTCGTTAGTTTTTGTAGATTATCTGAATTTGGCGTAATACCATTTATTTTATTGCGGAAAATATTTATTGGAATGTTAAATTAGTCGAATTCCTCTATCCAATTTGTTTCCCATAAATTCTGTAAATTTCGTGCGAAATTTTTTTTTTTCTTCTGTTGAAACAAGCATTTAAGTTTCATCCATGAACTTAAATTTGTTGCAACATTTCTTGCAATTTTTTTAGTGTTGGACATTTTTTTTATTTGATATTTCTGCATTTATGAACCCGCGATTTCCACGAAGTTACTCGGGTGTGTCCGGCAGATGAGAGGTATAACCGGAAACGGCCGGGAAAGCCTTATTACAAAAACACACATACACACACACAAACACACACACACACACACACACACACACACACACACACACACACACACACACACACACACACAAATTGTTACAACCCTCCTCTCTTCCCCATGTTAAGAATTGCGACAACCACTGACATTCATTAAGTAATACATTGGAAAATAATGTCTTAATATAAAAAAAAAAAAAAAACCTACTTGTTAGCTGTTTCTAGTTCTTCCCGTCATTCGCCAGGCACACCCGAGTAATTGCATGAAAATCGCGGGTTCATGAATGTAGAAATACGTTTTATTTATTTATTTTTTCAAGTCTCATTATAATTATGGTTAAGTCTAATATTTACCTGGGATTTATTTTTTTTATTATTATTGAAACTGATACTGAAAGATTTTGTTTTACTTTCTCGATTGTTGTCTGTTCAGCTGTGTAATGTATTCTGTTTTTATTGTGTCATTTTATTTTTGTATTTTCTCCTTCACAGTTTTTTTTTTTTTTTTTTGCTTTGAATGAGAATTTATGTCCTTTGAATCGACAAGCTTGACATTTTTGTTTTTTAAATGGACATTTTTGATATAAATATAATTCCTCACACCTGTAACACGGATTAATTTTATAATAAGCCTTTTGTTGCCTTTTGTTGATCATTGTTTTTTTTTTATCGCATGAGTATTTGCTATATCACGTTCTTCAATTTTTGTATTGTCCACTCTGAAGTTTAGAATTCTTTGGCATTCTTCTTTTAAATCTTGGAGAGTAATGTTCTTATTCTGCTCCATCTTTGTGATCGGGTCTCCATTTCTTTTTCTGGTGCGGAGATTAAGACTTGTATGAATATTAGACATTTAAACAGGTCAGATATTATCTCGTTTAACCGGAACTTTTCACAGTATCTATTCACTGAACTGGCATTAATTTATTTTAATAATTTATAATAATTGATTTATTTTTTAATTTACTGATATTTTAATTTATGCAGATTGCGTATGTACTATTATAGAATCAATCCTCTATTGAATATTATATATTACGAGGAATAATTTACCTGGTTGACTAATTCGCAAAAAAGAAAAAATGAAATAAAAAATAAAAAAAATAATAATGATAATGTCGTTCATCAAATTCCGTCAGCTGATATTTGGACTAGACGATGAATGCCCTGGAAAAATCACTTCTGATTAATGTTTAGTTTTAAAACATGTAAACAAAGAAATGCTTTGCGGCGACTTTAAATGGACTAGGGGTGTATTGATTAATCAGCAGGTAATCGGTAATCAGTATAATTGGCTACTTTGCTGATTAATTAATAATCGGCCAATTTGCCGATTAGTCGGTCGATTAATTACTTTTCTCTTTCCTATTAAATTTATATCATTTCATCACTGCCCAGTGATTCATCAGATAGCTTTAACACATTAAAATAGTAACTGCTATTTTAACTTAACATTTGTTAAGTGTCTGGCAAATAATATGGCCTTTTGCCTTCATTAAATAAGTACAATTTACAAGTACAATTTCCAAATCTTAAATGAATATAATTATACAATTAAATAAAAATAAAACGAAATTACAAACCAACTACAAAGTACAAATTGTAATTTTTTAAGTGAATAACAATAAGCTAAAGTCCTGCACCTGTCGATGCCCTGCTTCCTTTTCTATTC
Organism: Euprymna scolopes; assembly: GCF_053919585.1. NCBI lineage: Eukaryota > Metazoa > Mollusca > Cephalopoda > Sepiida > Sepiolidae > Euprymna > Euprymna scolopes. Next base: position 200,364,224 of record NC_136482.1, read on the forward strand.
TTGCTACCTGCATCCTCTGTTCTCATAGTCTCCTCAGTATTTAAAGCTGAATAGTTTTAAGTTGTAATGTAGAAGCAGTAGAGTTTCTCCATTCTCATTGCACAACCTGTTCCTCATAAGTTCATACACATTACCACATGTACTAAAGAACTTCTCATTCTCCACAGATGAAGGTGGTGCACTTAAATATCTTGAAGCCAGTTTACTCAGCAGTGTAAAGTCTCCTATGTCTTCTTCCACCACTGAAATGGGTCATCACCTCTTGTGAGTAGTTGTAAAGCTACGTAATGATCAAGTTCTTTTGTGCACTTAACAATAAAAGATTTACTCCTTTTGAGTTTGGATTGTGATTCTTGTATTTCTGTTGTAGTTGCAGTCTCTAGGTTTAACTCAGCTTCTACCTGCTCTAAGTTTTCATTTGTTACCGTAGGCTTATTCGAAGCTAATTCATCAAACATGCTTGAAAGAAATACAGTTTTACTTTCACTTTGATCTTCTTGGCCCTCAACAGAGTTTGTTAATGAATGGAATCACCCTTTCTGAAAAGAATGTGTAGCGTCGAACTACTTTGGATCAGATGTTCTGAATCTGATGTGAACGTTCAGTCACGATCAGAAAAAGATGACTTTGTAATAATATTTCAGTATTTACTGGAGAATGTCGTTCAGAATAACGAAAGAAAGAAGAAAAGATGAACAAGAAAAGATGCGTAGGGCATTTTTATCTGCATCTATTTGAATGTTTGGCAGATTGTTAAGTATGAGTATGGGATGCTGCATTTTCACATCATTTATTGATTAGTGTTGTGGCAGACTACCTGTGTTACCTGCGAATGAACTGATCCATACATAATAAATACCGGAAGACAAAGCCGTATAGTGGAAGTCGATATCCGGTGGATCAACCTAGAGGCTTTCATTTGAAGACCGGTTTCTTTGTAATAATACTAGCAGGCCGCCCGGCAATGCCCGGTCGTAAAATACGCTTAAATATGATATTTTTATTAATGCATATTTTGTATTTATTAATATATTCATTAGGGCCCAATATATAGTAATGATTTCAAATGTTCAAAAAGTGTCTCGTACGCCACCACCGAGAATCGAAACCAAAACGTTTAGCTTACGATTTACTTTTTCCTTTGACGTTAATGCCTGAGCTATGAAGACATGTTTGCTGCAAGGTTAAAAATTAAAACATGCGCCAATATCTATTACGTTACGCATGTATATTTGTAATTCCGTCGTTCGACCTTCATTTGGCAAATTCCATTTTTTTTAATTTTCACACATTTGAACCAATTTTCCGGCCAAAACCTAAATATAAAGTTTCGCACGAATTCGAAACCCTATATATTGTTTCATGTCTGTAGACCAAAAACTGACATCGTTTTGAGTTGGCCTAAATTTTTAGTTCATTTTCCCAATTGTATTTTTTCCTGTGAATAAAAAATGTAATATCTCAAAGTGTAGTATCTGTTCTGATGCTACTCTTAAGTTAATTTGTCCTTGGTCAATGGAGGGGAAACCCTCTATACTAAGACAATTATTATTTTGGGCCCCTACCAGAGTGCCCCTTTTGCCCTTCTTTAGGGGAGCTGGTTTCCCCCCACATTTAAAAAACGACCTTGTGTCACATTTTGCTTTCGTGGAGAAGCAAATAGATGCCAATAAAAAAAAGTGTTTTTTAATATGAATATCAACACACAAAAAATACACACAAATTTCTAGGAGTATAGATGTCAGTAAGAGAATGTCGGCCAGAAAAACAAAAGAAAGAAAAGAGGCGAACAAAATAGATGCGCAGTGTATTTTTATCTGCGACTATTTGGATGTTTGGCAGATTGTTATATAAACATTCGTACTCTGTTTTGGGCTTGGTTGCAAAATAGAATGTGGATATGCATAAACTTATAGAAGATAAATCGTTGTTCTTTCTTTGTGTCTAAACCTTGAATGATTGCTAATACTAGTCCAATACTAGTTGTTTTCTTAATGTGTTGCTGTTACTTACATAACTTAGTTACGATAGAGTTGGCGATGCAGTGGTTACCGGCTCGGACTGTAAACTCAGTACGCCACGTGTGAGAATTTGATCTTACATAACTGATCTCAGTGTCAGAAATAACCCGACAAAAACAAGACTTACCTTCACGCTGGAGAATTTTCATCTGTTCTTATTGTCTTGCAAAATAAGGTCGGATTAATTTTGGTGGCAAGAAGCCAAATTGTTGAATCTTGTGAGCAGTTTTGTTAGTTCGATTCAAGGTCGAATCTTATGGACAGGTCAGAAAGAAACACGAATAAAAAACACAGTTCGATAATTAATTATCGGTTTTACAATTTCCACAGGCTTGATTAATAATTTTAGGTGGTTAATTCCCACCAATTCAAGAGAATTTATATTTGAATCCCCAAGCATTTAGTTACAACTGTTATGGAATCCATGGCATGAATAGCGCGTTCAGTGCGATGAGGTTCAAAAGGTTAAGACTCATTAAACCTAACGATACCACTCTGACGTGTTATGGACACGTTGGCTTGCAGGTGTATCCGTACGGAAATTACCCACACATATCCTATACCCAAATATAAAAATAGAGACACACATGCGTTTTCTAGAGTATTCGACAGTCTACAGTATAAAATTTAGAGTTAACGGGGAAACGCAGAGAGTTCTTGAGTAAGACTAGAATCTTGTTCAAAATGAGAAAAAAAAATGATCTCAATCGATTCAGCGATGCGAGGCTGTCCTGTCAACGATGGAATTCAAATAAAGACTTTTCCGAACAATAAAATCAAGTTGTGTTTTTGAAGAGCAGGCATGAATCGTCGCGAGGTGGCACCGACCAATAATGAGAAAAAGGTACGTGTCTTGAGATCTTCTTATATGTCACACACGCGCGTGCGCACGCACACACACACATATGACTGTAGACACACATGTGCACACACAGAAGAGAGACGGTCAGGGCCATGTCACAATCATGTAGAATATATATGCAAAAGAATATATACACCTAATCTTATCTGCTCCTCCCCCACAATAGAACACAATGATACGGAGACACATTTTTTGAGTTGTTGACACTTCAATGTCTTTCCGGCAACTGTTTTCTTAGAATTCAAAATCTCGTCAAAAATGAAGCTCTTGTCTTCCGTTGGAAGGTTTGACGAAGACCAATCAGCAGTCTTGTCTTATCGTGTTATTATTACGTTCATAACTATCATTAAAAAAATTATACACCCATTTGTCCTCCACCTTTCTCTGAGTAAAATAGACCTGTTTCTCAATTTTCGGGAGGCAACTAACTAGAAAACTACTAAAATGACAAGGGTTATCTATGAAATATAAATTATAAGAATACAATAAAAATAAGAAAACAAATGAATTTTAAAATAAATAAAATTAATTTAAAAATATAAAATATATAAATTTAAAAATAAAAATATTTTTTTAAATTAAGATTTTGTCTTATTTACCGTCCCAGTTTATGAGAAATGTTCTCCTTCTGTGTATACAACCTTTGATGCACTCACTCCGCACATTTAAACAGCTCTTTTCCTGGGTCATGAATTAATCGGGGAATATGGTATTTCTCGGCATTGCAAAGTGAGCATTGTTTCAATTCTGGGGAGTATGAGGGTTTTTGTTCAATTTTCTCCATTTAATAGTAAAAGGTGCCCCCTTTTTCTTTAAGCTCCCACACGCTGGTTGCTAAGACTGCGTTAATCCTTATTTTCGCGCTAAAGGAGCTCATATGTCAATAATATCTTTGCTTAAATGAATCTTGTGTCATTCCAATGTATTTTTCAGGTATATATATACAGGGTGGAAGCATCCTGTAGATTATGTAGCCAGACTTTGTGGGCACTCTGTATATATATATATATATATATATATATATATATATATATATATATATATATATATATATATATATATATATACAGGGTGCCCACTAAGTCTGGCTACAGGATGCTTCCACAAAGTCTGGCTACATAATGTAGCCAGACTTTGTGGACACCCTATATATATATATATATATATATATATATATATATATATATATATATATTCAGAATGTGTAAGCGAATATATAATTATTTCCAATGCCAGACAACATTGCAGCCAGCAAGAGCCACGAAAGCCAACAAACCGGAAGTCTAAGACTCGAGTTTCGCCCTCATTTGGGCTCATCGGTTAGACACATCCGAACTCAGGATTCAAAACCCGAGCCTCTTGCATGCGAGGCAAGCACTCTACCAACTAGGCAAATGCGCCGCACACAAGAAAGTCTTATTAACTATCATAGATCAAGCAAACCGCAAGGAAATCCGACAGTGGAATGCACCTACCTTCGTCTCGAACAAGGGATGTGATCATCGCAATCAGCCTTAACCCAAGTCGATGTCTCATTAGTAGGAATTTATACTAGATAGGGATGTCATCACGACAAGCCTATCCTAACGAGCAGTATTTTCAGAATATGTGAGAGATTGCTGCCTGCAATGTTGTAGGCAGTGGAAATAATTATATATATATATATATATATATATATATATATATATATATATATATATTCCCTTTTTTTAGCAAATATACCTCCTAGAGAGAGAGAGGGGGGAATGAGAAAGAGAAAGAGACAGTGGGGAGAATGCATGCATAATAAAATAAAACTAAAACTAAAATAAAATAAAATGACACATTAAAATAATAGAAGAGTAACCAAATACCAACGGTTACTTAAAACATAAATGTAGGATGGAGAAATACAAAAGTTCATAAGTGTTGTGGTGGCACACATTCATTTGCATATGTGGATAGTAATTACACATAAATAGGAAGACTCAGTTAGTCTGAGGGTGTGTTCACCAGAAGCTACCGAAGGCCGCCGAGAGCAGATATGTTTCTCCAGCAAAGACTCTCTTATTTAACACCATTATGTAAATATCCTGTAAATATACCTTTTCCTAATACACTTCTTATTTGATCTACCTTTGTTTGTTGAGTCGTCATTTGTATTGCTTTCTACGTTACTTGTTTCAACCTGCAAACTTAACAATAAGAAAACATTTTTATATAAGAAATAAGTTATTTTCATGTTTCTAAATATGTTATATAGTCGCTGCGACCTGTCGTTCAGTGTGTTTTTTCTTCAATCTATATAATTTCTAAATCGACTTTTGTCACTGGTCTACGATATATACACACTGACAACAAGCAAAACACAATACAGTTGATTTATAAAAATATTTTGTTTTTTCCACATTGACAACGGTTTTCTATTTAGTGTAACGATTGTTGACATTATTGAAGGTGCTTGGCACAGGATGCAGTGCGGATGTTTTGGCAGTCAAGAAAAATGTGTCAGATTGTCCTTGCTTAGTGACCCACTCTCTGTCACACTTTCTGTTGTGTCGATTTATATAAACATTCTTTCATCCTGGAATGTTTAAATTTCCCATTTCTATTGTCTCGACCTTTTGACCAATATCCTCTTACATATTTCTAGTCAAATTATGCATTCCAAGGGACAATGATGGAAAGCCTCGCATTCCTTAAATGGAATTAATTTGCATTTGTACAACTCATCGAATGCCTCTCTTCCTACGGTCACCTGTTAAATATCCAACAAATGTTCATAGTAAAAATTGTGTTTGTGTACAGAAGCTAAGCGAAAAGTCAATATGTCCATAGTGTATTAGGCAGAGTGTTGTGTGTGCGTTTACCTTTGTTCTTGTTAGCGCGTGTGTGTAGATGTGCGCGAGTGACGAAAGGCTGGATGTGTTAATCATCGAGTTCTTTCGCCTGTCATTCTGGTTAAGTATGGGTGGAGTATTGACTAGGGTTCCTTTCGTTTGGTCGGCTAGTGGAGTCTCTCTAAAACTAATTTTCTTGACCAGGTCTTATAGGAATTTCTAAGTTTGCATTTGCTTACTACATTCACATATAAGTGTTACTTTTTTGAGGTTTGGAAAGATTTCCATTGGCTGAAAATACTTTGTAGTTCACACGTTCCTGTGAAAACTTATTTGATTTTGGAGTTGTAGAGGAAAGCAAATTCAAATGAAGCGGAGAAAGAAGGGGTGTAGCAATTAGAGCTATTTGCTTTTTAGCTTTCAGGAATCACTTTACGACCAAGTCACTACAATGTCTGATTCTCTAATGTCTTATGTTCGAATCATGCCAACATGATTCAAATAACCATCACATCTTTTATAACTTTTATGAATCAAACAACAATATTTTAAAGGGTTATGCCTTAAGGACTTTGTGTTAAGTTTCAACCAATATTACATCAAATCAATTTGATGTCTCACAATTTTAGTTTAATTTCGCACAAAGAAATATTTTTAAAAAAAATTAGTGTTTTTTTTTTTTAATTTTTTAAAACTCTTATTCACCCCAAACAAGTCACATTGCTACTTGAAAAGTAAAGTTCTATTATTTGTGAGTATATCTACAGCGACATTATGTAGGGAGTTGAGCAGCGAGATGTCTGTTCACATTACATTTAAATTTCAACATGATAGTACATTCAGGGAAGCAGGAAACAGAGAGGGGATTCCAAAGTTTAATGGTTCAAGAGGAGAAACTATGCAGCCACGCACTGACCAGTCAGCTAGTAGGGCGCATTAATCCTATATGTCCCTTAAGGAACTACTTAACCAACTGATGTAAAGAACGTTCACCATGGATTTTACCACGCAATCTGGATCTACAATTTTCATATCCTTTTCTTCAAATCCTCTTGCTACAGGACTTCTGATTAATTAATTATTTTGACTTTGACTTTCCATGTCTCATTGACTTTAGCAAATAGGGTACATACCTTTATAAATATTTGCTAATATTTTCTCTCCTCTGATGAGATGGTAGACATCGAAACCCTATAGGTTAAGGAGATTAATTTTCAAAATTATTCTTTATCTTGCTTAGAATAATAAAAATCTTTGATATGAAACTCAACCACTTCATTTCAATAAGGGGTTTTTGAAATTCATTGAATCACAATTTAATTTATTTGCTCTATCTTGCATATCGAGCAATTCTTATTCAGATGGGATAACTTATAGAATATTATCGCCAGTAATATTTTGTAAATATTATAATCACAGGCTTCCATACCAACTGATTGTTAAATAAAAAGATCATTCTGAAGTATATATATATATATATATATATATATATATATATATATATATATATATATATATATATATATATATATATATATATATATGATTATTGAGCTGGATTAAATCCGACGATATGAAATAAAATGGAGGTGGAAGGACCTGAATACTCAACGTTTCGCCCGATTTATGCGGGCTTCTTCTAGAGGGATGGTCATTGACGAGAGAGTCGGCGGATTGGGGCTATATATAATGATGGGGGAGAGCAGCGTGTTTTCCTTATGTAAATTAGGTGTCATATATACATGTATATACATTTTATGAGAGAAGAACTAATTAGAGTAAACTAGTGTAGTTGATTACGTCTAAAAGATAAAATATCATAAAGATTAAAAATTGTGTTTGGAAATATAGCGGTGATAGATTAAATATAAACAATCATATATATATATATATATATATATATATATATATATATATATATATATATATATATATACTTCAGAATGATTACCATTTTATCACCTCCTATTCTTATTTTTAGATACCATCTTTGCTATTTTATCCCAATTCAATTATTTCTAATTTAAAAAAAAAAAGAAAAAAAAAAGATTCTTTCGTAATCTCGTGTCATTTTATTTATTTAATCTATCACCGCTATATTTCCAAACACAATTTTTAATCTCTATGATATTTTATCTTTTAGACGTAATCAACTACACTAGTTTACTCTAATTAGTTCTTCTCTCATAAAATGTATATACATGTATATATGACATCTAATTTACATAAGGAAAACACGCTGCTCTCCCCCATCATTATATATAGCCCCAATCCTCCGACTCTCTCGTCAATGACCATCCCTCTTGAAGAAGCCCGCATAAATTGGGCGAAACGTTGAGTATCCAGGTCCTTCCACCTCCATTTTATTTCATATATATATATATATATATATATATATATATATATATATATATATCATAAGTTTTGTTATGCACTCAAGTCATATGCATATACTTTTAGCTTTATGATACATAAAAATCGATAGAACATTAACTTTATAATAATATATACGAAATCTGCAAGAATTAAAATATCCTATTTAAGCGTACTTTATGACCTGCTAGCTTAGATAAATACTTTTGAAGTTTTAACAAAAGAGCTACAATAATATCAGAGCACGTCTATTTACGCTGAATATCTAGAGAATGCCAACATCAATATATTACATATGAATGGGTCCCCTGTGGAATTTTTACAGGTCCCGCTAGTTTTTATAATTAATATTGGCTTTTTGTCCGAGTAAACTGGAGATAAAAGTCAGAATAAATCTATTTATTGAATCCGTTTAAAAATAGAACACAAAGGAGTCGTTCTTTCAGGTTCGGTTTTTATCTGTTTAAATATATTCAAGTGAAATGTTTACAAGGATTTTTTCAACCATTTACTTATCTTCGGTATAAAGCCGACCTTTGTTTTCGCAGACGCAAACATTTCGGGCTATTCACAGTTGAATACACATTTGTAAAATGTAAACTTGAAAAGATTTTCATAAGTTTCTGGCGTGCAATGTTTTCGTTAAACAATTTCGATTTTTAAGTACTTTCATATTGTTGCGAGTGAATCGCGAAGTGATTCAAATAAAACAAATAACTCGTAAGTTACCCTCTTTCTTTCTCTGCTTTGTTTCGATTCACTCTCCTCGTCACTTCCTAAAGCAAGTAAGTTCTCACATGAACGTGTGAACTCAACTTATTTTCAACAAATGAAAATCGTTTCAAGCCCCCTCCAATAGTAACACGTATATGTGAAAGTAATAAACCAACGCGAACTTACAAACTCTTGGTCAACAAAAACAGTTTTCTCAGGCCAACCGCACTTTGAACAAGACTCCAGAACGTCTTCTCAATACCTCCTACGTACCTTTGACCGGAGGATGCGCAACGGCATGAACTCAATAACTCACAGATCAGCTTTCTTCATCTCATGGATACATTTGTACACACTAGCGACAGTCAAGCGAACAGAAACGAATTGTATATGTTCGAATAACTCAACAAGCAGCTAAATCCCACCCGTTCACTGTTGCGATTGTTCCAATAACGGAGAGGCTTCTACTTTAATATTTTCTTCCTTCGGACTGCTACACTTTAGAATTCGCTTCCTGCATTCTGCTTCCCGGGTATGCTAACATGCAGAAATTTAAATGCAATGTGAACAGACATTTCGTTGCACAATTACCTGTTTCGAATGTCTATGTAGGTGTTGCCCTTCACAAGGTTGCTTTACATCTCAATGTTAATTTGCATAGTGCGATCATCAGTAAAAAAATCGATTTTATGTTATCTTGCAATTCTAGGCTTCGACCATCACATTCTTAATAACTCTGTAATTAAACTTTTTAATTAAATGTTTAGCCATACGCCTTTAAAACCAACATTTTTAACTTGTAAGTTTCAATTTGTATCTTTGAGTTCGATTTTACTACCTTTGGAATTTGATATTACTATTTTTTAAATTTGACATTATTATTTTTAAATTTGACATTACTATTTTTAAATTTGACATTGCTATTTTGAAATTTGACATTGCTATTTTGAAATTTGACATTGCTATTTTTTAATTTGACATTACTATTTTTTTAATTTGACATTGCTATTTTGAAATTTGACATTGCTATTTTTAAATTTGACATTGCTATTTTTTAATTTGACATTGCTATTTTTAAATTTGACATTGCTATTTTGAAATTTGACATTGCTATTTTTAAATTTGACATTACTATTTTGAAATTTGACATTGCTATTTTTAAATTTGACATTGCTATTTTTTAATTTGACATTACTATTTTTAAATTTGACATTGCTATTTTTAAATTTGACATTGCTATTTTAAAATTTGACATTGCTATTTTTAAATTTGACATTACTATTTTTAAATTTGACATTGCTATCTTTGAATTCGACATTACTGTCTTTGAATTCGACATTACTATATTTGAATTCGGCATTGCTATATTTGGATTCGACAGTATTACCTTTGAATTCGACATTACTATCTTTCAATTCGACATTACTATATTTGAATTCGACATTACTATATTTGAACTTGACATTACTATATTTGAATTCGATATTACTATCTTTCAATTCGACAGTACAATCTTTGAATTCGACATTACTATATTTGAATTCGACATTACTACTGTAGTGATATGCAAATTAAATATAATTTACATATGAGCAGATAACTCATATTTATAAACCGACACCAACTAGAACATGTAGCTGTTGAACGCCTGCTTAGCGTTATACATGACATATCAATGGTGTCGACGATAGGATACTTTCTGATCTTTGAAGACCCGGAATACGTAGATACTTTGATTCGTTGCTTTGCTGCTAATGTTAGAAACAAAAAGTTGAAAGACAACAAAAAACAAGAAGGGTAGAATGAAATCACGGACTTGTTCATGGTTATCGTTGGTTGTGAAGCAATTATGAAGATTGCTACAATGGTTTACCCTCGAGAACTAGAAGAAATGACTTTCGAAGAAATAAGTCAGGTTATCAAGGGAAACATGAGACCAAAGAAAAGACTGGTGATTGCAGAAAGGACCAAATTTATGGCAATGAAGCAGGAAGTGGATGAACCGATAGTAAAATATTTACACCGGTTAAGAAGTGCGACTAAATACTGTGACTTTAAAAAACTAGGAACAGAAGAACAGACAACAGAAGAATTATTCAACTAAGATTAATTGAAGATATGCATAATTCGGCACATAGATATAAGCTAATGGAACAGTTACAACTTACAAACATGCCTTTGAATATGTGTCTAGAATTTATACAGCAGCAGGAATTAATACATAACTACAAGCAAAATAAAAAAAAAACTCCTACGAAGAAATAATGGCTGACACGTATACGGTAGAAACGACAAGAAAAAGTGTACGTACTGTGGAAGAATTCATGAAAGGAAAAAAGAAAAACTCCCAGCGTTTGGAAAAAACATGTTCAAAGTGTTTAAAAACAAATCACTTCAAAGAAGTATGTAAAACGAAAAATGTGGAAAGAATAGAGGATGAAAATAGACAAATTTTTAATGTAAAAAAGGATAATATACAAAATACTGGATCAAGGAACGGAGATACAAAAATATAAAATGAAAATCAACAGTTGTGTTGTTGAAATGCAGATAGATACTGGCAGTGACGTAACCATAATTCCCAGAAATTTGTGGAAAAAAATGAGAAAACCGCGTTTAAAACGAAAACAACGTACAATTACGGCAGTTTAATGGCTCGGTTATAGCAATTATGGGTTACTTTGAAGGTTCAATAAGAACTAAAATAAAAATATGGAGTAGTACCCATTATAGTTACAAATTGCCGAAAAACGCATGGACTATTGGGGAATTATGTATTAAAAATAAATTCAACGAAGTTGATTAATGAGATAGAAATGGAAAAAAACAGGAAAATTACAAAATTATGAAGCTAGCCTGAAATTAAAGCAAAATGTTCCCCCTCCTACTACGAAAAGAGAAAAGTACCAGTACATTTATTACCGTTAGTAATAGCTAAGTTGCGAAAGTTAATAAAGGAAGATTTATTAGAACTTTCCTCTCCAGGAGGAAGTAAATGGGCATCACCCATTGTGGTATTAAAAAAAAGACGGTGACTTGAAAATTTGTGAAGATTATAAAATAAGGGTGGACCATAAAGTTTGCGCTGACTCGTACCCTATTCCAAATGTGGAAGTAGCTTTACATAAACTTGGCGGAATTAAAGTATTTTCGAAGATAGACCTTAAATCAGCTTACCACCAAATTCCCATAGATGAAAATTTTAAAGAAGTGACGACGATAAACACACCTATAGGCCTGTCAAGGTGGAAAAGGATGCCGTATGGCATAAAAACGGCAAGTGCAATTTTTCAAAAAGCTATTGAAAAAGTAATAGGGAATGTTGAAAATACCATCTGTTATCAAGATGATATATGTTAGAGATTTAAATGAAGATTTAAAGAAAAAACTGAAATACACTGAACCGGCCAAAAGACGCTGCTATGACAGTAAATACAAGAAAGTGTGTAACAGTAATGAAATATCATTTTTGGGTTACTCAATATCAAAGGAAAGGATCTCTCCAGATAAAGTATTAATAGAGAAAATTCTTAAAGTGGCTACCCCAAAAATAAAGAGTTGGAGTCTTTCTTGGGTTTGGTAAATTTTTATAGAAAATACGTACCAAAATATAATGAGTTAACAGAACCATTTGCGAAGTTAAGAAAAAAAAAAAAATGCGGAGTTCATTTGGTTAGAACACCAACAGAAAGCTTTTGAAAAGTTAAAACAGATTCTGGCGAAAAAGCCAATAGTACAAATTTTTGACCCTAAGAAGGACATAACTTAACTACTGGCGCTAGTGAGCATTCCGTATCCGGTATTTTGTCACAAGATGGTCATTCCGTAATGTACTTATCGAGGAGATTAACAACAACTATAATATAACTATAATAATACAATTATTCTACTATAAAAAGGGAGGCACTAGCCATAGTGTGGACAACGGACAGAGCAAGACAATGCTTGATGGGAAAAAATGGTTTTGTTGAAAAGTGATCACAGACCACTGGAATTTATTTTCAACCCAAGAAAAGAACTACCGAAAGTTACAACGTCCAGAATATTACGTTGGGTGATTAGATTGATGGCATTCGATTTTGACATTGAGTATGTTAAAGGGAATACAATACCGCACGTTGATGTCTTATCTAGATCGAGGTTTTATAGAGAGGATAAGGACAAAATCGAGGAGGAATTTGAAGACACATTCCTGTACATTGTAGAAGCTGATGTAATATATGTAGATAAAATGGCTACTTAAACTACAAATGACCCAGTGTTAAATAGAATAGTGTTTTTTGGGGTTTTTTACACAGTGGTCACCACTTATCAAGGCCCGGAAGCCACTCAGGGATAAGGGTTATTGCAAGTACATTACGTTAGTGTGGAGATTTGATGAAGTGTTTACTTAAGGGGGCGGTTCATTAAGAATTTGTTAACGTTGGACTTGAAGACATCCAAGTTGTAGTCAGGTGGGAAGCAGGCAGACAGAACAGAGTTCCACAGGCGTGCAGTTCTAAGAAAGAAGCTTTTTTCATGGAATCCGCGTTTTGATTTAGGCACAGATAAAGAGTGGGGAAAATTTTTGACAGTGGATTCAGCTAGACGGGTGTTTTTCGTGAAAGATTGGCGAGGGGGAACCAGAGATTGGAGCTCAGACGAGCACTTGCCATGGAAATAACGATAAAACAACGATAGACTCACAACGTCTCTTCTGTGGGAGAGAGGTTGCAGGGTAGAGAAAAGGGCATCCCCCACTAAGCCATCAGAGGAGAGAGAATCAGAGAGAACTTTGTCATTTACAGCCTTTGATGTGTGCCGTGTTGAGGATAAAAGAGAATCGCTAGGGAAATTGTTCAATGGCTGAAAGACCATTCAAAGAAATAAGACATAAACTGACTATAGAAAACGGGGTAATATGTAATGGAGACTTGGTAGTTCCTCCAGAAACACAGAGGAGGCAGGTTATAAAAAGTGTACCTGATAACATACATTGTGGAGTAGCAGCTACGCAAAGAAGATTAAAATTGGAAGCATGGTGGCCGGGGTACTCAAGAGACGTAGAGGACTACGTAAAAAGATGCACAAAATGCACAGAACTCAGGATTTTCAAGCAAAAGAAAATACATGTGTGGCCCCGAGAAGCAGAACCATGGAGAACCATGGAGTAGAGCACACATGGACCATGCCTATATCAATGAGATAGGACTATTATCAATATTAGTAGAGGCATATTCAGGTTGGCCTGAAGTGGTGAGAGTCCCTGATAAAAAAAAGTACCACCGTAAAACAAATATTAAGAGTATTATTTTCGAGAAATGGGATACCGAGAATATTATTGACGGATAACGCGCCAGAATTTGCGGATGCTGGTTTGCATAATTGGTTAAGAAAAATAGAAAGCAAACCTTACAAGACCCCTCCCTACCACTCTCAAAATAACGGGGTAGCGGAAAGGATGGTCCAGCCGGTAAAGAAAGGCATAAAAGCATGCGTGCAACAGAAGGAGAAAATGAAGTATAATTTACATATGAGCAGATACAATTTACATATGAGCAGATATAATTTACATATGAGCAGATAGCTCATATTTATAAACCGACACCAACTACAATAGGTTGGTTGTTGAATGCTTGCTTAGCGTTATACACAACATATCAACTACCTTCGAATTTGACATTACTATATTTGAATTCGACATTACTATCATTGAATTTGACATTACTATCTTTGAATTTGACATTACTATCTTTGAATTTGACATTACTATCTTTGAATTTGACATTACTATCTTTGAATTTAGCATTACTATCTTTGAATTTGACATTACTATCTTTGAATTTGACATTACTGTCTTTGAATTTGACATTACTATCTTTGAATTTGACATTACTATCTTTGAATTTGACATTACTATCTTTGAATTTGACATTACTATCTTTGAATTCGACATTACTATCATTGAATTTGACATTACTATCTTTGAATTTAGCATTACTACCTTTGAATTTGACATTACTATCTTTGAATTTGACATTACTATCTTTGAATTTGACATTACTATCTTTGAATTTGACATTACTATCTTTGAATTTGACATTACTATCTTTGAATTTAGCATTACTATCTTTGAATTTGACATTACTATCTTTGAATTTGACATTACTGTCTTTGAATTTGACATTACTATCTTTGAATTTGACATTACTATCTTTGAATTTGACATTACTATCTTTGAATTTGACATTACTATCTTTGAATTCGACATTACTATCTTTGAATTCGACATTACTATCTTTGAATTTGACATTACTATCTTTGAATTTGACATTACTATCTTTGAATTTGACATTACTATCTTTGAATTTAGCATTACTATCTTTGAATTTGACATTACTATCTTTGAATTTGACATTACTGTCTTTGAATTTGACATTACTATCTTTGAATTTGACATTACTATCTTTGAATTTGACATTACTATCTTTGAATTTGACATTACTATCTTTGAATTTGACATTACTATCTTTGAATTTGACATTACTATCTTTGAATTTGACATTACTATCTTTGAATTTAGCATTACTATCTTTGAATTTGACATTACTATCTTTGAATTTGACATTACTGTCTTTGAATTTGACATTACTATCTTTGAATTTGACATTACTATCTTTGAATTTGACATTACTATCTTTGAATTTGACATTACTATCTTTGAATTTGACATTACTATCTTTGAATTTGACATTACTATCTTTGAATTTGACATTACTATCTTTGAATTTGACATTACTGTCTTTGAATTTGACATTACTATCTTTGAATTTGACATTACTATCTTTGAATTTGACATTACTATCTTTGAATTTGACATTACTATCTTTGAATTTGACATTACTATCTTTGAATTTGACATTACTATCTTTGAATTTGACATTACTATCTTTGAATTTGACATTACTATCTTTGAATTTGACATTACTATCTTTGAATTTAGCATTACTATCTTTGAATTTGACATTACTATCTTTGAATTTGACATTACTGTCTTTGAATTTGACATTACTATCTTTGAATTTGACATTACTATCTTTGAATTTGACATTACTATCTTTGAATTTGACATTACTATCTTTGAATTCGACATTACTATCATTGAATTTGACATTACTATCTTTGGATTTAGCATTACTACCTTTGAATTTGACATTACTATCTTTGAATTTGACATTACTATCTTTGAATTTGACATTACTATCTTTAAATTTGACATTACTATCTTTGAATTTGACATTACTATCTTTGAATTTGACATTACTGTCTTTGAATTCGACAGTACAAACTTTGAATTTGACATTACTATCTTCGAATTTGACATTACTATCATTGAATTTGACATTACTATCTTTGAATTCGACATTACTACCTTTCGCTTCTAAATCTGAGCTAAATGGTAACTTATAATTTCGAACTTCGTTTCTTTGTCCATCTCTTTCTTCGGCACAAGGAATTATTAATGAAATAATTTACAACGTATTTACATTGGTGATATAAATTTCAATATCAGCGAATATTGTCTGCGAACTTATTAAAAGTTACAGAGTTTTAACGATAAATTGGCAGTAATTTCAATCTGCAACTTAGCTTTTTAAGCGGCATTATCAATCTGAAATGTTAGAGGTTTTTTGTTGTTTTTTTTTTACATAGGCTTCATCACTTATCAAGGCCGAGGGGCCACTCAAGGATAGGGGTTAAAGAGTGTACAGTAGTCAAAAGGACAATATAGTAATCGATAGTAATGAAAGTTCGGCAAATTTGTTAACTTAAGTGGAACGGCTCATCAGAAACTTGTTCATCTTGGACTTGAAGACAACCATATTATAGACAGCTGGAAAGCAGGAAAACGGAAGACAATTCCACAGGCGTGCAGTTCTAAGAAAGAAGCTTTGATCATGGAATCTACGTTTAGGTTTAGGCACAGATAAAGAGTGGGGGAATTATTGATAGTGTTTTCAGCTAGACGAGTGTTTCTTGTGAAAGTTTGGCGATGGGGGGCCATAGATTGGAGCTCAGTCGAACACTTTCCATGAAAATAACGATAAAGCAGAGACAAACTCGCAACATCTCTTCTGTGAGATAGAGGTTGCAGCGAAGAGAAAGAGTCTGATGTTCCAGATTACCTAAAAATACTAAAAAATGAGTGTCAGTGTAGAATTTAACCATAGAATGATTATTGCGGAATTGTTCCACGACGGGCTTAAGACGTCTGACTATCAACGACACTGGCTATGCTCCTAGGACTGTTTATCGTTGTAACAAGCTTAATGGAAGCTAAAGATATCAAAAGGAAGGCCCACGATCTGAGAAGTGATAAAATCCGCAACAGAAGTAAATTGCAGAAAATCCATCACAGTTAATGGCTGAACTGGCAAAGAAGCAGAATGTGATCAAAAGGACAATTTCTAATGCAGGAATAAAAGATCTTGGGATGAAGTCATGTTGCAGATGACATCGTAACATTCTTACTGCGAAATCTAAGGCTATTTGTAAAGAGAGAAGCCCCTTGCTACTCAATCACCTGAAACCGTACCATACGCATTTTTGTAGACGAGGAAAATTCGTGGTAGACAAAGCCTCCAACCGCAGAAACTTGAGTTATCGCCAGTGTCTCTTTTGGTGTTCCTCCAGTCATGCAGTGAACACCCTGCTTCTATTATGATGTTTGGAACTGTTATCAGCAATGGAAAATTCATGCCCCCCACGTTATTGGAGTGGACCTGAAGATCAATACCTGATGATTTTTGAGGAAGTTCTCTTAACCTGGATTAAGATGAACTATGATTTTAAGAAAGTGATATTCATTCAGGACTTCGCACCTGCTCATGGGTCAAAAACAGTGCAGACCTTCTTGAAGAGAGAGTTGCCACTTTTTGTGTCCTAAAATACATGACCCTCTAGTTCGCCAGATTTGAACCCCTGCAACTATTGGTTATGGGGCGATGTTGAGAAAGTCTCTACTGCTCGCCTCGTAACAGTGTGGCCTCCCTGAAGACCTTCATAAGGCGAGCTTTCTGCACTATGAAGAAAGAGTCAGCTGTCAAGACCTGCCGTGCTTTTAGGGCTCGCATTTAGCAAGTTGTAGACACAGAAGTGGACGCATGGAATAAAATGTTTGTATTTGTTCGTATTTAACAAAACAGTAAAAATAAACACAAACCTTTTTATTTTCCCTTATTTATAAAGGTTTAACGTTTGAGATCTCAAACTGTCAATTTATCGTTTAGTCGAGCAGAAACATTGGTACCTAGTTTGAAATAACTTGATAACGGAATATTAAAGGACGATACAACTTAGTTGACTGAATCATCGATTTTCGACATCTGCCATAAAACAATTCAAAGGGTAAACGGATTCATGATTCTGCTGCTTGTTGATAGTCAAGAGATGGGGAAGGCGGGTGATGTTTTTGAGTGACAGAACCTCTCTGCGTGAAGAATTCAGTTACTAGCTTTTAGCACGCGAGGAGGAGCTCTTCTTCACGGCCAATTTAATGAACTAACTCGGTTGTAATCTAATATATAAAAAAGCTATATGTATGTCTGTCTGTCTCCATATTTTCAAACTCTATCTCGCCCGAAACTAAAAGTCGCAAAGCGGCCCTAGGGGCCTTAAATGATTGGAGTTTTTACGGACCGTTCTTTTATGGGTCTTTAGCCGGTTACAATAGTTGTTAAGAGGTCAACGTTGAAAAATTCGTTATATTTTATACATTCATTGTAGTTTATTTTTAATTTTTAATTTTTAATCAGTTCATATTTGTGTGACGTTGGTACAGTAGAAACGCCACCAGCTTTGAATGCTACAGTTTTGATTTTGGTTTCGGTTCTAACTGATGGCACCTAAATACTTTTTTTTTCTTTTGAAATCACAACTCTATGATAATATATACGAAAGCTGAACAAATTATATTTAAACGTATTTCTGTGACTGTCAAAGCCGGGCGCCCCTCCCTAGTTAAATAAATGCGTTTTTAAAACAAAAATGTGTTGATTTTATGTACAGTTATTTTTTATCAGCTCAAATCTGTCAGGTGCTGCACAATTATCAATCCTCTCTCTGAGTCAAGATTAGATTCACTAACAACAGCAGATAAGAAATGTTGATAAAGCATTTACCCAAAAATTTGGACCAGTAGTATCGTGGTGTAGTTGCTGGTCTTGGGAAGTGTTACGTGACTATAAGAAGGTCGAGGAACTGCCTTAATTCCCATCTTGGTCAAACAGTCTGTGAGAATTGAGTTGTAAACAAGTTCATTCACGCAAATTTTCCGTACCTTCAGTTCCTCGCGAATAATTGTGTGTACAGTTCCTACAATGACATCAAACTGTGCACTTATTGTCTCTATAGACACAAGACTTTCTTATCCATGAAATTCTTTATTTGGCCAATCAACTTTGGTGTTCTGATTTCCTTACTCCTCCCACACCACTCATCATTCCTCACAGACTCCCTGTCTCCTTGAATTTCTTATGCCACTCAACAACTGATACTCGATTCATGCAAGATAATCTAAAAGCAGTTTGGAGCATTCTATTCGTTTCTGTGGCGTTTTTTCCAAGTTTAAAGCAGAATTTTATTGCGTATCGTTCTTCTAAAGTGTCCTCACGCCCAGATTGCATTTTTGAAACTCACCAGCTGTGACAATCAGGCTTTAGTAGCGTGTATTCCAATTCCTGCTGTAGCTGTTCATTTGAACCTGAAATCATAAAAATTGGTCAGTTATGTTATAAATGTATAGCAATAACATACTGAATTTTCAAGAGTCTATGACAATTTTAAATGCATGTACAAAAAAGTCTGTAAACTTTTTGAAGGCACCTCGTATATGTAACGTAGTTGCAGGCTCTGCCATAAATGACAAAGCCAGAACACGTTGTTAATATTGACAACTCACGTGTCGAGTAAATATCACGTCAGCATTTTTAGGTGTGAGCATGACGTCACGGAATGAAATGCATATATAGGAATTAAGATCGGAAAGAGAGGAGGAAGAGAAGAAAAAGGAAGAGACGCGTGGCGATTTGGAAGGTACGCTCGACAAGCATGTGAGTCTCCTTCTTTCAGTCTTTCGAAAGCGAGCTGGCCGACATGTGAGTCCTAGAGAGAATTACGGAAACATCACAGTTGATTGTAGCTAAAAACAAAGGGCTACTGTCCGACGAGAAAGAGACAGAAAGAGAAAGAAAACTTGTCGTGTTGTAAATACGTGTCGGCGACTGGTGTGGTAAACGAAGAAAAGAGAATAATTTTCTCTTTCATTTAAAAAGTTTGTGTTAAAGTTTTATTTTATTTGTGAGTCTCTAAATACAAAGTTTGGGTCCATTTTAAAAGTAATAACGGCGCTCCATATATTTTATTGCCGAGTCGCATAGAATACAATATTGTTCGCATTTGGATTATACATTCTATTTGTCATTTCACATTTGTATATTTGGATTATTATTATTTTATTATTATATATTTTTATATATTTGTATATATTTTCATATATTTTTATATTTTTGTGGTTCTATGCTACTTTTTTTCGTGCATATATTTGTACAATTCGATTCTTTTTATATCATTCAATAATTATATCTTTGTGGCGTGATCTCTAGCTTTGCTAGCGGCCATTTAGGGCGACAATGATAGACATTGCCATAACGCACACTAATAATCTATATATTAATACCATAGTACTTTTAACGTATGTACGTACGTATGTACGTACGTGTGTCACGGTTTCCAGATTATAAGTTATTCGATCGGGAGATCCTATTTATTAAAAAAGGAGGATAGAAAGTGATAACTGAAATGGCAGAAACACTAGAGGATGACCTCCGATCCGTAGTGGAATGGAGACAAAAATGGATGGTCACATTCAATGCTGCTAAGGCTAAGCTTGTTTCCTTCAATAACTACAAGAAACCTTCTCTACCACCAATAGCAATGGCCAAGAACACATTGCCTGAAAGTACTTCTTTTAAACTCCTATGCCTAACGTTTACAGGGAATATGAACTGGAATAGATACATTGAGAGCATTGCCAAGGCTGCTGCAAGGAAGATTGGCTCCCTCTACCGTGCTAGAAAACTACTTATGCCTGAAAGTATTCTATACCTCTATAAGTCCACCATTCGCCCATGTATGGAGTACTGTTGTCACATCTGGGCTGGTGCATCTGCTGCTTGTCTCTCGCTCCTGAACAGGGTTCAAAAGAGAGTCGCCAACCGGATAGGTCCTGAACTGTCATCTAGGCTTCAGCCTCTGTCCCATCAACGAGATATGGCATCCCTCTGCCTGTTCTACAAATACTTTAATGGTGAATGCTCTGACAAACTGCAAACACTTGTACCTCCTCGACGTAACTACCCCCAACAAACCCGACAAGCTACTAAGTCTCATCCCTTTAAGTAGAGATCCTTAGGTGCAAGAAAACCTTTTACTCCAATAGTTTCTTCCCAGAACTGCAGGTCTTTGGAACTCCCTTCCGGAATTCTGCTTTCTCAACTGTACTGATATGCAGAAGTTCAAGTGTAATGTGAACAAACATATTTCTACTTATCTCCCTTCATAATGTCCCTGCAAATTAAGTCCCTGATAGTAGCCCCCTGCTTCAAAGTGGCACTGTGCCTTGTTTGGGGTGAAAATTGAATTAAAAAAAATAATAAAAATAATAAAATACTACGAACATTAAATTAGTATATAGGGACGCTAATTTAATGTTCGTAGTATTTTATCACATTCTACCCCCCTTTTTAATAAATAGGATCTCCCAATCACCTTCTACCCCCCTTTTTAATAAATAGGATCTCCCAATCACCTTCTACCCCCTTTTTAATAAATAGGATCTCCCAATCACCTTCTACCCCCCTTTTTAATAAATAGGATCTCCCAATCAACCAAGATGCAATGTAAAAATTTGTTTTTTAAATAATGTCGCTTTTGAGCCGTATGTGAAACTATAATATATCTTCTTGGACTTCTGGTTAAGATCCAAGGGTAGTATCTGTTTTGTTTAAAGATGGTATAGTGATATTGTGGGGTTTCTGTTCACGCCGGCTGTCCATACAATAAAAATATGTCACAGACTCCTATAAGATTATTGAAAATAAACCGTAATAACCAAATATATTCTGACACTACATTAACCAGATTACTAGTTACCTAGTAATTTAGTTTATCTCGTTTGCCATGTAGTTTACAAAACCCTGTCGTTTCGACACGGCATAAAAAATCTTTTGTCGCCTCCACAGGGCACACGTCCATTTCACACAACACGTGTTTTCTTCCGCGTCCTTGCCACATGATGCATTTTTCTCTCTTTTTTTCTCTTTCCTTCTCCTCCTCCGCTGTGACGTCACTTCGCACACTGGCTTGGTCATTTGCATATGTGCTGCTGCTGCAAGCGCTAGCGGCTCTGTTACAAGGGGTTGCTTTCTTAGATTCTCACATCGTTAGTATTTGCAACAGAAAGACGAAACTTTCATGTCATAAATACACAAATTCAGTCATCATAACGATACAATTCGCAATCTCCTCTGATCCATTCGGGTGGAATAAAAATAGGAGGCATTACTTCTTTTACAATTTTCATGCAAAACCTGAAGTTGTGTTTAGAGATGTATGCTTAAAAAAAGTTTTAATCTTGTGTCAGATTGAAGGTGTTAATATCTTCAATAGTTGCCCATCGTTAACATTGTATGAGTCATCATTGCTTTGTTTCTTGCGTTTTGTTCAGATGTTCGAAAATCTTGTCATACGATAATTAACTTCAGACATAAAAAAATAACAAAACCAAGTCGAACAAAACAAATTTAACATTGTCATCCTTGGACTATTTCAGACAAAATATGCCTCGCATTATTTTCTAGCTACACAAATTAGTTTAAAGCAATAAATTATATTTAACCTATTCCATTCTACATTCTCCGTTGTTATCAAAAACGATATTGTCCTTTTTGTTCGTCGTAATGACTGTGACTGGCGAGGAATTTCTATGTTGTGTTATTTAACAAAGAGTTCATTATATCATGCACAAAATGGCGACGTGCTATTTTTACGTATTCAACGACAAATTGAGAGATGAATTATTCGTGTTTTTTTTTTGTTTTTTTTTTTTTTTTGTTTGTTTTATTCTTGAAACAGAAAAAGACGAAGAAATTAAAATGGATAAGTTGGTTGGTTGTTTTTGTTTTACGGCATATCAACCCTTTCCGGGTTATTTAATGCCGAATCCAAAGATTTTGAAGAAAAATTTGGTAATAGAATATGTTTGCGTTTTTCAAGTCGGTTTCTATTTAGCTCATTGTTGGGACCCTAACAGGTACTACCACTCCGGGTCAGAGTGAACCTGGGAGCAATGGCAATTAAAGGGTGGCTCCACACTCCCCAAAGCCCGCAAGTAGGCGCCTCACCACTGGATATAGTTTAAGGTCATATCCAGGACCAAAATGGACAGGGGAGAAGTGCAAATTCACAGACCCCAACGTTATCCCTAACCCTAGTCCTGACCCCAAACTGTCTCCATTTCAGCAGCCATCACCTAAAAGGCTGCTTCAAAGCAACATAATTCTCCAGCACGCATAATCTTGACGCTAGTCGCCGACAAACCTTTTTTTTTTTTTTTTTTTTTTTTTTTTTTTTAACACAGTGATCACCACTTATCAAGGCCCGGAAGCCACTCAGGGATAAGGGTTATTGCAAGTACATCACGTTAGTGAGGAGATTTTATGAAGTGTTTAATTAGGGGGGCGGTTCATTAGGAATTTGTTAACATTGGACTTGAAGACATCCAAGTTGTAGTCCGGAGGGAAGCAGGCAGACGGAACAGAGTTCCACAGGCGTGCAGTTCTAAGAAAGAAGCTTTGCTCATGAAATCCGCGTTTTGATTTAGGCACAGATATAGAGTGGGGGAAATTTTTCACAGTGGATTCAGCTAGACGGGTGATTTTCGTGAAAGTTTGGCGAGGGGGGACCAGGGATTGGAGTTCAGACGAGCACCTGCCATGAAAATAACGATAAAACAAGGATAGGCTCGCAACGTCTCTTCTGTGGGAGAGGGGTTGCAGGGTAGAGAAAAGGGCATCCCCCACTAAACCACGAAGTCTATTTTGTACTCTGTCAAGGCATGATAGGCTGTTTTTGGCAGCTCCTGCCCAGATATGGCAACAGTATTCCATCCTTGGCCGTACTTGGCTTTTATATAGATAGAGAAACCTATAAAAATCCCGCAAGAAGAACTTTTTTTTTTTAATCACGTTCATCCCTAACAAGGCATATCGCCAATTGGGCATAAGGGGCTACTATTTGGAATAATGCCTAAGAAAGATGTTGGTTTACATTACATTTATACTTCTGCATATAAGTACAATCAGGGAAACAGGTAGCAGGAAAGGAATTCCAAAGTCTAGCTGTTCGAGGGAAGAAACTATTAGAGTAGAAAGCTTTCTGTCATCTAGGGACCTTAACAGTGAAGAGGTGTGATTTTGTTGCTAAGCGAATTTGTCGGGGATATATACGTCGAGGAGGCACAAGCAACGAGTTCATCGGAGCACATTCCATTAAAATATTTGTAAAGCGGGCAAAGAGATGCAACATTGCAGCGATGGGACAGGGGTTGGAGCTTAGTTGACAAAGTGGGGCCTATTAGATTGAAGACTTTTTTGGACCCTATTAAAGAGGGAGAGACTAGCGGTAGATGCACCAGCTCAGATATAACAATACTCCATGCGTGGTATGCGAATGATGGTTTTGTAGAAGTACAGGATACTCTCAGGTGTGAGTAGTTTTCTAGCATGATAGAGGGAACCCACATCCCTTGCAACAGCCTTCGTAATGTCGTCAATATATTTGTTCCAGTTCATATTTCTTGTGAATGTTGAGGAGATTGAAGGAAGAATTTTCTGGTAGGGTGTTATTTGTCATGGATATCAGTGGTTGGAGAGGCGTCTTGTAGTTGTTTAAAAGAGAGCAGCTTAGTCGGGAATTCTAAAACAATAAGTTTCTGAAGCAATAACTTAATAAACAATACTAACAGGAAGCAGAAAACGGAAGGAGGATTTCATTTAGAGTGGGAAAATATATTTGGCAAGCAATCAAATCAATTGCTTATTGTTAGTTTATTTTCAGACACGGCAAAAGGAAGGAATATGTCCGCTGATTTTCTTGTTTTTTGTTATTTTTAGCTAAGAGCAGAGATAGTGCTACTTAGCCACGAAAAAGTGGAGAGATTGTGTAAATCTGACATAGGTACAAAATGGTTTTAGAGAAAAAATGCTGCTCCAGTTTTATTTTGCATTTTGTACCTTAAAATGTGGTTGAGATTATATATATATATATATATATATATATATATATATATATATATATATATATCATTCAACCACGGTAGTGGTTGAATATATGCTTAAGTCCGAAATTGAATGAATCGAGACACATTCAAACCCCCACCACTACTTCCGTTCGCAACCAATTTTCAAACAGGTTATATAGTTGGATAGAACACCTCATTGGCTACATTTTGAAAAAAATAATTCGAAAATTGGTTCAGTAGAAAAAAAGTTACAACAAAATATGTGGGTTCACAAACAGGAGAGTAAGTACATAAGTGACTAACGCTTTTTTTTATTTTGCATAACTTTTTTTGTATATAAATATTTTTTATTGCGATTTTGCCAATATGACATGTTAGCGTAACGGTTAGAGTACCGGGGGTTGGTGGAAAGATTTTAGGCTCAATCCCGTGTATCATTTTTTTTTATAATTAAAAAACCGAACTTTTTTTTTAATAACTAATTTTTTTTAACTCTCCTTATGATTTTATAGCAAAAAATGGTGAATTTATCGATTAAAAATATTAGTGAATTCTATGATATACATATTCTTTGAATTAACTCAAATTTTCGTTATCACATTTGATGAAAAATGTAGTCCCATTTTGGCAATGCGTCTGACCAATGATGCTTTTGAACCCGCGACCAGCACTGCGATGTCATCAGCAGCAGCCTGGGCATAAATATTCCTATTTTTAAACTCCTTTAAAAGAGGATTCAGCATACAGTTCCATAGTAAAGGTGATAAAATCCCACTTTGGGGGTTTCATTTAACTACTTCCCTTTTAAAAGTTGCCCTCAGTAGTTCTACTTGAACTGTTCTGTGCCTCACCATATACTCAATCCATCGGATGAGTACTGGTGGCACATTGAGTTCTCGTAGCGACTTGAACATACTACTGAAGGGTATGTTGTCAAAAGCTCCAACGATATCTAAAAAGACACCGAGTGCATCTTCTTTTTTGTTAGTTTACGCTCTATACAGATCACGAATTCATGAACCGCAGTCTCGGTAGAAACCCTGGCTCGGAACTACTGTGATTGAATGATAAATATTGCATAAATGTGTGTTTGAGAGCTAATTTTTTTTTGACAATCATTAATAAATATTATAAATTTATATATTAATACAATAGCAATGCCTGGAAAAATCATGGATTATATGGAAAAATGCGCGCATGAAAAGTAATATTCTTAAGATTTTATTAAACCTGGAAAAGTAAAGGACAAGAAATTCAACCTGGAAAAGTAAAGAACAAGATATTCTAGTAAAGTAAAAAATAAGAATTTTTTAGACTTAAAATATTGCAGCTAAAAATAAAATTTGAATATTGATAAATATTTTATTTATTATTTGCATATGTTGTTGTTTATTGTTGAGTTAGAAAGAATTAAATGATCCTAATTATGATATAATAAAATTATTAATTTTTATGTAAATTATAAAATTATTAATTCCATCTACTAACTAACTAACTAACGAATTAATTTTATTCAAACAATTTTCACTACATAAATATATGCAAATAATAGGGGGGAAATAAGTTCAATCCAGCGACTGACACCCTTTCTAACTCAACAATAAACAACAACATATGCAAATAATAAATAAAATATTTATCAATATTCAAATATTATTTTTAGCTGCAATATTTTAAGTCTAAAAAATTATTATTTTTTACTTTACTAGAATATCTTGTTCTTTACTTTTCCAGGTTTAATAAAATCTTAAGAATATTACTTTTCATGCGCGCATTTTTCCATATAATATATATATATATATATATATATATATATATATATATATATATATATATATATATATATATATATGAATTTAGCCATTTCAAATCATAAAATTTAAATTATTAAATTATGATTTATTTGCTCTATCTGGTATATTGAGCAATTTTTATTTAGCCGGGATTGTCTTTATAATAATATTTTGTAATACGATAATCACTGGATTTGCATACCAGTAGGTTTATTGCATTACATTATTCTGAAGTATATATATATATATATATATATATATATATATATATATATATATATATATATATATATATATATATATACATGACCTTGTCTGTGTGCGTCTGTGGAACGGCCTCTACCAAAGTCCTCTGTAAATTTTTGGGCTAAAGACTTAAAACGTGATATATTTATATATTTGGACGTTTGGAACAAATTCGATTTGGTCTTTAACCGGTAAAAATAGCTGCTAAAGGGTCGAATTTAAAATTTTTAAAATGAAATTTGGCAGGTACAAGTCGACTAAATTTGCCAGGTACATGTCTACTCTCTTACGCATGCGCAAATATACATTTATACGTTATAGTCAATTCATTTTAAACTATTTTTCATTCATCTAGAGATAGCTCAACTATTTAAGCAGGACACGTATAAATATGCTCTTTTAAATTTAAATGTGACAGACCGACGAAATTGCTTATATTTCAAGTATGACACGTTTACTGACGCCCCTCAAATAACATGAGTCTATTTAATCAATGTTATTTCAAACTAAAGCGTGACTGACAAACAAGGCAAAGTCATAATGATGCGCGAACGTTCAAACAGATCAACCAACTGACAGACAGAACTTCTTATAGAAATGTGAGGACGTATTAACGATTCGGTCAGCATTCTCCAAAGTTGATACGTTAAGATTTAAAACTGTAAATCTATCTTCATTTAGAAAGACGATTATGTTCTATTTAAATAAAACGTACATGCATTGCCTTCTCAACTTACATTGCTGATCGTCTTCTTGGTTTTATCATATGACGCACTTTCTCACAACACACGCGGAAGACTGCAGACGTCGGGCACGTTATGTTATGTGGATTATCGAATAGGATAGTTATGAGAATGAACAGATAAGATGAGATTTATCGCATGCTTTATTTATAGGTACGGGCATTAAAGGCGGAAATTGGTAAGGAGACATAGTTTTGAAAGTTAGTTTATCATCATTTTTTTTTTGTAGGTTTCCGATTACTTTTTTTATTGTATTTGAAAGATTAAAGCCTAAAGTTAATTTCCAAAAGGAAAAATATATTTAGACATGAAAAAAAAAATTATAATGAAAAATATTCTCACGGCGACATTCGGAAACTGACAAGTTCCGCTACATTTTGAAGTTAAATAAATTCATTGTAAAAATCCTTGAAAGATAAATATTAGCTTTTGATAACTATTTCAAAGATAATTAGTAAAGTCCTATGACATTGAATCAAATCAAAAACACCTTCTTTGTACAAAAAAAAAAAAAAAAAAAAAAGCTTAGCGCCCCCCCCCCCCCAAGCAAGAGATTCCGGCTTCACACAATCAAAACAAACAGCAAATCGTTTAGCCTGAGTTCTACGGAAGGCCAAAATGTAAGAAGGTCAAAAGACTATCTAAAAATGATGTCGGGTGGTTGAAGGCAGGAAGGGGTAAAACCAACCGGTTTTCATTTTTTCCCGGTCATGCATCCGTACATTCCTATTGTAAACATTTGTATATTTATTACCATTTTTTAATTTAATTATTTTTCTGTGTTCCTGCTTTTACAATTTTTCAGTTTTATTTTATTTTTCAAGATTATATGAAAATTATGACGATTACACGTTCATCAATGCAAAAAAAAAAATTAAAATCTTACACATAAAAACTATTAAAATCTTACATATAAAAAGTATTAAAAGTTTACACATAAAATTATTAAAATCTTACATATAAAAATTACGCTAACAATGTAATCTGAAAAAAAGCAGGAAATAATTTCTGCAGTTATAACTTTTTTTGTGTGAAAATATTAAGCAAACAAGGCTTAAATATTAAGCAAACAATGACAATATCGTTAGTTCGAGAAATTAATTTTTCTCTGAGTTATATCGAATTCGTTAATACGGACTTTAATGGCTTTTTTCGCAATTTTTATGAAAAATTAATTTTTTATTGTCACAATTTACGATGCATTATTTTCATAAAAAAGCAAAAATAAATTAATTCATATGTTTTATTACTGAAAAGCATAACTTTAGACAAATGATTTTTGTTTACACAAAATAAAATATTTCCACTAAGATGTAAATAAAAATAATGGGTTCAATATATTCCGCGATCATTATTTGATAAATACTGAAAATTTCATTAAAATTGGTTAATTCCCTGATTTTTGGTGAATTCTTAAGTAAAGGGGGGGGGGGTCAAATGTTTATGCATTTTGAGCATCGTCTGTACAAAAAAGCAATAACAACTAAGGGCAATAACTCTTCTCTACATCCGAGTTATACAAAGGGGACATAACTACTACAACATCTTCAATTGAGAATGAACTCATCTAATTAACAAAATATTGTTTTATTTTTATTTATTTGTTAATGGTGTAACATAGCGCGGACGCGCGTATGCAAATACGTTCGAAATGACGTCACTGGTAGTGAAACTTTGATGGCAATTTTCTGTCTAATAAGATAATGGCATTCTGGATTTGATGGAGAACTGAAGAATCTGCTGTGGCGACAGTTCGAAGCTGGAATTGGATATTCAGATGCAGGCTTAGGCAGGTGATAAGGAGACCTAGTTTTGCCCAGTTACCAGGGACTCCTATCGGCGTTGCAGACAAAGTTCGACGGAAAGCCAAGCTAATATATTCGGAGCCAGCATAGCTGCAGAAGTTGCCGGATAGGTGTTGCACTGTTGCACTGTTGCACTGTTGCTGCAGTGCTTGCTTCACTAACTGCCTATTTGGACTCGATTTTTTGTCGAGGTTTACTCCATTAGTCTTCACCTTTTTCAAAGCATCCACATGGCATTGGGGCTATTTGCTCATAGCTGGTTCAAATTTGAAAGTTATCGTAGTATCACAATGAAAGCGAAATCCTTAAATATTTTTTCTTTAAAAAAGTCAGGCGAAAGAAATGCAAATTTCGTAACAAAGAAAGTTACTTACGCCTGAAATTATCCTGTATCTCTACAAGGCCACCATTCGCCAATGTATGGAGTATTGTTGTCACATTTGTGCTGGTGCACCTGCTACTAGTTTCTCACTCCTGGACAGGGTTCAGAAGAGAGTCGCCAACTTGATAGGTCCTGGCCTGTCATCTAAGCTTCAACCTCTGTCCCATCGACGAAATGTTGCATCCCTCTGCCTGTTTTACAAGTACTTTAATGGTGAATGATCTGACGAACTACAAGCCCTTGTACTCCTCGACATAAATACCCTCCGAAAAACTCGACAAGCAGCAAAGTTCCACCCCCACACAGTAGAGATCCCTGGATGTAAAAAGGCCTTCTACTCTAATAATTTCTTTCCCAGAACTGCTAGTCTCTGGAACTCCCTTCCGGGTTCATGTTTTCCCAACTGTACTGACATGCAGAAGTTCAAGTGTAATGTAAATATACATCTTGCTGCTAGGCTCCCTACATAATGTCCCTGCAACTACTGTCCCCACCTACATCAAAAGTGGCACTGTGCCTTGTTTGGGGTAAAAATGGAATTTTTAAAAAATTAGAAAATATTTTCAATTTTGACGAAAATAACGGGGATTCTCATTGTAGTTATGGTCATATTAAAATGAAGGGAAAATGAAGACTTTAAAAAGAATGATTACGTTAGAGATGTGAATGACAATCGAGAGCACGTTTGAGACGATGATGATCATGTGGTCAGCGGTAACAAGAGAATGAGGAAATAAATGTTGTACAACAAAAACGACTGAGGCCACAACGTGTTGGTTCCTGGACAACGTTACAATGGGAAAATATAGAGTCTATTTGTTTAGGGGTGTGGAGAGCGTTATAGATCTAGTCTCTGTGAGACATTTACATATCTTCTTGGCTCAGGGTAGGTATACGGGTTCCACTGGTGTGTGGTTCAGTTGTTAGCTGCTTTATCCGTTTTGGTGACGCCTGGTTCTCAGACCTCCTTCTCTGGCTAAAGTCTTGTCTTATAGAACTTATAGTATAGAACTTCCCGTATACCTCGTTCTTCGCTGAACGATTCCAAGCTCCCATAGCTTTGTTTTCTCATGATAGACATACACTTTCTGCCTCGCATGTAAAGTTGGGTATGGTTTATTGCATACCAAAACAGTCTATTGATCTCTCCTTGTACTGCTCTTATACTGTTCCTATTTGCTCATCGCCAGATAACCGTCTTGTCTAGTTTCTTTTGCGTTCAGCAGTATTTTCTTGCATATTCAGACTATTCTCTCGACAATCCGTTAGAATTCGAATAATGTGGAAACGATGGTTTGTGTAAGAAGCTGCACGATCCGAAAAAGACTTTTAAACTGTGGACCATTATCGGAGTATAGAACTTCCGATACACCTCGTTCTTCATATGTTACATTTTAGCAATGTTGATATTGTCAGAATGTTGCATTTTGTCAATTTTTATACATAACTGGTATAAGAACAGCAAAGGAAATTTTCTTTCTTATTCGAATGTGCTAGAAATTCTATGTGTTTTTTTTTTTTTTTTTTGTTTTTTTTTGTTTTTTTTGCTTGGTTTTAGTCTGGAGGTACCGAGCTGATCCATATTCAAAATTGAAGAGAGCATTTTTTTACTATTGTTTGTTCCGCTTGCTGTAAATTACAACATGCATTGAAACAACATATATATATATATATATATATATATATATATATATATATATATATATACATATATATATATACATATATATATATACATATATATATACATATATATATATGTATATATATATATATAATTCCAAATACTAACAACCATTTCTGTAAGGTCTGACGAGGCTGTTGGATCGTAAACATGGTCCAATATCCGAAACATATGTAACCAAACAGATAAAACGGTAATAAAAAATAAAATACATATTTGCTCTGCAATAGTATTGAGCACTCTCTTCAGGTTTTTACTAATTACCAATTTTACCAAATATATACAATTCATTTATACAAACAAACGGCTACATAAATGTTTCTGTAATTTCTTATTTCAGAGAAACCACGTCATCAGGCCAAGGATATCGCTTGAAAAATATGCTCAAGGTACAAAACTTTTTATACCAAATATTAATTTCAGGACGACTACCTACTAAGTTTTGTGTTTTGAGCGTATTTTTCAAGCGATATCCTTGGCCCGATGATGTGGTTTCTCTGAAATGGGAAATTACAGAAATATATATGCACATATGTAGCCGTTTGTTTGTATAAATGAATTTAGTATAATATGCTCTGTTAACTCGTTCAGCACTTTTTTGATAGACACATGTTGTTTCAGTGGATGTACTTTTAGGAAAAGAAATCAAACTACCACTATATATATATATATATATATATATATATATATATATATATGTGTGTGTGTGTGTGTGTGTGTGTGTGTGTGTGTGTGTGTGTGTGTGTATTAAAGTTTGTTTTTGAAATATGGTTACTTTCAATGTATACCATTTTCGTTTAACGGGTCTAGATTGTTATTTTAAAACCAGTTCCGTTAATTTTGAGTTAAGCTCAATGTATCTATTTAATAGGTGCAGAGCATATATAGTGTAAAATTTTGTTGAAAATTCAAAGACTCGCGTTTTCTTTTTTTTTTCCATTGCAGCTGTTTCATTAATGGGTTGGCAATTTTACGATTTATGTGTCCATAAAAATATTCTGTTCCACCAACGTTTTCAGATGTTTATCCATTAGATTTTTATAACAAAATGTATATTTTTAACATGCTGAACATCGTATTCGGGTAGAAAGGTTTCCAAAGCCATGCCTCCTCACTTCCTCCATCTTTTGGTGTTATGTGAAGATAGTTTTCTGTTTTAACCCGTAGTTTCGTATTTTTTTACATTTATTTTTTATTTATTAATTATTTATTTTTATTTTATTTCCCCTTTTTTCTATTTGTTTTTTCCAATTATCATATAATTTTATATAATTTTATTTCTACATTTATGCGTGTTTATTTTAATATTCCTGTTTTGCTTGGTATTTGAATTCGTATTATTACTCGATGCTTTTGTTTAAAGGGGGGTCACTCTCATGGAATCATTTTTTATATCTAATATTACCCCCCTTGCATCTTTTATCTTTCCTTATATTATACGTTTCGTTTTTTTTTTGGGGGGGGGTTCTAATCTACTCTAGTACGTGAAATTAAATATCTGTTTCTGTGCAAACAACCGTGGATTACATCTAGTCGTTTGTTTAATAATTTTTCTTTTGATATTAGTATATGGTATGATTCTAACATACATAGGTTGTATCTTTTCGATTTGCTAGGTTTATATTTTTCCCCTTTATAAATTATTGACCATCTTAATTTATATTCAGTTTTTTTTTTCTTTAATTTCTTAATCCATACTGCTAAAGTGGTTGAGTTTTTCTTTGTTTTTTTTCCGGTTGTTTTCGTTATTACTATTGGTTCTGTTTCGATTTCCGTTATAGTAATTGTAATTGTCACTATTGTGCTTTCTATTGTTGTTTTCATTTTTATTTACATTGTTGTTGTTTTAGTTATTTGTGGTGTTATTTTCTTTCTCAGTTTCATTTTTAAACGATGCTAGGTGATTACGGTATCTGTCCTTAAAGCAAGTTCCGGTGCTCCCCAGATATACTTAAGTTTCATTATTTGTTATCACTTCACATTTGTATACTACGTTTGAATTTAAACAGTCCCTCCCCATTGGACATTCATTAGGGTCCCGGCAGTTACATTCTTTTACATTGTTAGATTCATTTTCTGTCCTATCTCTGTTTTTCAAAAATTTGTTTAATTTTGTGTTATTTGAGCCAATTATTGCATTTGTTAAGTTATCAGACGTTGAGAATGATAGATAAACAGTGTTTTTGTTAATTATCTTACTTAGTTTACTATCTTGCGGGGGAAATGTTTGTCTATAATTTGGTAAAATTCCCTTGTTATTGTTATTTTTTATATGGTGGCTGAACGGTGAATTAAGCCACGTCCTTCTATTTTTCTTTTTAACTGCTCTTTCAGTTTTATTATGGTCTATCTTTTCATTTTTATTTTTGTGTTTATTTTATGTTTTATTTTTTCATTTGTTTTTGCTCTTTTTTTTCCTTTTTTATATTTCCTCATCGACATGTTGTAAGATATTACATTTGCATTGTTTATTGTTCTTTCTGTAACTATGTTATTGTTTTGAGTTTCCTTAACAAATTTAATTTGTTCTTTATATCCTGATCTAGCTAAGGCTTGGTTGTAATATTCTTTGTTTTTATTGAATAATTATTTATTTTGTGATATTTTGGATATTCTTGTTGAGATGCTAGGCATAAGTGCTTTTTTCATACTATTCGGATGGTTGAACTTATGATCTATGTAGAATATCGTTTGGTTGGGTTTATGGTAGGGTTCATAGGAGTTGTTGTCTAGATTCAGGGTTATGTCTAAGAAGTTTACACATTTGTGGTTTGGGTCTATTGTTATATCTAGGTTCAGTTTACTGAAGAATTGTTTAATTTTTTGTTTGTCTTTTCAAATAACCTATTTGTTGACTTTTTGAAATAACCTATTTGTTGAGTTCATGTAATATATATATATATATATATATATATATATATATATATATATATATATATATATATATATATAAACAGGCGGCTCGGGATTACTCGGTCGTAAAATACGCTTAAAAATAATATTTTAAATGATGTTTTCATTTATGTATTTACTATTATAGAGTCAGTTATCTATTACATACATCATAATCATGTTGACACACCGATTCTCATCAGATCACCGAAGTAAAGCAACGTCGAGCCTGGTTAGTACCAAATGGGTGACAATTTGGGAATTCTATGAGCTGTATGAGCTCTCCGCTTATCTCGGCATTTGTTTCCAGTCGCTCTGTACACACTTCACTGGCCACTGGTATTAAGCAATGTCGATTAAGGAGAGGTGTGGTTGGAGATTGCACACCTCCTGTCACAAAAATTTCATGTGCAGGCACGCCTTCGTGGGTATGCATAGTCTGTCAAAGACTAAAAGAGCCCTTCATCTATCGATTATTATATTGTACCCAATATATAGTAGTGCTTTCGGGTTTTTATTACTGTACACATAGATTCGAAAAAGTTGTCAAAAAACAAATATAGAACAAATAAATGTTATCAAAGGCAAGATAAGTTACTTTTCTACCAAACTGGATATATTTTTTGTGTTTTTATTCAGTGTAACATGCTTATTCAGCTCGAAAAACATGCAGTGTTTACCGATGTATTGGAAAATTCAAAATGGCAGCCGACTCTCTCTCGGAGAGGGTACGTTTGGGAAAAGGTATTATAAATAATAAACTAGACAAAATACTGTTAGAAATTCGCTCAATATATGTTACCGTGACATAAGTTGACATATATTCGATAATTTATAACATTTTGGAATGGATTATTTTAGTGTTATTAACTTGGATTTGAACGGAGAATGTTATGTTTTTGTAGACGTTGGTAAACTGAGCTAAAATTTACAAGAGGCATGGTGAGACGGCTGGATAGGGTAGTGGTCGTAAAACTAATGTAGCTATCGGTTTTAATATTATGGAGTCACATTCTTCCAACGGGCACTTTTACTGATAGATAAAATCTTATAGTAAAAAATAAGTCTCCCCAGCCCTTACAACATTAGAAAGAACCAATGTTATCGAATAAAATATGAAAATTATGCTGAGCTTTCTGCTATTTTTAACAAGGTTTGCTTAAATGAAAAAATGATGCATAAATACACAGTGCACATAACGGCGTGGCTGGTCGTAAAATACGCTTAAATATGATATTTTAATTTATGCAGATTTATTATTATTATGGAGCCAATTCTCTATTGATTATTATATTGTACCCAATATATAATAGTTATTTCAAAAGTTTAACTCATGACTTAAGTGCCATCATCTAGAATCGGAAACATTTACATTATTAGTGGTATCCGCTACTATATAACACAAGAACAGATGGATATCAAAACTTAAAAAAGTAACGCAGTTTAACGTATAAATGTGTATTTGTGTGTGAGAATCTCAAGTCGACTTACACAAATTCAAAGTTTTTTTACTTTTGATCTCTAAATAGCTATTTTTTACCGGCTAAAAAACCAATCGAATTTATTTCTCATATCCGAATCACTTATATATCAAGTTTCAAAGATTGATGGATTAGTTTTGGTAAAAATCCTGTAACAGAGCCGCTGAGACTGGAAGTGCAGCAGTCGCAAAAATATATGCAAATGACCAAACCGACTGCGCGAAGTGACGTACCAGCAGAGATAAAAAACGTACACGCGTTCAGAAAAAGCACGTGTTCGAGACACATGGGTGATGTCACAAGATAGACAAAAAGTCACACACGGTCGAGAAGGAGAAAGGAACTGCGTAAATATTTAGAAAACTGCGTTGTTGGAAATACCATATATAAAGGTGTTTGTTACAAAAAATGAAAATGAGTCGAGTTATTTCCTTTCTTCTGTTTCTATTACGATGAAGTCTACAACGTGTTGGGCCCGTAAAAATTTAACGACACCGTAAAAAGAAAAGGTGTATAACGTTAAAATCGTTTCATAAATAGAGATTTACTCTAAATTCTGTTCCGCACACACAGAGACAAGGTCATCCTCTCCTATATATATATATATATATATATATATATATATATATATATATATATATATATATATATATGTATATAATAAATTCCACAGCCAAACAACGTCGCAGCTCACAAGAGCCAAGACAGTCAATGAACCGTGAGCTGCGACGTTGTTTGGCTGTGGAATTTAGTATATACAATCTCTCACATTCTGAAAATCATATATATATATATATATATATATATATATATATATATATATACTAGAAGACGTACCCGACGTTGCCCGGTACTAAACGTAACGTTAAATTCCTTTTAAAACATGTAAACGTAACGTTAAATTTCTTTTAAAACATGTAAACGTAACGTTAAATTCTTTTTAAAACATGTAAACGTAACGTTAATTTCTTTTTAAAACATGTAAACGTAACGTTAATTTCTGTTTAAAACATGTAAACGTAACGTTAAATTCTTTTTAAAACATGTAAACGTAACGTTAAATTCTTTTTAAAACATGTAAACATAACGTTAAATTCTTTTTAAAACATGTAAACGTAACGTTAATTTCTTTTTAAAACATGTAAACGTAACGTTAATTTCTTTTTAAAACATGTAAACATAACGTTAAATTCTTTTTAAAACATGTAAACGTAACGTTAAATTCTTTTTAAAACATGTAAACATAACGTTAAATTCTTTTTAAAACATGTAAACGTAACGTTAATTTCTTTTTAAAACATGTAAACGTAACGTTAATTTCTTTTTAAAACATGTAAACGTAACGTTAATTTCTTTTTAAAACATGTAAACGTAACGTTAAATTCTTTTTAAAACATGTAAACGTAACGTTAAATTCCTAAAAAAAAAAAAAAATGAAGTAAAAAACGGAAAGAAACTAAGACATGTGCATGCAAGTATTATGTTTTTTCTAAACAGTTCACTTCTTATAAGTGAAAAAAAAAACCCACTCAAGCTGAGATCGAAACCAAATCCTAAAGACAGTAAATAAAATACGATAACCACGGCACGATCTTTAAAGAAATGTTTTCAAACCTCGTGAAACAGTTGAAAACATATAAAAATGCGATCACCGTATTTATTTTTCGATTTTGACCCCTTAGTAGCCCTTTATTCTGAATGAAAACCGACTAAAAAGTTTTCCACGTGTCTGAATACCCTATATACCAAATTTCAAGACTGTAGATAAGAATTCGTTGAATATATAGGTTGAGAAGTATCACACACATTCTCACTTTTATAGATATATAGATAGGTATGTGTGTGTGCGTGTGTGTGTATGTGTGTAGGTGTGTGTGTGTGTGTGTGTGTGTGTATGTGTGTGTGTGTGTGTGTGTGTGTGTGTGTGTGTGTGTGTGTGTGTGTGTGTGTGTGTGTGTGTGCAATTATTAGTACTTTGTGTCCGTTCTACCGAATTCTGATATAACATGTGAGAAAGACAGCATAATTTGGCCATTGAAAATGTTCTGACAAGTTTCGACGTGTTTCCGTCGGGCCATGTCCATATATCGTCTTGGGAATTTGATACAGACATTAAGCCTGCAGAGGACTGTCTGTCTGTAGACAAGTTGAAAGCCTCGCGTGCACCCGTTCAATTGTATACGTACATCTCCAGTTTACGTTCCCGTATCAGTAGCAGAATTCATGTACGCTCCTCTTAGATGTTTGCATTCTATAAATATGTGTGTGTATACGTAATGATGTTGAGATGCACACAACAGATAGATTCTTGTGTTAAAGTGTGCGAGTTGCGATGAGACGACGGTGGTGGGGTGAAATGGTTGCATTTGCGCTTTTCTTGCTTCATGTATAAATGCTGAACTTACAAGAAGCGCAGATATCCCATTTATGTGGGACTGTTAGCATAATTGGTGTTAAGTAGGTTTGTTTTACCACTACGGAAAGTATAAATACATACATCGTTTGTTAGTGAGGGGGTAGGAGGGTGCTCAAATGAGAAAAAGCACTTTTAAAAGTCGATCTGCATTTGAGATTCCATGTTCGGCCGAGATTTACCAAAATCTTTTCTTTTTCGTTGTGTCACCGTGCCAAAACGATCCATCGATCCATGCTGTGTACCGAGTGCACGTTTACTGGCTCGACAATTACAATTACAAACATTTTTATTTGAAAAATTCTGTCGTTTTAAACTGTTTTCTTTCGTAGAGAGATTCGTATATTGAGTCCTTTATGTTAGAGCAACATCCTGTATACATTTTATTACTCTTTGTGGACAGATATATATATATATACTAGCAGTTCAGCCAGGCTTTCTCGGGCCTTATGTACTGTTCATAACTTTATGTGCATATATATATATATATATATATATATATATATAGTAAGTTATAAAAATATATATGGCAATTAAGCTACACAGAATATTCCGAGTTTCATCCACACTAGGATTCGTCATGCTTATGTGAAGTTGTACTTGTCTCGCGCTTTTATATACGCACCTTCTATTGAGTTTTTAGTTAGCCAATCAGATTCCTAGTTTCCACCGCTCCCTTCCTAATCAGCCAATGGGCAGGACAAAGGCCCAGTTGATCTTGGGTTCACCCCTTCCTTTGTGTGTGCTTTTTTTAGCGGGAAGCGTAGATATCTAGTGATTTGACCTATTTTAAAACTAGGTGTTGTTACATGTGTGTGATTTTTTTATTATGTTAGTTTATATATATATATATATATATATATATATATATATATATATGATTATTTATGCATGTGTATGTTTATTTTATTTATTTATTTTCTATTGTTATTGTTAATTTTTAAATTATTTTGTATCGCTATCATAGAGTAAGGTTTATCTTGTGTACACAGTTATTCGCTATTTCTCTTCTACAGTTTAATAGATGTTGGAGTTCTTTAAAGTATAGAGTATAGAATAGCAAATTTTTCATGAAGGCATAATCTACATGGATCGTCTAGGTCTCTACATGTGTTTGCTTGTCTTACTATTTTCCATTCGACTACCGCCGAACGTCCGCTTTCTTTGAGTTGCCAGTATTTGTTTGTTAATGCTGTTTTCATTCAGTATTTTTTATTTTTGGAGGTACTTTTGTGGTCATAATATCGGGTTTTGAAATCAAGGAAGCCATACCTACGTAATATTTCTTGTTATTCGGGTTTTCTTCCACAAATATTGTGGCCCGGTAAACTATGCTTTTGGTTAGACATTTATTTTGAAGTGGGCGACATCTGCAGTTGCATTTATCTTTATATACTGTTATTAGTATTTTCATTTTTATTTCTACTATGGTTATCTGGAGTTGGTTTATTATTATTATTATTATTATTATTATCATTATTATTTGTACGAGTTACATATGTGTTCTTTGTGTTAGTTTTATTTTTGTCATGATAGCCACTTTTTTGTTGTTTTCATTGCTTTTATTTAATATTTTGTTATTATGTGCTTTTATTATCATCTCTAAATTATTGCAGCAACTGTATGATAACTTTAGATTATTTTTATTGAAAATTTGGTGTAAGGGATTGGTTA
Source organism: Euprymna scolopes (assembly GCF_053919585.1). NCBI lineage: Eukaryota > Metazoa > Mollusca > Cephalopoda > Sepiida > Sepiolidae > Euprymna > Euprymna scolopes. The sequence goes on from NC_136482.1 coordinate 200,404,465, forward strand.
CGGGAAATTGCTTTTCAATAAGATCTAGAAATTTCTTGCCAAGTTTCGTTTTAAACATTTGATTGTATGGCGCTATATACCAGATTATATTTCTTTTTCTTCTATTTTTAATTTTATTATAGTTATTCGTGTTTTGTGGCTTGTATTTGATATCAATATTTTTGTATCCACTATTTTTAGGGCTGCTTCGTAGATATTGATTGACCTGTTAAATGCATTTTCATCGTTTGAGTTATTGCTGAGTCTACTTACGATCAAGTTGGGAATCTGTTTTATAATTGATGGTTGGTGATTGGACTTAGGGTTACGCATATTGAATTAAATAAGGTTCATATGTGTTTTTATCTAAATTTTACGTGACACTAAAACGCTAAAAAAAAGCACACACAAAGGAAGGGGTGAACCCAAGGTCAACTGGGCCTTTGTCCTGTAAGTGGCTGCCCATTGGCTGGTTAGGAAGGGAGCGGTGGAAACTAGGAATCTGATTGGCTAACTAAAAACTCAACAGAAGATGCGTATGTAAAAATGCGAGACAAGCACAACTCTTCGCATAAGCCTGACAAATCCTAGCATGGATGAAACCCAGAATATTCTGTGTAGCTTAATTGCCATATATATTTTTATAACTTACTACCTAGCTCTACCTATGTATTGAGCACTGTTGAAGTAAATACTAAAAGTTTATGCATAAAATAATACTTTCATATAATAATTTATGTGATTAAATGTAGTAGTCATATATATATATATATTAAAAAGTTTGACCTCTTGACAGCCAAATGTCTGGCCGAAATCCGATGAAAAAGATTTTCCCGAATCTCAATTTGCCTTATGTCGAATCTTGAGTCTGCGGACTGAAAATCGACAGGGTAGTTTGGTAGGGAAATGTACACACACAGAAAGTTCAGTTTTGTAGATATACTAGCAGTTCAACACGGATTTGCTTGGATCCTATGTACTGTTCATAACTTTATGCGCATATGTATATATAAATTAAAAAAGTTTGACTGATTTCCAGGTAACTTATATCTGATATTTCAAGTGTTTAGACCCAAAATTGACGGAGGAGTTTGGTAGAGTCTGCAAAGGTCAACTCTTTCAACCTTGGCCTCTTGGCAGACAAATTCTCGCCTCAAAAACTGATTAAAAAGCTTGCCACATGTCTGAATACCCTTTATGGAAAATTTCAAATGTTTAGACCAAAAATTGGCTGAATAGTAGACTGCAAAGGTCAAATCTTTTGAACTTTGACCCCTTGGCAACGAAATGTTTGACCAAAAACTGATTATCAAGCTTCTCCTATATCTGAATACACTTTATGTAAAATTTCAAATGTTTAGAGCAAAAATTGGCTGAGTAATTTGGTAGAGACCGCAGAGGACAATTTTTTAAACTTTGACCACAATTTTGACACCTTAACATTGTTTTGTGCTCAAATCAAATTAAAAAGTTTGATCTGTGCCCAAGTAACCTACATCTAAAATTTCAAGTGTTTAGACCACAAAATTGGCGGAGGAGTTTGGTAGAGTTTTCAAAGGTCAAAGCGTTGCAACATTAAATTTTTTTAAAGTTCAGTTTAACATTATATAATCAATTCTTAATGCTGCAATATTTTAAATTATAAATTTATTGTATTTTTTACTAGAATATCTTGTCCTTTTCTTTTCCAGTTTTAACAACTAGTCCTTTACTTTTCCATCTTTAAGCTTAACCATATTACTTTTCATGCTCGCATTTTTTATTATAATATATATAAGTTATCATAATATATATATATATATATATATATATATATATATATATATATATATATATATATATATATATATATATATATATATATATATATACGGCATGATCACATTGATAAACCGGTTCTTATTAGATCACCAAAGTTAAGCAACATTGAGTATGGCCACTACCACATGGATGACTAATTGGGAATACCAGGTGCTGTATGAAGAGGACTCGACATTTGTCTGCAAGAACTGCAAAACTTTGTTTAATCCGTCTTGGGTAAGTGCTGCAAAAAACAAAAAAAAAACAGGCAAGCATTTCCAGAAACGGTTTCATCGCTGATTCCGATTGAACCGTAGAAGAGCCACTTTATCGATTAAGATTTCTGACTTTATTAATAGACTTCCAGAAGATGTAATAAATCCACCAACGATGCAACAATTCGAAGCGAAATTGGATAAAAGTTGTACTGGGCTGGTGTATCACAGTTTTGTGTCAAGTTAAGACCCCCCTTTTCCATACATGTCAGCACGTTTGTTTAAGTTTTTGCCAAATTTATATAATTTCATTACTAAGTTTTAAAAAGTTCAATTTTACCCTAGTAACGCCGGATATGCTTGATTGTCACACCAAATGCAGGACAATGGTATTGCTATTAACATTTAATATGGCAAGATATGCAGGTGCCGTATGATTCATCGGAAGCCGAAATTGAATGGTTGAAACAATGAAACAAAGAATAAGCGATTTCAAATCGGTGTTTACCCGAAATATGCCGCATCTTTCTTGCTCTCATCTCTGACGTCATTGTGATGGAAATAAAGACGCCTGTTACGGAAATAGGATTTCTTGATTCTATTTTCGTGGTTTTCTGCTGAATACGAAATGGCTACGATGACACATAGGCTGAAGAAGAAGAAGAAGAAGAAGAAGAAGAAGAAGAAGAAGAAGAAGGGAGAGGGAGAAGACGGCTCGACTGAGGCATTCGTGTGGACTAACTAACTAATACGAAGCCGACTTGGCTCTATTCGACCAATTCTCTCTGCTTTCATTAAGACAAGAATTTGTTTGGATATTGTGGCAGTAGCTATAATGACTACATTAAATTGAAACACCAGTTCTTATTTGACTACCGAATTTTGTCCTTTTTGGTTAGGATAAAAGAGTAGTATCTGTTCAGTTTCAGGAAAGGACGGGCATCGTTCTAGGCATTTCAACTCTCAAAATAGCGGAGAGATAGATTTATAGTCGTCGTCTAAGAGGTCAAAACTTGTTTAAAAAAAGTACCGAGGAGACAAAGGTCGTTTTTGTACATCCACATCAAACCGATCTTATGTCACACGCTGCCCTCGCGGAGAGGCAGTCAAATAAAGCCAGAGTTGAGCAACGTTAATCTTGTTATACGAGGAAAAATATTCTTCACGTCTTGTTATGTGATGTAGACCTTTTTTATTCACTCTCAACATGGAACGTTTTCACAAAGAAAAAAAGGGGATACTGTGAATTAGGGGACATACCTACATGAGCATCCTGAATGAAAAGTTGTGCAGCGAGATAGTTTGTTTTTTTTTTTTTTAAAGAAGGTTACCACATATCAAGGCCCGGAAGGGTAAGGGTTAATGTGTGTATTGTAGTCATTGAGTCAGTTGCGTAATAATTGTTTATGTTTGTAATTTGGTATAATCAGATTATTTACGACGTCGGTTCAGTGAGAACTTTATGTTGAACTTGAAGACAACGATATTGTAGTCAGCTGGAAAGCAGATCAACGGAATAGGCCGGCAGTTCTAGGAAAAAAAAAAGCTTTGTTCATGGAATCCATTTTTAAGTTTAGGCACCGATAGAGAGTGGAGGAATTTATTGAGAGTGATTTGGGCTAGATGAGTGTTTTGTGAAAGATTGGCGAGGGAGATCACAATCGAACATTTGCCATAAAAATAGTGATAGAGCCGAGACAGGCTCGCAACGTTTCTGCATGTTCGTACAGTAAAGAAAAACAGGGAACAATGAAGAAATTTCGAAGGCAACAGTTGGAGGAAAGAAGTGATTAGAATTGAAATTCTTCCGGCATCTGGAAATCTTTGCAGTGAAGGGGTGAAATTTTATTGATTGACGGGTTTGTCGAGTGTGTAGCAACAGGAGCAGCATATACTCGCGGCTTAAGATTTCGAATATGTTTTATAACATCATTGCTGATTGGTTGTAGCAGTCAGCTTTCTTTCTGGCTTGTCCAATCAAAGACCATCACTTAGGCAAGTTGACGAGGTGACTGAGGTTTTTAAAAGTTTAAACCCACTGCAATTCACTCTCATTCCAGCTCTCTCTTGACTGCACATTTGGCCTTGGGTTTACAAGAAGACAAACACACGGACTTCAATGCGGCACACACATGACTCTCCTTCTCCCACAGGATTCTCTAATCTTTTTCCCGTATCCATACATGGACGCACGCCGCGACTACAAACTTCAACACTTAACCATGAACTCTCTCTTTAAACAAGTCTGCCTAATCAACATCTTTTCACAGGAAATCTTCCCAAACTCTTTTCATACAAACCTACTTATAAAGAAAATCCATAAAGATGTTATTAAATGTAAGAATGAGATTTTTGTCTTCATTCCCCCATACTCCATGCATTTTTATATATTTTCTTGGGTAAAAGGTTGCTCATAGCATCTGTGTTGACCTTAATATTGCCACAAGATCAGCACTTTATTATTCGTGGCCTGCTGCTCTCTTTTACTAGGGTGCAAGTCGCTTGCAAGTCGCCTTCTCTACCAATTAAATTAGTGACTCTTTTGGGGTGGGGGTCTCCCTAGGAGAGAAACACTAGTGGTTGGTTGGCAACAATATTCCAGACATTGTTTAGACATAGGACACCGGTAGATGCCAGAAGTTTTCTACCAAGGTATGTTATAAACATCCTAGGCAACATATGCATAAATGTATCTGTTTCTGATTTCTTTTCTTAAAACAACAAAGGCACAAGTGTCCGTTTGTCGAACACGTGCGATTTGCTTGCTCACCGGTGCGCATTTACGAAAACGACCATGTTCGGTAGTTTCGTTTAACGTAAAATGTTATAGGTAGAACGTGTTCCAATTCATATTACGTGTTTAGCATTTGAATATTAGACGTTGGAACTCACAGAAAAGGGTTTTATTTAAAATATATTTATTAGCAATCATCATATGGTATGAATCCAACGATTCTATTGTTGGCATTGGTTTTACCGATATTGTTCTAGTTAAAATTAATAGTTCTAGTTGGGTGTTCCAAGTTCGAATCCAGTTCTTTTCATAAAAATCACCTCTCGTAAGTACAAGATATCTTTCTAGAAATAATTTTAACTAGAACAATATCGGTAAAACCAATGCCAACAATCGAATCTTTGGATTCATACCATATGATGATTGCTAATAAAATATATTTTAAATAAAACCTTTTTCTGTGAGTTCCAACGTCTAATATTCAAATGCTAAAATATAATATATATATATATATATGTATGTATGCATGTATATATATATATGTATATATATATGTATATGTATATATGTATATATAATTATATATGTATATATATGTATATATGTATATATATGTATATATATGTCTATATATATGTATATATATGTATATATGTATATATATATTTATATATATGTATATATATATATATGTATATATATGTATATATATATGTATATATATGTATATATATATGTATATGTATATAGGTATATGTATATATATGTACATGTATCTCTCTCTCTCTCTCTCTCTCTCTCTCTCTCTATATATATATATATATATATATATATATATATATATGGGTCCACAAACTGCTGTTTCGTTGTATCAAAACTCCTCAGTGCGGTTAAACTAGCTCCTTTCCCAGCCGTCGAACCTGCAACCATCGCATTGACAGTCAGCTCTAACCACATACATATATATATATATATATATATATATATATATATATATATATATATATATATATATATATATATATATATATATATTCGTTTAACAAAAGCCGAGATATCAAAGACTGGATTGATAGCAACATGATACTTGTGTAGCTTAGAGTTTAAGTCATCTCGTAAAACTTATTGGTATATGAACGATTACTGAATTTTCAATAATATAAACCCAGTAAAATTCGGAATACTATAAATAAGACTATATATGTGTGTGGGAATGCAAGCAATTATGGAGGGAAATAGTGAGCACACATTCTTTTTTTGTGATAAAGTTTGTTTTGCGCGGTATGTTGCAATTATGCAAGAACGGAGTCGTAAAAAACTAGTTCTTCAATTTAATAATAAATTGCAACATTTGATGTATAAAAATTTTGTTTCACAAACTCAAATGTAAGTTCTAAGTTCATCTTCTCAGAAGCTATCTCCTGCCGAACTTTTAATACTGGAATTTTGTGTTCCACTATCTTAAATGTTAAACACGAAGAAGTATTTTCGGAATTTGAAATTCTCAACTCTCAAGCAGTGAGAGTTACGCCTACTTCTGAGACTAAAATAAGAGACATATTTGTTGAGCTGATGAAATTTGCCTCGACATCTATTAAATTTAGCTTTAACGATGTTATGTATAGGCAAATAGATGGGGTAGCAATGGACTCAGGCCTGGGTCCAACAATGGCGAACATTTTTGCGGGTTTCCATGAGAAACAGTTATTATCTGAACCCATAAAACTGTTAGTCTACTTTAGATATGTAGATGACATATTTTGCCTATTCAATATTTAAAATGGAGGCAAATTGTTTTTTTCATCTTATTAAACAGCAAACATCTCCCATTAAAGTATGCGTATGAGGGAGAGTGTAACTCGTCTTTAACTTGCATTCGTAACAAAATCTCCCTTAAATTACCTCACATCAAAATATCGTAAACCCACGTTTACAGGATTGTATACATGCTGGTATTTGTTTTGCCCTACCAAACGAAAGATTAATTTAATTTGGATCCTAACGCATCGAGCTCTTATGATTTGTTCTGAAAAAAAAAAATTGGATGAAGAACTGAAAATTATTACTGACACTTTATCCAATAATGGGTATCCCCTTGATGTGATTAGGTCAGCCATCAAATGGAAAATAACTGATTTTTCCAAATAAAAATCAGTAGAGTGATTAAATGTCCGATTTATGTTCGTTTATCATGGTTAGGATCAGTAAGTGAGAAGTTAACCAATGGAAAAGATGTTATTTTGTTTCAAATGTACATGTTATGTGCTTTACGTAACCGTTAATGGTATCCTGCCGCAAAGACGTTCTACCCCCACCATAATAATAATGTAATTTATAAATTTAAATGTAGTTGCAGTGGAGTGCTGACTACGTGGGGCGGATGTCGTTAAGACTTGATAGTAGAGTTCAACAGCACGTACCTAGCAAAATCAGGAATGGAACTTACCTACCAACAGACGTTCTTATGAACACACCAAGCTTTTCTATAGCTGAACATTTGTTTAAAAACCCGGCATGGGCCACGAACTTTAGCACTGACCGATTCACTATTCTGAGTCATGCTCATTCGACCTATCATCTGAAGATCATGTTCGCTTGAAAAGGCCTTCTCTCTGCAAGCAGAAGAAATGTCTCTTAGGTTTGAACGTGATCAGTCTCTAGGTGATATCATACTTATCGTTATTTTAGACATATAGTGTATTTCTAATACACTGTATCGCTATTTTTAAATGTATCGTCTCCCATTTCACTCGATTTTATTAATATAACAAAAGTATATCCCTCGACCCAGCTCATGAAAAGTGAGGGCGAAACTGGTCAGCTGGCCTTCCCCATTATCTATTTATTTATTTTTTTTTTTCATTTCCCACTTTAAATCATGAACATCAAAACAGGTCTTTCTGTCATGATTGCAATATATATATATATATATATATATATATATATATATATATATATATATGATCAGTTGTTTGTTTTTGTTTGTTTGTTTGTTTTTTGAGAAAGAAATCCAGCAGAGTGCTCAGTTAAACGGAAAATTCCGAAAAATAAGAGCGTATTTATTTTTTATTATTTTGTGTACAGAAAGTTGTTAGATGAGATAAGTCATTGGTACCGTCGGTTTCAAGCCCGATAATTAGAACCATCTTAGATATCTATATCAAGCTCTCTTCAGCCAATACTCATCACTCAAAGAGATGACCCATTAAATTATCGCCCTATTAGCCTCCTCCCACTTTTTGCCAAAATATTTGAGACCTTAATTAACCATGCTCTAGTCCAGCACCTTACAGATGCTAAACTTCTGACCGACCATCAATATGGATTTAGACAAGCCCGTTCCACGGCAGACATCCTCACTGTAATCTCTGAACGCATATACCATTCACTGGACAAAGCGGGAGAGGGCAGAGCGGTAGCTCTAGATATATCTAAGGCTTTTGACAGGGTATGGCATGAGGGTCTCCTCAGGAAGATTAGATCTTACGGTATCACTGGTAGAATACTTAACATAATTAAATCCTTCTTAGATAAGAGAAAAATCCAGGTTGTCCTCGACAGTCGTACATCTAAACAATATGATATAAATGCGGGAGTGCTCCAGGGATCTATCCTTGGACCTCTGCTGTTCCTGATATTCATAAATGACCTCCCCGACAAAATTGCCTCTGAGATGGGTATATATGCTGATGACACCACACTCTATAGCAGGCACGGCAGGAAAACAAATGAACACATATCTAAAGTAATGGCAGAAACACTAGAGGATGACCTCCAATCAATAGTGGAATAGGGACAAAAATGGATGGTCACGTTCAATGCCACCAAGACAAAACTGGTTTCATTCAATAATTACAAGAAACCTTCTCTACCACCTATAGCAATGGCCAACGACTCTTTATCTGAGAGTACGTCTCTCAAGCTCCTTGGCCTAACGTTCACAGGAAACATCAGTTGGAACAATTACATCGAGGGCATTGCCAGGGCCGCTGCAAGGAAGGTGGGCTCTCTCTACCGTGCTAGAAAACTTCTAACACCCGAAAGTATCCTGTACCTCTATAAGGCCACTATTCGCCCATGTATGGAGTATTGCTGTCATATTTGGGCCGGTGCATCGGCTACTAGTCTCTTGCTCCTTGACAGGGTTCAAAAGAGAGTCGCAAATCTGATAGGCCCTAAACTGGCATCTAAACTTCAGCCTCTGTCCCATCGTCGAAACGTTGCATCCCTCTGCCTGTTCTACAAGTATTATAATGGTGAATGCTCTGAAGAACTGCAAGCACTTGTGCCCCCACGACGTGAACACCCTCGACAGACCCGACAAGCTGCAAAATCCCACCCCCACACTGTAGAGATCCCTAGATGTAAAAGATCTTTCTACTCCAGTAGTTTCTTCCCCAGAACTGCTAGACTTTGGAATTCCATTCCAGGTCACTGCTTCCCCAACTGTACTGACATGCATAAGTTCAAGTGCAACGTGAACCAACATCTCGCTGCCCTAATCCCTACATAGTACCCCAGTAGATGTTTCCCCTGATAGTAGCCCCCTACACCAAAGTGGCAATGTGCCTTGTTTGGGGTGAAAATGTAATAAAAAAATAAAAAAAAAGATTACTTGTGTAATGGCTGCAATATTTGTTGTCTATAGCGATAAACTTTTTTTTTTTAAACTAAAAACACAATAGCAATTTTTCTACTTGATGAATTTTCGTAATTTTTGGATATGTTACTATTTTTGACATGACAATTACGTACGTAATATTGTTTTTGCTTAAAATATAATTTGTCGGCTATATCTCAACCATCACAAAAAAAAAATTGTTTTGTTTGTTTGTTTGTTTTTTTTTTGTTTTTTTTTTTAACTTTTTCTTTGCTGTTTAGGGCTTGATTTTCTCGTCTTCACAATAAGCTTTTTTCTCTTGAAAATGGAATTCTTTTCTTTCCATCAACAAAGAAAGTTTCAAATTAATCGCTGGCGACTTTTTCTTCAGGCCGGGCTGGTTGAAACTTTTTGACGTCTGTGTCCTTACGAGGAGGGAACAGAAAAAACATATCATTTAGGGTCCAGGATTGTTCTGATGCAAAATAGACGCCGGAAACGGCGGCACCATAGGATTTCATCTCCAAGCACCCCACCCACCAACGTTCACCTTTCTCCTTCAACTGACTGCTACAGTACCCATCCCATGCCAAATAGGAGGTGGCAACGATGATGATGAATCGGGTAGCAACGCTTGCCTCCCCACCTCACTCTGGTACTGCTAAATGGCTTAAGAAAATAAAATTTCCAAAGTTACGTATATTGCTGATGCTGCGCCACCAACCTCGTATGCTGATCAACTGATATGGACAGTTAAGCAATTTGGCTGGTTTAGAAACGCCGACAAAAAATGTGCAGCACGAAAATAGTTCGAATCAGACGAGACAAACACAGAAGACAAATGATGTGCGTTTACTGTTATTGCGGTTAAATGCCGAAAACGAACATTTCGAGGCTTTGGGAAAACAAACAAACAAACAAACAAACATAAACACGTTTTAAAACACGCTGGTTTATTTATTATTTTTTTTTAATGGTATATCAACCCTTTTCGGGTTTATTTATGTAGAATCAAATTATTTTAGTAAAATGTTTTATGTTTCAGATTTTTTTTTTTTTTTTTTTTTTTTTTTTTGCTGAGAATTGATAATATGGATTATTCAAACTCTTGTTCTCCCAACGTTTCAGATAAAGAAATCTCTGACATTCTCTAACAGAATGTGTATGGCGGCTACATGCAAATACAGAGCAGTGTGCGAAGTGACGTCATGGTAAGGAAAAAGAAAAAGATTATAAAAAAGAGAGAGAACACGTTAGAGAAAACGATCACGTTACAGACGTGGGTGACGTAACAGCCGTAACGAGAAGTCACGCGTAGTAGAAGAATGGGAAATAAAGGCCTTTTCTTAAAACCTGAAACTAGAGTTGAAGTTCTTTCGTCTTTCCTTTCCTTTGTCTCTTTTGTGACTGAGTCTACAACGTATTGGGTGTAACATTACATAAGAATATTTGGCCTTTTTTACAAAACGAGTTAAAAATGAAGAAAAAAAAATGAAAATGTGGTTACCACGGAGAAATGCAGGAGGGACTTGTGAGCAAACTAACTGAGACAGAAACTTTAAGAAAGCAAGAAAACTGAGATGAAAAAAATTTGAAAAAAAAAAATGCTCTGAGTAAAATAATTTATTTGTATATTTTCTGCTCACTTTCGAATTTTTTTTTCGATTGTTTTGTTGGTCGTATTTTTAAGTTCACGTGAATATCATCTTTGATGTTAAACAAAAGTTCTAACATCATAGTTCGATTATTTATTATAGTTCCATGCTCATTTAACGAAGCAAGTAGCTAAGAAGATAGGATTAAACATGCGGAAATGAACACATTTTATTCTTGTAAATTGGTATTCCAGCTGTTCACGTATCGATTCTCAGCTACGAATAATAAATGCCATTTATTTATTTATTTATTTATTATCATCATCATCATCATCATCATCATCATCATTATTATTATTATTATTATTATTATTATTATTATTATTATGTTACGATTACTTAGGTTTAAACAAAAAACACATCGAAATCTTACAACGGGCTCTGCTGAGTAGCTCATAAATATTTTTTATAAGTTTTTAAACCATGCCTGGTGTTTTTATTTTTCGATTTGTATAAATCTAATACCGAACACAGAATAGGTATATTTAAAGTAATTTTTAATTTTAAAATTAATGACAAGTGAAATTGCTTGGCGGTCAAGTAAGACACGTAATGTTAACAAAATATTATCTGTTGATTCTAAAAGTAGAGCTCTTTATGAAAAAAAGATGCAGCGGTTGCATTGTCGCTGTGGTAGAAAGTATTTAAGGTATTAACATTCCTCGGATTTCAAAATGGAGGATGTCGATTACGAAAAATTTGTCCGTAAACAGTTTAAAAGTTGCCGAGAGAATTTGGATAACGAATCAAATTTCCCGGGTATGGAACCTAACTTAGCCATCAGAAGTTAGTGACTCAACTTTTGATGGTTCGGTTTACAAATAAAAGTAGCTTAGAAAATAGTAGAAATTAAAAGTAATCGGTGAATAAACAGTGCTCGCGTTGGATGAAGGTTATCTCACTACTGCAGAGTAGTACTGCAATGTGGCAAAAAAGAGGAAAATGCATTATTATATTGATATCTGATTAAATCAGGGCACTTTGTGTCAGTTGTCAACTGTAATTGTCGTGTATAATCTCACCATCGGTTGTAATTGTTTCGAATAATCTCGCTATATGAGCAATTAAGAGACTTAGGTTTGATTAGTTTAGGCAAAGAATTTCGAAGAGGAAGTTTTGAAAAGCTATTTGGGCGGTCGATGTGGCAATCTATCGTGCACAAGAAGAGAAATATTAACACGACTCATATGACAGGTAGAGGAAATTAGAAGGTTGTAGAAGAAAATGAGAAAAGAATGCATAAGAAAAAACTCGCACAACAAAAAAGTACCAAATGAATTTGGTTATACAATGAACAGTAAAACATATCTGTCATGAAGACTGTCTATAGCAATAAATATCTCGTTTCAGTTTGGTGAATTTGAATACGCAATACCAGCAAATATCAAAGATTATCCAATGGTACGTGGATTTAGTCTTGCCTCGATTTGCCTAGCTTTGTAACATATTGTTAACATTTAATTTTGAAGCTAAAATATTTCGGGACTGATTTAGGCAATTTATAAAATAAAAGAAACAGTTAACTGAGTTTTCCCCTTTCAACGTATTAAAATGTTGTCTTTAAATGTTTGGAGAAATGTGTTGGAATTCGCTTTCGCTTACAAATGAAATTAAAAAGAAAATAAAAAAGTTTTCGTTTTCTACCTAGCTTTGAAAGTTTTTGGTGTTTCCACTTATTTTAAAGAGTTTATTTAGTTAAAAAAAACAAATGCCAAGTGTTACTTATGAACAAAAAATGTCCGACATAAGAGGATCACGTCTTAGGAGTCTCGATAATTGCTCAAAAATAGAAAATTAAAGAAGATACTAAGGTAGATATAGTTTTAAAACGAGCCCCCCCCCTCTCCAAAAGAAAATAAATTTGTATATTTTTAGGTAATAAATGCACATCCCATAATATTTAAAAAAATATTTTTACTTGTTTACTGTTTTAAAAAAATTAAATTGATTTTTCTAAGTTTTTGTTTTCTACCTAGCATTGTAAGTTGTTGGTGTTTAAACTTATTTTAAAGAGTTTATTTAGTTAAAAAGAAATAACAAGGGTAAAATTGTACATTAGAGCCCATCTCACGTACGTATATGACAAAATATATTCTTTTTGTAGATTTCGGTGTGCTAAAAACGAATCTGCAAACCGTTTCCGTCACAAAAAAAAAAAATAGTTTTCATGATATGAAGAAATTACTTTTTCGACAAGTGGGTGATCACTTTTCCATCTAAATTTAACTTAAAGTGGGCACCCATTTTCTGGCCACCTGAGAGAGGGGACATTTTTGCGAGTGTTTATTGGCTAAAAGGTTATTTCGATTTCTTTTTCTATTTTTATCTTTCAATAAAGACACGAGGAAATTAAAAAATAAAGAAAAAGCGGTATTATTTTACTTTAAGGCTCGTCTCACATTCGTATAGAAAAAAAAATTATTTTGAAGTTTTCGATGTGGTGGGCTTTAAAAGAATATGGTAACTGTTTCCGTCGCAAATTTACCGTTCGTATGGTATTAACCTCTTAACTCTGGGACTATTTTCCATTTCACAGCCCAGCCTTCATTTACGCTACGCACGAGCATAAAAAAGGCTGTTAAATGTGCACTCGTGTACCAAACTGCCTTGTCACAGTGTAGTATTGGCGAAAAGTTAAAAGTTTTCTAAATATTAAACCATATGATTCTATATGTTATCACGGGTGGCCATTTTGTTCGCGCAAGCGCGCGCATATGGTCGACGCGCACCCCCCTAGCAAAAGCCACCGTCTGCATACTGCACAAGTGCCCCCGAAATGACTTTTAAACAACACCCTCCCTCCCCATGTTAAGAATGGCTTTCGAAATAATAACGGTACCAAAATTACATAAAACCGTGTTTTCTTTGTTGTTTTGTAATAACACAAGAATTATTTAAACTGAATTAATTCTTCAAAATAAAATAATTGCTTTCTTTGATAATACGTGTTTTCTTTCTTTCTTTTGTTTCGTAATGACACAAAAAGTGTTAAAACTAGAGTATTTTTTAAAAATAAATATTTAATTTCGTTTTTCGCATCTTGACTCCGTGACCAAGTTCATTTTTTTAAGCAAGAGTTAAAAATATTTTTTTTAAATATTATGGGGGTGCATAGTCTTTTTTAAAAACAATATCTCCTTCAAGAACGGTAATAAAATGTGTTTTCAATCGATATTTATTAAATAAGGGACCAGTTTTCCTACCTAGCAAAAAGGAGGGAGTTTTCCGGGTACGAGTTTTCCGGGTACGGGTTTTCCGGAGACGAGTTTTCCCGGGACGAGTTTTCCGGGTACCTGGAAAACTAGACCCCGGAAAACTCGTCCCCTTTTGCTAGGTAGGAAAACTGGTCCCTTATTGAATAAATATCGATTGAAAACACATTTTATGACCGTTCTTGAAGAAGATATTGTCTTTAAAAGAGAATACACATCCCATAATATTTTTAAAAAATATGTAGAACATATTTTAAGCTACTAATTAAAATAAAAGCTAAGAACATGATGTGGATTTATTTTAGCTGTGTGAAAAAAACCCATAAAACATGCCCTTTTTCCTGCCCAGTCTTTCAGCATTAACAAATGTTACAAGAAAGTGCTAAAAGTGTGAAAATTATCTTCCACCATCTTTCTTTCCTTTTTCTTTCCTTCTTTCTCCTGTTTCGGTTCTTCCTTCCTTTCTTCTTAACCCTTTTCCTGTCCCCTTCCCTAGCTTCCCCTTTTTTTTCATGTCACCTGACTCCCTTATGCCCGTTGATTGTATGAGACGTTTTCGTGCTAAATTGAAGCTCGTGAGTGATATTTTTGAGTTAATTCGACAGTTGTGGACAAGGCGTCGTCGAGACAACAAGTGTCGAAAGTATTCCCTTAAGGTCTCGGATAAAAAGGGACGCCTGGAAATTACTAAGGCGTTGTACAACTCTGTCTTGACGAGACATTAAAGTCGTTGAAAAAAAAAAAGAACCAAGAGAAGAAAATTCGCCGCTGAAAGTTTTCTAAGACACTTGAAAACTGAATATAATTATCGAGATAAAGATAATTGAAGTTTGAGAAGATAATTCGCCGCTGAAAGTTTTCTAAGACACTTGAAAACTGAATATAATTATCGAGATAAAGATAATTGAAGTTTGAGAAGATAATTCGCCGCTGAAGGTTTTCTAAGACACTTGAAAACTGAATATAATTATCGAGATAAAGATAATTGAAGTTTGAGAAGATAATTCGCCGCTGAAAGTTTTCTAAGACACTTGAAAACTGAATATAATTATCGCCGCTGGGAAGTTTCTAAGATACTTGAAAACTCAAAAATATTCTACCTCCATGAAATTTCAACCTTTGCTAAAAGGACTACGGAAACGAATTTCCAGGAAAGGGACTGACAAAAAAAAAACTTTTTAACAACACAAACTCAGAAAGTAAAAGCCCCAACAAACGAACTTTCTAAATGTTCCATTCGAAAAAGGGCGCCCAGAAGCTTCCACTAGTCCATCATCTTACAGATGCTAAACTACTGACTGACAAACAATATGGATTTAGACAAGCCCGTTCCACAGCAGACATCCTCACTGTGATCTCTGAACGTATATACCATTCACTGGACAAAGCGGGGGAAGGCAGAGCGGTAGCTCTAGATATATCTAAGGCTTTTGACAGGGCATGGCATGAGGGTCTCCTCAGTAAAATCAGATCATACGGTATCACTGGTAGAATACTTAACATAATTAAATCCTTCTTAGATAAGAGAAAAATCCAGGTAGTCCTCGACGGTCGCACATCTAAACAATATGATATAAATGCGGGAGTGCCCCAGGGTTCTATCCTTGGACCTCTATTGTTCCTGATATTCATAAATGACCTCCCCGACAACATTGCCTCTGAGATGGGTATATATGCTGATGACACTACACTCTATGGCAGACACGACAGGAAGACGAATGAACACATTTCTAAAGAAATGGCAGAAACACTAGAGGAAGACCTCCAATCTGTAGTGGAATGGGGACAAAAGTGGTTGGTCGCGTTCAATGCTGCCAAGACTAAACTAGTTTCATTCAATAATTACAAGAAACCCTCTCTACCACCCATAGCAATGGCCAACGACTCTTTATCTGAGAGTTCATCTTTCAAACTCCTTGGCCTAACGTTCACAGGAAACATGAGTTGGAACAATTACATTGAAGGCATTGCCAGGGCCGCTGCAAGAAAGGTAGGCTCTCTCTACCGTGCTAGAAAACTACTAACACCCGAAAGTATCCTGTACCTCTATAAGGCCACCATTCGCCCATGTATGGAGTATTGCTGCCACATCTGGGCTGGTGCATCTGCTACTAGTCTCTCGCTCCTTGACAAGGTTCAAAAGAGAGTCGCAAACCTGATAGGCCCTGAACTGGCATCTAAGCTTCAGCCTCTGTCCCATCGACGAAATGTTGCATCCCTCTGCCTTTTCTACAAGTATTTTAGTGGTGAATGCTCTGACGAACTGCAATCACTTGTGCCCCCACGACGCGAGCACCCTCGACAAACCCGACAGGCTACTAGATCCCACCCCCACACTGTAGAGGTCCCTAGATGTAAAAGATCTTTTTACTCCAATAGTTTCTTCCCCAGAACCGCAAGACTCTGGAATTCCATTCCAGGTCCCTGCTTCCCCAACAGTACTGACGTGCAGAAGTTCAAGTGTAACGTGAACCGACACCTTGCTGCCCAATTCCCTACATAGTACCCCAGTAGTTGTTGCCCCTGTTAGTAGCCCCCTACACCAAAGTGGCAATTTGCCTTGTTTGGGGTGAAAATGTAATAAAATAAAAAAAAATAAAAATAAGTGCTCCCCCCTTTTTTTCTTTCTTTCTTCCTCCTTCTCTATCTCTCTTTCCTTCTCTTTTCCTTCACTCTCTCCCCTTTTCGATTACTACTACAAGATTACTTGTAAGACAGATGGACATTTTTGGCAGCCCATAGAGGTCACGAACTTTTCCTTTTGATATGATATTTAATAAATTCTATTTCTCCTATTTTTCTCCTTTTGTTTGTTTTCTTCCTTAAGTTTCAGAGTTTAGTAGTAACGACTAATCGATTAAGAAGAATTACCTTCCACGGGAAGAAGTGGATAATAAAATTTCTTCAAAAGATATTAAAATGCTTTGTTTTTTCAGTAAGTGAAACTTTTATAACCTCTATGTTAGACATCTTTTAATTTTTGAAATCACCGTCTCTTTACTTGAGACTACTGCCTGTTATAAAAATAAGTTCTCAATATATGTAGTAGAGCGATTGGTGAAGATAAAAAGCAATAAAAAATTATTAAAAAAATATTATTGAAATCCTTTTGCCAGTTAAGTTTGACTTGGAACAGATAAGACACAAAAATTCATGCTACAAGATTGACATTTTTCCAGTCACTATAAAAATGTAAGTTCTATTTTCGTTAATTTTATGTAGAATTTTAGTAGATATTTTTATTAAAATGGAGAACCTGTAGGAGCATCACTCCTACTAAAAATATATTTCTGTTCGGTTTCTTGCTATTTTTCAGTGGATTATTATTGAATGGACACTTATATGCAAGATTATTAAAGAAAAAAAATTAAAAGTTAATATTTCGACATTTGTAAGGGGTGCTCACTTTTTAGTTACGACGTTATAGTAAATCGATACCCTATTTTGTAAACGCGGAAATAAAATTTTTCTTTTTTTTTTTTTTTCTTTTATTGGCGTCAACGCCGGTGGTGGGGAGGGGTGGGTGTCCAGTGATGTGTGGCAAAGTTGACCATTTCTGGCGTTTTTGGGGGTATTGGAAAACAAGATGGCCACCAGTAAACCGTTGGATACGGTATGTCTTCAAAAAGGGATAACTAATTGTTTGCGCAAAAAATAAATACGATATTCGTTTTCAGCATACTTGAAAACCTTTAAAAGTCGAAAAATTTAAAGGAAATGCGGAGGGGTCGGTAAACTAAAAATTTACCGTTTCTTTTGCCTACTTTTTGTACTTATGTATTTTAGGTACTGCGCTGAAAGAACGTTATTATTTCAAAAGCCATTCTTAACATGGAGAGGGTAGGGTGTTTTGTAGGGACCTCCAAACGTTTGTGAAGAATTTTGTACATAATCCCGTGACGTCAGACTTGTGTTTACTTTACGAAATATGGAACGGCAGAAGCGACTTAATGCTTTAAAAAAAACTTTGTTTAGCTTCTTCAAACTGCAATTAATAAATAATCTTTGTTATAATTTTGTTGGGTTTTAAGTTTTACACAGTTTAATGATTAGTAATATTATAAACATTTATATATTAACTATAAAATACGGTTTTACTAAATATTTACGACTGTTCTTTTGATTAATAATGGGGTTCCATACTTTATTTGGTAAAAAGGGACAAACTGGAAACCGTAGTGATCTTTGAAAAAGTTAATTTTTCGCACAATAATATTTTTCACTCGTCTTTAATCTGGCGATGAAGATGGCAAGAGTCGTGTTTATATTATAACTTAAACACAGTTTTTTTTTTAATCTGTGTTGTAACGGAACATTTTGAAATCATGGAAATTTAATCTTTTAAAAAAGGAAGTTTTTTTTCGCAATTCAACGAGAGAAAAAAATGTTATTTTAAAAAAGGATTAATTTTTTAATTCCAAATTTAAGGTAAGTTTTTGTCCAATTTGTGCATTTAAAATGTAAAGAAAATAAATATTTTGTATTTATTGGAACTCTTATCTTTCATAATAAATAGTAATTTCGATCGATTTAAATATATTTCGTGAATGAGGAAGGAATCATATCTTTGCCAAATACACGAAAAAGTAGATTTCCGCAAGATAAAATTAATAAAGTAAAGCAGTTTTACAAAAGTGAAGAAGTCAGTCGAGTACTCGAGTGATGCCTAGGAAAAATGATTACAAGACAGTTTTAAAGGATGAGGAACGGGTTCAGGAACAAAAATATCTTATTCTCTGTAACCTGAAAGAGGCATTTAAATTATTCACATTAAAGCACCAAGAGAAAATAGGCTTCTCTAAATTCGCCGAGCTTAGGCCAAAAGAATGCCTGCTAGCAGATGGTGCCGGGACTTATACTGTTTGCATTTGCACAATCCATCAGAATATAAAGTTGATGATTACAGGATATCATCTGGCTAAACTGACTTAAGGAGAAAGTCATCATTTGACAGATTACAACCAATGCAATGAAGCATCGGCAAATTGTTACCTGGGCGATTGCTCATCTTGCAATAACACAAAACGGAACAATATGGAGTTCGAAGAGATTAACGGATATGTGACAGAACTTTATGAGAGGAATTGGTGATTAGGATGTGTACTTGACAAAAATCCAGATAATGGTGAGGTGAAAGTGACATTTTTACAACCAAATGAACCCTCTCCATCTTTCTATTATCCATCGCATCCAAATATATCAACTTTGAAATATTCTGATATTCTTAGCTCATTTGATCCAATAACTGAAACAGGAATATCTTATAAACTTTTAAAAAATGAGATGAAAAATGCATCATATATTTTAGAAAGAAAGATTATGAAAGAAAAATCTAAATAAATACTTTAATGTTCATTATTATAAAAATGTTTCAGTAAAACATATTTTTCGTTTTGAAATGCATCCTAATGAACACATGTTGATTTCTTTTGTATATAGTGTATACTTAAAACTTCTTAAAATGTCAAAGAAACTGTTTACCATCGCCATCAAATGTTGTTTGTTCTTTTGATACTATAACCTAATTAAATCTCAACGCACTTTTTAGAAATTTTTATTACATCACTTTCTGTATCAAAATCTGTGTTGTATAAGAAAAGTATGAAAGTCATAAAACATTTTGACTTCACAACCATAATTTGCATAAAATTCAACATGTGAAGAATTTTTAAGAACATGCGTTTAAAAAAATGTTTCATTGAAAAAATTACCAATAAACAATAGAAATTGCCTTTTAGTAGACCATTGAGATCACATATGTTTTATCGTATAATTTAATAAACCCTTAACACATTTCAAAATTCTTTTTT
Organism: Euprymna scolopes; assembly: GCF_053919585.1. Classification (NCBI taxonomy): domain Eukaryota; kingdom Metazoa; phylum Mollusca; class Cephalopoda; order Sepiida; family Sepiolidae; genus Euprymna; species Euprymna scolopes. The sequence goes on from NC_136482.1 coordinate 200,424,470, forward strand.
ATTATATATCACTTTTCCCATAACAAAATTTGTGGTGCATTAAAAAAAAACGTTGCTTATGCACTTTTTGAACCACGCTATTTTTCAAATTTTATTTTTAGTTTAATTTAAAGTTTTACGATATGTTTTTTTATTATAAAATTGTTAGGTGAAAGTACACATTAGTTACAAAACATCCTCCACTCCACATGTTAAGAATGGCTTCCGAAATAACGTTATTATTTCAGCATGGTTCAAAATGTGCACAAGTACCAAAAAACAAATGAAGAAAATTCAGTTTCATCAACAAATTTTTTATTTTTTACCTTTTGACCATGGTCTTTATGTAAATATTAATCAGCATCAAAATAGCTTCACAAAGATATCAAACTTGACCATATTGGGAAATATCAAAATGTTTTATATGAAGTTGCAGGTACTAGGTTCCGCCATTTTGAATTTGTCCACTTCTTTAAAATTTGCCCACTTCTTTAGAATTTGTCTATTTGACATGGAATGGGCCATATATATATATATATATATATATATATATATATATATATATATATATATATATATATATATATATATATATACTTGTTTATTGTTATATAAACATGCTCACATCCCGCTGCTACAAATAGCCACTTGTTTCAATCAAACAACAGATATCATCAGGCAGCGACTTGACTATTCAAAAGTTCAATGAATAATGGATTTTTATTTTAGGTAGGAACTCTTTAAAAGTTGGAGTTAAAAAACTTAAAACACAGAACTTTAATTATAAAATGTAAAGAGGGAGGGGCAATTTAAATAAAGTTAAAAGATTACAATGGAGAGAGAGTGATTGAGAAGAGAAAAAAAAGGAATAGAGAAAGAAATAGAGAAAGAAAATAGAGAGAAAAAAAAAATATATATATATATATATATATATATATATAATATGGAGAAGAAAAGAAAAAAGATATAAATGGTTATTATAAAGAGAATAAGGACTAGAAGGGAAAGGAAAGAATGATGAGATCTAGTTAAATAGAGAAAGAGAGAAAGCGAGAAAGTAAGAATTTGACAGTATATAGAAAAGGAAAAAGAAAAAGATCTGCGTGTCAACCAATTTATGAACAATTATACAATTCAGTAATGAAACATATTATTACAAATACAAACAGAAGATACAATCCAAGCGTTAGAAATGAACATGTAAACAAAAACCGCGAATGTATCCAGCCAACATATATATCATCTCACATACGTCCACGAGTAATATCAACGCAATTCAAACATACGTCTACAATTAATTAGGTCCTTTATGCTAAATGATATAAGTTTAAAGTTTTCGCGTTTTTATTAGATAAATATATAAATAAAAGAAAAAAATAATGATAAAACAATATTAAAATTATTATTAATGATAATAATAATAGTAATAATAATAATAATAGTAATAATAATAATAATAATAATAATAATAATAATAATAATAATAATAATAATAATAATAAAAACAGAATAAAATTAATATTTATTATCTTTTTAATATAACATATTTAGCCATAAGAGGGGATTAAATAAATTAAATAGGGCCAATAATTATAAATAAACATCTACTAATATTTATGTATATAAAAAGAATACAATACATATATGTATATATACACACACACACACACATATATATATATAAACACACACACACATATATATATATACATGCACATAAGTAAAGGTGTAACTATACAATTAAGTTGAAAGTTTAAGCTATTTAAGTATAGATATAAAGTCATATTAAATCACAAATTAATACATTCAAGACCAGATTACTAATAACACAGATACAAGTACACTTACCTATAAATATATAAATATATTCAGGCAAAAGAAGTAATTAAATCAACGAAATACTCAAAAGTAGCGACACACAGGTAGATAGTACCCAAATCAAAAATAATAAAATACATATGTATATACCCCCAGAGAACCAACAGACATACAAATAAGCATATATATATATATATATATATATATATATATATATATATATATATATATAATTTTATGTATACACATACATACAAAAAATACACAAATATATGCACACAATCATATACTAATATACAACAATGCACACACACATATATATACGCATACATAAATATGTATAATTTACATAAACTATATATATAGAAATACATAAGAATACAAATAATTTGGCAAGAGTACAAATAGATGCATACACACATAGAAACATACAAATGGATTGAATAAACATGGGAGGGTATGCGAAATAATATAGAAATATATAAATCTAAGTACACACGGTCATAAAGTAAATACATAGACACATACATATACACACAGGTATATGAGATAGGGGAAGTAAAGAATGAAATTAGGCGAGGAGAAAGTATATTAATAGTATTTTAATAAATTATAGAAATCAGTGACAATTTTAAATTTATTTAAATTTTATATCTAAACTAAATTACTTAAAAGATGGTTTTTATAATGTTTGCAATTAATTGAATTTTCGTGCTTCTTATTTAATAATTTATCTCTTTCTCTAAAAATAAGTATAAATAATTTCTCATAAAGACATAGGTAGCAAGGCGAGTTTAAAGATGAACAGGTTTTAGCTTTCTTTAAAATTTTCCAATTTACTATTGGGGAGTAACCTTGCTCTACTAGTTCATTGTAATATTTAGACAAGGAAGTTCTATTTTTGTACTCATTATTTTCAAAAGAGCACTTGTGACCGGTAAATCTTTCTTTAAAATTGTTATTTGTCATTCCTATGTAATATTTTTTTTCATTCGGATTTTCCTTAGTAGAAATAGTTGCTTGGTACACTACAGAAGTAATTTGACAATTTCCTTTAAGAGGACATTTTGATTTAATTCTACAGTTACAACTTTCGGTAGCAATGGGTGTGCTATTTTTGTTTAATATTTTGTTATTATGTTTTTTAATTATTTTTTCAAGGTTTTCATTACAGCTATAACTAAGTTTTATTGTATTTTTATTGAAAATCTTATGTAGTATGTTATTAATAGGGAAATGCTTTTTAATTAAGTTTAAGAATTTCATTCCTAGATTTGTTTTAAGTTTCAGATTAAAAGGGGGATTGTACCACAGGATTTTTCTCTTACGGTTTCTATTTGTATTTGTGTTTGGGTGTGTTGGTTCTATGAACTCAATTTGGGTGTTTTTGTATCCACTATCCTTAAATCTTGAAACATTTAATAAACATAAATATTTCTATAACAGGGCCCTTAAGGTTTGCGACTCTCTTTTGAACCTTGTCAAGGAGCGAGAGACTAGTAGCAGATGCACCAGCCCAGATGTGGCAGCAATACTCCATACATGGGTGAATGGTGGCCTTATAGAGGTACAGGATACTTTCAGGTGTTAGTAGTTTTCTAGCACGGTAGAGAGAGCCTACCTTTCTTGCAGCGGCCCTGGCAATGCCTTTAATGTAATTGTTCCAACTCATGTTTCCTGTGAACGTTAGGCCAAGGAGTTTGAAAGGTGGACTCTCAGATAAAGAGTCGTTGGCCATTGCTATGGGTGGTAGAGAGGGTTTCTTGTAATTATTGAATGAAACTAGTTTAGTCTTGGCAGCATTGAACGCGACCAACCACTTTTGTCCCCATTCCACTACAGATTGGAGGTCTTCCTCTAGTGTTTCTGCCATTTCTTTAGAAATGTGTTCATTCGTCTTCCTGTCGTGTCTGCCATAGAGTGTAGTGTCATCAGCATATATACCTATCTCAGAGGCAATGTTGTCGGGGAGGTCATTTATGAATATCAGGAACAATAGAGGTCCAAGGATAGAACCCTGGGGCACTCCCGCATTTATATCATATTGTTTAGATGTGCGACTGTCGAGGACTACCTGGATTTTTCTCTTATCTAAGAAGGATTTAATTATGTTAAGTATTCTACCAGTGATACCGTATGATCTGATTTTACTGAGGAGGCCCTCATGCCATACCCTGTCAAAAGCCTTAGATATATCTAGAGCTACCGCTCTGCCTTCCCCCGCTTTGTCCAGTGAATGGTATATACGTTCAGAGATCACAGTGAGGATGTCTGCTGTGGAACGGGCTTGTCTAAATCCATATTGTTTGTCAGTCAGTAGTTTAGCATCTGTAAGATGATGGACTAGAGCATGGTTAATTATGGTCTCAAATATTTTGGCAAAAAGTGGGAGGAGGCTAATGGGGCGATAATTTGATGGGTCTGTCCTTTCGCCAGAATTCTTGAATACTGGTACAACAGAAGCAGTTTTCCAACAGCCCGGAAAGCAAGCTTCATTAAGACATTTGTTGTAGAGTTTGGAGAGAACTGGAGCTACTTCGGCTGAGCACTTTTTTAATAGCACAGCTGGGATAAGATCGGGTCCACATGCTTTTGAGGTGTCAAGGTTTTTTATGATAGCATGCACCTGAGCAGGGGTGGTTTTCAGATCGTCTAGTGTGGCGTCTGTCCGCATAGGAAAGTCAGGTAGGGGGTGGTTGGAAGGGTCCAGTGTGGAGTTTGAGGCAAACCGACTGGCAAGCATGTTAGCCTTGTCGGTTGCTGAGGAGACGACCTCGTGATTGTTGGTTAGTGGGGGAATTGTTGATTGCCCATTATTTACTACACTGTTGTAGATTTTCCAGAAGTCTCGAGTTCCTAGTTTTTGTGCTTCGATGCGCTTTTTAGTGGTTTCCGTAAATTTTCTCTTAGCTGTCGCTATTTCTTTCTTAACGTTATTTCTAGCTTCTATATACTTCAGTCTGTTTGAACTGGACTTATGTCGGTTAAACCTATGGTATGCATGCTGCTTTTGAGTAATGGCAGTTGCACAAGTCGACATAAACCATTGGGGAGAGTGGGGCTTACTATAAAATTTCCGCATGGGAACATGCGCTTCGATTGCAGTTTTGAACCAGTCAGTGGTCTCGTTTGCACATTGTTCAGCAGGGAGAGAGAAAATATTTTTCCATGGAGCATCTCTAATTAGTTCCCTGATGGCTTCCCAGTCAGCCTTTTTATAATATCTCGTTGTTTTGAGCACTGGCTCTTCAGTTTTGGGTCTAGAGTTTAGGGCGATTTCAACCATTATCACTGCATGATCAGCGTTCCCGAGTGGGCTGTGGGCCTTCGTTATGCAGTCATCGGGAACTGTGGTATATATATATATATATATATATATATATATATATATATATATATATATATATATATATATATATATACTTCATTTACTCACATAAAATTAATATACGAAAGTATAGATTTATGCGTAAACTTTAAGTATTTACTTCAAAAGTGCTCAATACGTAGGTAGAGCTAGTTAGTAATTTATAAAATATATATGGCGATTAAGCTGCACTGAATATTCGGCGTTTCATCCACTATAGGATTCGTCAGGCTTATGATATATATATATATATATATATATATATATATATATATATATATATAAAATAAAAATAAAAATTACAATTAAATTTACCAAAATGATCCAAGATGGTAAAATTAAAGTATATTATAAATATTACAGAATTAATATTTATAAAGTTATCTCAGCCAGGTGTAAAAGCTCGATAAAACCAAATAGGAGATAGAGCTTATAATACGAGCAAACAGTTAATAAAACATGTTAAAAAACACTTTGAAATGAGTTAAAAACATATTTAATCTTAAAAGGAAACACTAGATAAATGGATAGTCCTTAATCTGCGGAGTTTCGAAGAAATACTTTCTTTCTCATCAGAGGGTAGGAATTAGCAAAATACGGGATCGGATTTTGCAAGCAAAAGTATTTGATGAAACAAGTAAGTCAAAGATCTTACTTGATAACAAAAGTGAAGCAGAGGGAATATGGTGAAGAAAAAGGTGATTACACATGAATGGATAGTCTGGTGGAAGATAAATAATTCAGTGACGGTAAAATCCAAATATATAATTGAATTTCCATTTGCACATGTAAAATCCAAGGAAGGACTATCCACTTATTTAGTGTTTCCTTTTCAGGTTAAATATGTTTTCAACTCATTTCAAAGTGTTTTTTAACATGTTATTTAACTGTTTGCTCGTATATATATTTATATATATATATATATATATATATATATATATATATATATATATATATATATATATATTGTATTATATAATAATAGAAAAAAACAGGGAAAATTAAAACAAAAATAAATAATTAATAAATAAAAAATAAAGATACAGAAGTACGGGTTAAAACGGAAAACTATCTTTACATAACACCAAAAGATGGAGGAAGTGAGGAAGCATGGCTTTAGAAATCTTTTTACCCAAATACGATGTTCAGCATGTTAAAAATATACCATTTGTTGTAAAAATCTAATGAATAAACATCTGAAGAAGTTGGTGGGGACAGGATATTTTTATGTAAACATAAATCGTAAAATTGCCACTCATTAATGAAACAGCTGTAATGGAAAAATCCAGTAAATAAACGAAGGTTATAAAAAAAGAAAACAAAACTTTGCACTATATATATATATATATATATATATATATATATATATATATATATATATATAGTTTAACTTGTTGCTGGCTATCTTGCTATTGCTTGTTGCTGGATCTCAACATTTTGAACCGAGAGAGAGAGAGACTTAGCTGTCGTACCTCACTGACAAACAATATGGATTCAGGCAAGCCCATTCAACAGCAGATATCTTAACTGTAGTTTCTGAACGTATATACCGTTCATTGGACAAAACAGGGGAAGGTAGAGCGGTAGCCCTTGATATATCTAAGGCTTTTGACAGGGTATGGCACGATGGTCTTCTAAGGAAAATTAGATCATATGGAATCACTGGAAGAATTCATAATGTAATTAAATCCTTCTTAAGTAAGAGAAAAATCCAAGTTGTCCTCGACGATCGTACATCTAAACAATATGACATAAATGCGGGAGTACCTCAGGGGTCTATCCTTGGACCTCTATTATTCCTGATATTCATAAATAACCTCCGTGATAAAATTGTTTTGGAGATGGGTATATTTGCAGATGACACCACTCTCTATAACAGATATGAGGGGAAAACAAATGAACACATATCCAAGAAAATGGCAGAAACACTAGAGGATGACCTCCAATGCGTAGTGGAATGGGGACAAAAATGGATGGTCACATTCAATGCTGCTAAGACTAAGCTTGTTTCCTTCAATAACTACAAGAAACCTTCTCTATCACCAACAGCGATGGCCAAAAACACAGATATATATATATATATATATATATATATATATATATATATATATATATATATATATATATATATATATAACTCATGTCCAGGTAATATATATCTAAAATTTCAAGTGTTAAGGCCCAAAATTGGCAGAGGAGTTTGGTTGAGTCTGCAAAGGTCAACTCTTTCAACTTTGACCTCTTAGCAGCCAAATTGTCACCCCAATACCGATTAAAAAGCTTGCTCTATGTCTGAATACACTTTATGTAAAATTTCAAATCTTTAGCCCAAAAATTGGCTGAGAGGCCAATTTTTTTTTTTACTTTGACTCCAATTTTGACCCATTAACATTTTGGTCTCAAATCAAAATAAAAATTTAACCCATGTCCAAGTTACCTACGTCTAAAATTTCGAGTCTTTAGACCCCAAATTAGTGGAGGAGTTTGGTAGAATCTACAAAGGTCAACTCTTTCAACTTTGATCTTTCGGCAACCAAATTTTCGCCCCAAAACTGATTAAAATGTTTGCCGCATCTCTGAATACCCGTTATGTATAAATTTTGAATGTTTAAATCCAAAATTGGCTGAGTAGTTTGCTAGACACCGCAAAGATCAAATCTTTTGAAGTTTGACCACTTGGCAGCTCAAATTTTCGATCCAAACCGATTAAAAAGCTTGCCCCATCTCTGAATACCCTTTATGTAAAATTTCAAATGTTTAGACCAGAAATTGGCTGAGTAATTTGGTAGAGACCACAGACGTGAAATTTTTTTTAACTTTGACTCCAATTTTGACCCTTAACATTTATTTTTTGGGGCTCAAATCAAATTAAAAAGTTTAATCCATGTCCAAATAACCTACACTTAAAATTTTAAGTGTTTAGACTCAAAATTAGCAGATGAGTTTGGTAGAATTTCCAAAGATCAAATCCTTGAACTTTAACCCCTTGACAGCCAAATTTCTGGCCGAAAATGAGTTAAAAAGATTTTTCCTAAATCTCAATATCCCTTATGTCAAATCTCGAGTCCGTAGACTGAAAATTGACAGAGTTATTTGGTAGAGAAACGTACACACACACACACACACACACACGCACACACATTTTCACTTTTATAGATATGTAGATATATAAATTATCTATACAGAGAAAGAGAGAGAGAGAGAATGGGTGTTAGTGTGTGTGTGTGTGTGTGTGTGTGTGTGTGTGTGTGTGTGTGTGTGTGTGTGTGTGTGTGTGTGTGCGCGCGTGTGTGTGTGCGCGCGTGTGTGTGTGACGTAAAGAGATGGGAAACGAGAGCAAGTGAGTTGTTTCTTTAGTTCACCCCTTCCCCTATCTGTTTGACTTCTTTTTTTTTTCATAAGCCAGAGAGCAAAATGCTTTATGTGCTAAACGCCAAAACGGGGCTGGCATTTAGCACAGATCTGAGATCACTTGTTGCTTTGAGTTGAAGAAATTGGTAATTGGCAGCAAAGATGCTTGTCTCATACGAGGAATACGCAACACGCTGGAAGGTAAAATATTTGGTAATGTTTTGCGTAGAAGTGGGGAGGGGGTATCCAACGGAACCGCTCGACTTGGTACCACAGGCATGATGCCCACATGAGGTTAATCATAGACCTACCACCTTCAAGACATACAACCTTCACTTTCTACTAATTATGGATTCTATTCACACCAGAAATATACACGCACCTGTTGAAGTCATGATGATAAATATACGAGGTGCCTCCAATAAGTTTGCAGACTTTTTTGTACAAGCATTTAAAATTGCAGTAGACTTCATTCGGTATGTTTAGCTATACATCTTATGAGATGGCAGACCAATTTTTAGGATTTCAGGTTAAAATGAACAGCTACAGCAGGAATTGGAATACACCCTACTAAAGCCTGATTGTCACAGTTGGTAAATTTCAAAAATGCAATCTGGACGTGAGGACACTTTAGAAGAACGATACACAATAAAATTCTGTATTAAACTTGAAAAAAATGCTACAGAAACGTGTGGAATGATTTAGACTGTTTTTGGACCATTTTGGATAAATTGAGCATCAGCTTTTTAGTGGCATAAGAGATTCAAGGAAGGCAAGACGTCTGTAAGGGATGGTAATAGGTGTAGGAGGAGTAAGTTAGAACACCAGGGTTGATTGGTCAAATAAAGAATTTCATAGATAAGGACCGCCGTGTGTCTATAGAGACATTAAGTGCACAGTTTGATGTCAGTGTGGGAACTGTACACACAATTATTAACGAGGAACACAAGATGCAAAAGATTTGCACAAAGTTTGTCCGAAGGGTGCAGTCCACAACTCCATTTGTATCACAGACTATTTGACCAAGATGGCCATCAAGACAGTTCCTCGCCCTCCTTGTAGTCCCTGCCTTGTTCCCTGTGATTTTTGGTTATTCTCTAATCTCAAGGAAAATCTTAGAGGCTGTCGTTATTAGACAATTGAGGAGATGAAAGAGGCTGCGACGAGGGTCATTGACATGCTCACACAAGAGGACTTCCATGGGGCTTCCATAAGTTGTAGGAATAGTACAAGTGCGTTGCAGTCGGAGGAGATTACTTCGAAGGGGACTAGAGTTTCATGTGTGTACTATCAATAAAAGTGCCCATACGAACAAAGTCTGGAAAGGCACCTCGTATATGATGCTAAAACGTGAAGGTTTAAAATACTTAGCAGATAAGTATATCTAACTTTATAACTACATAACTTTAAAATAAACCCCAAGAATAAACTCTAAGGCACGTTTCCCTTGATTTCTATGGATTTTGGTGCAAACGAGAGTAAACATTGGCGGTGACGTCGGACATTAAAGTAGAAGAGAAAATGAGAATGGTGTTTACTATCGATAGATTTGTAACAAAGTGGAGACGCGTGCATGCAAATACCGAGCCATGTGCGAAAAAACTATAACCACGAGAGAAAACCTGCTCAAGAACACGTTTGGGAGCACGCTCGAGAACACGTTCGAGATCATGTTAGAAACTTGGATGATGTTCGAGAGGACAGAGGTCAAAGAGAAGGAGCACGATTATGTGGGAGAAGACGATCGCATTTTATTCAGGAAAGTACCCAGAAATAGATAGCGTTGTTTCAAAAGAAAAAGTAAGTTGAATTATTATCTGTCTTCTGTCCTTGCGATGTAGACTGCATACAACGTGTTGGGTCCAGTGTGTAAACATGTGTACTGCGTTACACGTTCTCTCCTACAAAATCAGTTTTTCATTCTGAATAGTTAATTTCACTGTTCTTAAAAAAATAGGGATGTCCTAATCGATTTCATCGATTTTATATTCAATCTAGTCCGCTAAATATTTCAATAAAAGATACTTCTTGAGATTCATTGTTAATTTGCAACAGCTATAATTTGTTACATCAAACATTGCAAATGGCGTCATCATTCACTTTAATGCCGCTTTATTAAGCATTTTCATCAAATTGTAACAATCAAAGTACATAACCTTACGGAACTATCTTATGATTTTAAAATAACACCCAAAGATACTCTAAGACTTTCTAAGCCTAAAGGATAATCCACGGATCACCAGAATTGTTCATTTTTCTTCACACTGTCTGTTGCATTTTTTTTGTTGATTTTAGTGACGTACAAAAGATGGGAGACAAGGCAGTAAACTCTGGCGGCCTAGTAGAAAAAAATAAGAATGAATCATATACATACAGTAATCTCCCCTCTCTCTATATATATCTCTCTTTCTCTCTCTCTCTCTCTCTCCCGCTTTCTCTCTCTTTCTCTGTATATTGTAAATACATTCCTATTTCTATACAATAAAGTAAAGTCAGTCGAATTCTCGAAGTTTATCATTAATACGTTCTCTTCTACAAAATCACTATTTCATTCTGAATTTTCCTTCAACACCAAAGTCATCTTGACCATTGTCGAGGTGTTTTGTTCCATGTTGACTGAGGTATGTTTCTTGTCACCTCTATTCCTAGAAGGACCATCATCCCATGCTTTGGCTTCTACCTTTAAGAAGAGGATTATTTATTGCTAATAGCCAGAGGCGCCCTATCCAGGGAATGTCGACGAGGCTGCACAGGCATTTTTTCGACTCTTATGTCACATCATCCCACTGTAGGAGGTTGAAAAATAATAAAGAGGGTCGATTAGTCTGTGTTATTTTTTTTCAATCGATTGCAAATGAAATCCGGTCCGATAAATCTTTAGTTATCTGATATTGGTGGTGTGAGACTCTAAGAAAGTCATCCCTGTCATGGACGTACGTCAGAAGGAGAGAGGCATCATTAATTCCTGACAAAAGTGCATTGAAAATACTGGTGACTATGTAGAAAAATAAATTCTGGAACACAAAAGGTCGTCCCTTTTAATGGTACCACTTCCATCTTTGCAGCTCTTCAACTTTTTGAGTTTAAAAAAAAATAGGAGGCTTTACTTTTGGAATGAACCTCGTATATTACAAATTAAACAACATAATGCACAATATTATCTTTTTTACGGCGGAGTAATTTTCCTTGTTATCGTTGCGGAAAAACTGACAAAACTAATCGATAACAAATGGCCACCACTTTCTGAGTTAATCATTTCAAGATAACAAATCTTTAAATTCAAGTGTCGTAAGACAACGCCATAACAGATCATAAACGCTTCCACATCAAAATCCGAACTTGAATCTTGATATTTTTTCCTGTGTAGAATAGACAACGTAACCTCCTACCAACAACAACACAAGTTGAATAGCAAAGGATGAATTACCAATTCAAAAATGACCGCCATAATGGCAAATTGTTTATGATTGCCAGACAGATCGATGAATTACCAATTCAAAAACGTGTCGACCCCAAAATAGATAACTATTCCTTTCAAATAGCGGAATCAATTTCAATGTCTGATGGCAAGAATTTATAGTTTGTGTTTGTTAATATGTGTTTGATTGTTGATACTTTTGAGGTTGGAGAAATAAATATTAGTTATACGTAATTATATAATAATAATAATAATAATAATTTCCCCTCCTTTTCATTTCTTTTCTTCCTTTACCCCCCCCCAAATAAAAACTGGCGTCAGCACGACTGGCACCACTCCAAATAGTCGAAGAGTCAAGGAAGATGGAAAGACTGAGGAGAGAAAGCATTAATCACTGGATGAGTGCGAAGAGGAAGGTTATTGCCACTCAAATTTCAGTGAAGATCAATGGCGGCTACCAACAAGAAATCAATAGTAAACTGTTGTTACGATAACGCAAACTAATTTGCAAAGATTATTGATAGAGGTAAAGAGTACTGGAAATCTGGAGAGACTTATTGTCACTCAGACTCCAGGGAACATCACAAATTGTTCTCAAAAAGATGGCATGTGTGACTACTCCTAGGGAGTAAAATAATAATGATTACAGAATACAATACAATAAGGAGTAAAATAATAATAATTACAGAATAATAATAACTACAGAATAATAATAACTACAGAATACACAGAACTGGCCAGAGAATTGAAAGGAATCTGGAAAATGAAGAAAGTCAAGATAAAAACCACTAATAGTAGAAGCGCTAAGAACAATCCTGAAAAACTTTGAAAAAAAAATGGGAGAGATTGAAATCAGGAGGATGGCGGAGAAGATACAACGGACAGCAATAATGAAAATGGCTGAAATATTGAGGAAAATCTTTGAATGTGGAAACTAATACATAAAGACATTGCTACAGATGTAAAACACACAGACTCATGAAAACTGATACTGTATTATTGTAAGTTAACCCCCACTCTACACTCTTTAACCCTCCAAAAATATTATAGTGTCACATAAACTGGCGCCACATCAAATAAGTGAAGAGGGTCAAGGGGGATGGAAAGATCGAGGAGATAAAGCACTAACCAGACCTCCACTGAATGAGTATGAAAAGGACTGGAACTTTGGGGAGGCTTATTGCCACCCTAATTCCATTGAAGATCAATGGTCACTACAAATGAGAAATTAATGGTAAATGGCTATTGCAATAATGCAAACTAATTTGCAAAGGTTCTTGATAGATGTGATGAGTTCTGGAAATCTGAGGAGACTTGTTGTCACTCAGACTCCAGGGAATACTACAGGTTGGTCTCAAAAAGAATTCTTTGATGATGAATTGTGCAAAAACTCCTAGCGAATAATAATAATAATAATAATAATTATTATTATTACTATTATTATGATGATGATGATGATGATGATGATGATGATGATGATGATGATGGTTTCGTTTACTAACATCTCCCTGAAAAGAGATGGGATCCATTCTCAGAGAACTTTCCCTTAATCCCGGCTCCAAACCTGGAGGTTCAAAGATCAAGGGTTTTCCTAAGGGTATTGGTGGTACCTACAATAACAGAGGTCTGAGGGCCGCCCAAATATCGGGGATTCATAGTTTTTTCAAATGTCCTTCCAGACGACTTGATACTACTCCTAGATCAGGATTATTTGTGTGTTTAACCCCGTGTATACGCCTTATCTCCAAGTTCATAAATAATAAAAATAATCGTTACTTTCAAATTATAGTTGCCTTTTTCCTTTCCACAAATAGTTTCATCTGTCATGGTGTCAGCTTATTGCTCCGTTTGTTTGCATAGAACTTTAGATTCAAACAAACTTTTTTCCACTATTTCTGAAAACATGTAAGCTTCATGGCCCAACTTCTCACCCAATCAAAATACTAGCAATATCCCAGATACTTTTGACTGCAACAATTTCAGTTATAATTATAGTTAATTAATTGTGACTGAGACATGTCCAATGTAGTGAGGCTCCTTTTAAATCAAATCAGCTCGGACAAAAATTTTGATCCAGCCTAGGGATCAGGAGACCTCTACCTATGATTGCTTGGCCAATCATCGAGCCCAAAGAGTGGAAAAAGATATCAGTAGGAGTAACATTTGTAACACTATTTTATTTGGCCTTATGTCCCCTCTAATTTCCCGGACGCCCCACGGCTAACAACTTTCGTCAGGCTTCCTGAGGCCTGCAAAACCAACGTGTGGACAATGCTGGAGGCCGCTGAAGGGGCTGGTCCGGGAATTGAACTGATTAGGAAAAATGACCCTTCCCTTGAGGAACTCGCAAAACAATGCAAGGGAAGGGTCCCAGTGTTGGTCCATTCGTCACCCTATAGGGCCCTTAAATTGACTTACCCTTTGGATGTCGGCGGCATTGTGAGAGAAGGTCAGGACATGAAAAACCTGACCACCTTGAGCATTGCACACAACGTCGGTGTCCTTTCCCCGGCTGACTTCGGAGCTGAGTGTAACACACCTTAAGGTAGGTACCATGGCTTTGAATTTGGCTAGTCTGAATGCGAGGGGCTTGAGATTATCGGGCCGGGCGGCTCGCCTCCGGCACGACCTCTTGTCCCTGGGAGTGGATGTTGCTGCGATTCAGGAGACGCATTTCGTTTCCTCTGTGGACTGTCAGGTGCTGGCCAGAGATTTTGAGGTTTTCTCAGCATATGGCAGCCCGCAGGGGAAGGGAGTATCCTTGCTAGTTAAACGTACTGTTTCCGCGACAGTCGACGTTGTCCATAGGGATGCGGAGGGCAGGCTGGTCGTAGCCGATGTTGCCATAAAAGATTCTGTGTTTCGGGTGATTGCGGTTCATGCGCCCAGCACCGCTCGTGAGAGGGTCTCATTCTTCAGTCAGCTTGACGCGTTTGTAGATTGTCGGAAGCGGGTTGTGCTAATGGGGGATTGGAATGCCATCTTAGACCCCGACATAGATAAGGTAGGAGGCGGAGCTAGAGGGTCGGAGAGGTGCGAGTCCAGCCTGGCTGATCTGATGGCTAGATGCGGACTGGTCAACAGGTTTCGGGTCGAGCATCCAGGGCGGGAAATGTGGACGTGGAACAATAGCGTTTCCTCCTATCCAAATACCTATTTGGACAGGATGTTAGTTAGGAGAGGCAAAGTAGACTTCCTATCCTGTCCCACGTTCACTTGGCTAGGCCAGACGGACCAAAAATTAGTTATGGTCCGGCTGAAGCTAGGAAATAGGCCTAAGTTAGCGGGGTACTGGAAGTTAAACACCTCCCTTCTGGAGATACAAGACTTCCAAGATCAGTTAAGAGAATTGATTAAAAAGGCACTAGTGGGGGCGGTTACTGGGAGTAAGTGGTGGTTAGGTCTCAAAGCCAAGATAAGAAGCTTCTCCATCAAGTATGCCCAGCGCCTCGCACTAGATAAGGCCAAGACGAAGAAGCAGCTAGAGTAGAAACTAGCCCAGGCTACGGGGGAGGGTGATAGGGTTAGTCAGGAACTAGCTAAGCAGGACCTTCTACGCGAGACTAGCGAGCGTTACGAAGGCCAAGTAGTTAGAGCTAGGCTTAGAAAGATAGGCAACGAAGCAGTCAATTCTGATGCAGACGTGCGCCGTGAGATTTCTAGGCGTGGCTCGGACAAATACATTGCGAAAGTCAAACATCCGAATGGACGCACCCTGGAATCGACTCGGGAGATCTGCGAGGGGTTTCGAGAACATTTCGAGGAGCGTTTTACGCAGCAGCCCGATCTTCCGGTCCTTGAGTTTAGCAACTATTTGGCCGACTCTCCCCGCCTCGAGGCAGCTAGAGCGGCTAGTTGCGAGGGCTGGGTGACGGAGCGGGAGGTCTTTACTGCGCTGAAGCAGGTCAGCAGTGACAAATCGCCAGGACTTGATGGTCTGCCATACGAACTGTACTTGAGGCTGTCGCCCATGTTTCTGCCTCTTCTGACGGATATGTTCAACCATTGGTTTGCTCAGGGATCCATCCCAGGGCAGGTGACCAAGGGAGTGATCACATTGCTGAAGAAAGGTGACGGGCATGGACGGGAAGAATTAGACGACTACAGGCCCATAACTCTGCTAAACACAGAGTTGAAGATTTTGGCCAAGGTCCTGTCGAATCGGCTGCAGGTTGTTATCGACGAGTTTGTTGAACCGGAACAGAACTACGCTGTGAAGGGGAGATCGATTCAGAACAACTTGCACCTGATCCGCACGATCCTAGAGGGGGGAATAGATGACGACACGGAAGCCGCGCTGATCAACTTAGATCAGTCCAAAGCTTTCGATAGGGTCGAATATCGTTTCCTGGCATCTGTCTTAGGGGCCGCCGGTTTTAAACCGGACTTTTGCAAGTGGATCTCCATAATGTATCGACAGCCCATGGCTGTCGTGCAAGTCAACGGAAAACGCTCGAAACCCTTTGTTATCTCTCGGTCGGTTCGTCAGGGTTGTCCGCTGTCCCCCCTGCTTTATGTCCTGGCTTTGGAGCCTCTTCTCCGCAAGCTGAGACATGGAGAGGCAAATTCGGCCCTGCGCGGAATGGCTCTGCCTGGCGGCTCAGCTGCCAAGGTATCCGCGTTCGCCGATGATGTCACGGTCTTCGTGTCGGGCTCCAGAGACATTGAGGTCGTGTTGGAGGCACTCACACAGTACGATGAATCACGGGGGCCAAGATAAACCGCAACAAGTCGATAGGACTGCGGTTGGGCGCATGGAGTGGCAACGCAAACCTCCCGGCGCCCTTCAGCTGGACAGATGGCCCGGTCCGGATCCTCGGCGTGTGGTTCGGACCGGGTCTCCAGCTTGACAAGAATTGGTTGGAGGTACGGTCAAAGGTGGAGGCTTCAGTCAATTCCTGGCTTCCTAGGAAACTTTCCTTAAAGGGTAGAGCTGAGGCGTGCACCACTTACGTCTTTACTCTCATCCTTTACCGACTGGCCATACTTCCCCTGCCTGCACAACACCTAAAAGCTCTTGTCGAACTCTTGTTCTCGCTCCTTTGGGACAGAGGAAGACACTGGGTGAGTAGACAGGTCTGTATTCAACGTCCGTGTGAGGGAGGCTTGGGAATGCCGGACTTGAAGTGTCATCGAGATGCTGAGAGGCTGGCCTTCCTGAGCCACTATATACAGGATGACCAACCGTGGCACCCCGTAGTTACTGCCGCCTTCCCCGACCTCGTTCTCGACCCTTCCATCGAGAGCCGTCGCAGGCCGCGGGGAGAATCTGCCTACATGAAAGAGTGCCGAGCCGCGCTAAAACAACTACCAAGGTCCAGTGACCTTGTGACTGCCACCCGTAGGGAACTCCACAGGGATCTTGTGAAGGGGGCCGCCGACGACCCGCTATGCGCGCGTTTGGGGTGGCAGCAGAGATCCGCTCCGCGTAGAGCTGGGCGCCAGGTTCGAGTCATCTGAACAATTCGGAGTTCTCTCTGACCTGGCGATTGGCCCGAAATGCACTTCCACTCAACAACATACAACGCAGTTCCGGGTTTTTGGAGTCGCCTGATTGTCCCCGTTGTGGGACAACGGCCGTAGAAACTACAGATCACGCCAGTACTGGTCGTATGTCAGCGGGGTGACGGCTCGCATCGATCCTGAGCATCCTCGCCCAATTACTGTATCCAATGTTGCGGACAACATGAGGCCGCCGTGGGACCGGGAAAGACAAATGGTCTACGTTACGATCCTGGCCGTGGCGAGAATGGTGATTTGGACGTCGCGTCTGCAAGGTTGCCAGTGGGTGTTGTCTTTTTCTGATCAAGATCTGATTGCTTCAGCAACCGAGAAGGCTAACATGCTTGCCAGTCGGTTTGCCTCAAACTCCACACTGGACCCTCTAAACCACCCCCTACCTCAATTTCTTATGCAGACAGACGCCACGCTTGACGATCTAATAATCACCCCTGCTCAGGTGCATGCTATCATAAAAAACCTTGACACTTCAAAAGCATGTGGACCCGACCTCATCCCAGCTGTGCTATTAAAAAAGTGCTCAGCCGAAGTAGCTCCAGTTCTCTCCAAACTCTACAACAAATGCCTTAATGAATCTTGCTTTCCGGGCTGCTGGAAAACTGCTTCTATAGTACCAGTATTCAAGAATTCTGGCGAAAGAACTGACCCATTAAATTATCGCCCTATTAGCCTCCTCCCACTTTTTGCCAAAATATTTGAGACCTTAATTAACCATGCTCTAGTCCAGCACCTTACAGATTCTAAACTTCTGACCGACCAACAATATGGATTTAGACAAGCCCGTTCCACGGCAGACATCATCACTGTAATCTCTGAACGCATATACCATTCACTGGACAAAGCGGGAGAGGGCAGAGCGGTAGCTCTAGATATATCCAAGGCTTTTGACAGGGTATGGCATGAGGGTCTTCTCAGGAAGATTAGATCATACGGTATCACTGGTAGAATACTTAACATAATTAAATCCTTCTTAGATAAGAGAAAAATCCAGGTTGTCCTCGACGGTCGTACATCTAAACAATATGATATAAATGCGGGAGTGCCCCAGGGATCTATCCTTGGACCTCTGCTGTTCCTGATATTCATAAATGACCTCCCTGACAAAATTGACTCTGAGATGGGTATATATGCTGATGACATCACACTCTATAGCAGGCACGACAGAAAAACAAATGAACATATATCTAAAGTAATGGCAGAAACACTAGAGGATGACCTCCAATCAGTAGTGGAATGGGGACAAAAATGGATGGTCACGTTCAATGCCGCCAAGACAAAACTGGTTTCATTCAATAATTACAAGAAACTTTCTCTACCACCTATAGCAATGGCCAACGACTCTTTATCTGAGAGTATATCTCTCAAGCTCCTTGGCCTAACGTTCACAGGAAACATGAGCTGGAACAATTACATCGAGAGCATTGCCAGGGCCGCTGCGAGGAAGGTGGGCTCTCTCTACCATGCTAGAAAACTTCTAACACCCGAAAGTATCCTGTACCTCTACAAGGCCTCTATTCGCCCATGTATGGAGTATTGCTGTCATATTTGGGCTGGTGCATCGGCTACTAGTCTCTCGCTCCTTGACAGGGTTCAAAAGAGAGTCGCAAATCTGATAGGCCCTGAACTGGCATCTAAGCTTCAGCCTCTGTCCCATCGACGAAACGTTGCATCCCTCTGCCTTTTCTACAAGTATTATAATGGTGAATGCTCTGATGAACTGCAATCACTTGTGCCCCCACGACGTAAACACCCTCGAGAGACCCGACAAGCTGCAAAATCCCACCCCCACACTGTAGAGATCCCTAGATGTAAAAGATCTTTCTACTCCAGTAGTTTCTTCCCCAGAACTGCTAGACTTTGGAATTCCATTCCAGGTCACTGCTTCCCCAACTGTACTGACTTGCATAAGTTCAAGTGCAATGTGAACCAACATCTCGCTGCCCAAATCCCTATATAGTACCCCAGTAGATGTTTCCCCTGATAGTAGCCCCCTACACCAAAGTGGCAATGTGCCTTGTTTGGGGTGAAAATGTAATAAAAAAAAAAAAAAAATGATGTGATAGAAGAAGGCTGCATCGCGCGGCATTTGACAGAAGATGGATACATGTTGCAAGTCTGTGTGTACGAAGAGGAGCCAAATTTGAATACGTGTTCCCCACCTAGGTGTGGAACGCGCAGTTCTGTAAAGTAAAATTAAACAAGTAGCCTCTCAGCTAGCTGAGTGTGTGTTCCATCCCTCCCCGATTAGGAAGCCTCCAAGATCCCCATCCCCTCTTACCTGCAATTTTTGTTTTCACCCCTTCCTCTAAATTTTACCCATCTTGGAGAAAAAGAAATGCAAACTAACCTCCATCCCTTACCCACAAAAATTTCTTTTCTCCATTCACCCCCATCTAGAGGGCATCCCCACCTAGAGACTGACCCGCAGAAGCGAATTTCCTTTTACAAACCTAGTGGAACGGGCAGTCTATCAACTAGACGGGTTGGGAGGGTCCTACTAATCACCTTTTGTTTTTTTGTCTTTTTCCCTTGCCCTCGACACAAATGAATTATTGTACCATTTTATTGTTATCTTTTTTGTTTTTACTCGTCAATAAAAAATGTTTTAAAAATTGGGAGTTAAGTAGGACGTCCCCCAATATGAAAGGGTGAATGCAGTATTATGGTGAAAGAAGATACTAGCTAGGAGAAACTTTTGACTTTGTTTAGTCCTGGAGTGACAAGGATGACCAACGACCCCGAAAATCCCCCCTTTTGAGTTGGCCATGTGCCTAAGTTTTTTGTTCATCATTGATTTTGACTGTATTTTTTAACATGAATAAAAGATTTAATATCTCAAAGTGTAGTATCTGTTCTGATACCTACATCGTGCGAGGCAGTGCTGTTCTGGCGACACATTCTCGTGCCCGGAACACCTGACAAGCTTTTTGGGTTGCGTTCTGTCCGCACCCCCACTTTGTCTGTCTTTCTCTGCTCTCCCCCCTCCCCCACGGGGGGGGGGGATCCGAGCTGATAATTTACAACCTTCCCGCGAGGGAGGGTCGGAAACACCTTCTCTCTTCCCTCCACTAACTTCCCACTCCCTCTCTCAGTTCTATCTCCGCTCTTGCCGCCTTTTGGCGCCACCTCTTTTTGGTGCCAAAGTCGGCTCCCCACTTTGGACGCTGATTCCACGTCACTTTTTTCAGTGAATTTTTTAAAAAAGAGGGACCCAAAACGGACACCCCCAGCCCGGGGGCCACCAATATGGATACCCTCAGCCAGGGGCCCACCAATATGGATATCCCCAGCCAGGGGGCTACTGCTCCCCAAGAGGACGAATCCCCAACAGGAGAAAAAACAACTGCTGATGGGGCGTACCGCCCGGGTATGACACCATTGGACGCTCCCCAGAAGGGGGAAAGTTTAACAGCAGCTCCCCCCGAGGGCGACTCCCCCCAAAGGGGAGCAAAACCAAAATCGGTCGTAGCATCTCACTCCAACCACAAAAAGGAGGAGGTGCCAGACCAAAAGGACAATAAAGGGGACAGCGCTCCCCAGGAGGGCTGCTCTCCCAAAAGGGGAGCAGATCAAGAAAATGAGGGGGCATACCGCCTGGACCTCACAAACGAGGAAGGGGCAGATGGCCTCAAAGTAAACAAAAAAGATCATGCTCCCCAAGAGGCCGACTCCCCAAAACGGGAAGCTGCTCCCGAAAAAGACACTAAAAAGGGAGCCGCCGTCCAAAAATGTGACACTCCCCCAAAAGGACTGACCAAGACATCTGGGGAGGCAGGAAGCGTCGCCAATAAACAAGCAGGGGCGACCTCCATAAAAGACCAAAAACGGTCTAACCCCACTAAAGACCCCATACCAACACAAACAAGAGGGTCTGCGTGGGGGAAGACCGTAGAAAAACAACTGTCCCCTCAAGAGTATAGAGACCTGTACCTGACAAAGTACAGACAATACATAGAGGGGGCAGATATAAAACCCATACCAGGTGCCTGGGAGGCGATTGAGGGCAGAGTCCTGTCCTGTGCCATTTCCGATATACCGGAAACCGCCTCCTAGGGATGAAGAAGGAAGACATGGCGGGGCTCCTCCACAAACTTAACATCCCAGTACTATACCTGTACCAGAGGAGCTTCGCTGTGTGGGACATCCTCCTACCCACCAAGGACGATGCGGAGAGACTCTCCCTCCAAGAAATAAAGCATGGGAGAGTCAAACTAATACCTGAATACCAGGGCAAGAGAAGGACTCGGGTGCAGGTATTTAATGTGCCAACCCAAATACCTGCGGAAGTATTAGGATGCCTCTTCAGCCAGTACGGTGAGGTGGAACAGGTGACCCCAGTACGGTCAAAAACTGGGACTCACCTGGGCTGCTACATAATAGCAATGAGGCTGAAGAGGGAGGGTGTTCGAGCAATACCACCGCTGCTGACATACAAAGACGCCAGCATAACGGTAGTGGTGGAGGGCCGTCGTCCACACTGTTGGTTCTGCCAAAAGCAGGGCCACATGGCTAGGAGTTGCCCCCAAAGGGTAACCCCTAATCAAACAACCCAAAAGGCGGTCACAACCCCTGAGACAACGCCCGCACCAAAACAGGCGGCAACAACCCCTGCAACTGCAGCACCAACCCCAGCTCCAAGGAAAACCCAAACCACCCAGGAGGTCAAGGGGGAAGAATGGAGCACGGTAGTGAGACAAAAGCGGAAACACATAATCCCTTCTGCCACCGTCCCACCACCAGCCCAAAAATCGAGGTAGCAGCCTCTGCAAATGCAGCAACAGCAACAGGCACCACAGCCAATGCCACGGAAACAACTGCAGCAACAACTACTGCAGCAGCAAAATCAGCAAGTGCAGCAGAAGCAACGACACCAGCGAGAGCAGCAACAACAAAAACAGCTGCAGCAGCAAATAGAGGAGCAGACACAACCAACGGTCCCCACACCAATCGAGACGGGGATCAAGTGGAGAAAAGACTGCTCCTCTGAGGATGAATCCGCAAGTGAAAGGGAGAGGAACTCAACCTCACCTCTCCCCGGTTCATTCGAAAGAATGAAAAAGAAAAACAAAAGAAGAAAAGAGGAAGAAAAGGTGGCCCCCACTCCCTGTGAACATACACCACCCCTAACAACAAAATCCACTTCCACCCCCAAACCACACACCGCACCAACACCAGACACCACACCAACACCAGACACCACACCAACACCAACACCAGACACCACACCAACACCAGACACCGCACCAACACCAGACACCACACCAACACCAACACCAACACCAAGCACCACACAAACACCTGTCCCCACACCAAGGCCAACTGAGCCACTACCCCAAAAAGAAAAGGAAAAGAATGAACCGAGGGAGGGGAGAGACTCCTCTGCCTCTTGCAGACCAACCAGACTAAAGGTCCTTGCCCCTGAGGAACTATGTAATGTAGACCCTCTATCTGTGGCCACAGACATTTCCCATCGGCAGAGGAAAAACTTAAAACCTCTGCTCGATTACAAACAGATAGAGGGGAAAGATGTAAATATCCCCTCAAATTTCCCGGACGCCCACTCCTAATAACTTTTGTCAGAACTCCAGAGGCCTGCAAGACCAACTTGTGGACAAGGCTGCAGGCCGCTGAAGGGGCGTTTCCGGGAATTGAACTGGTGAAAAAAAAATGACCCTTCTCTTGATGAACTGTCAAAACAATGCAAGGGAAGGGTCCCAGTGTTGGTCCATCCGTCACTCTACAGGGCCATAAAATTAATTTATCCTTTGGACGTCGGTGGCATTGCGAGAGAAGGTCAGGATATGAAAAACCTGACCACCTTGAGCATGGCACATAACGTCGGCGTCCTCTCCTCAGCTGACTTCGGAGCTGAGTGTGACACACCCTAAGGTAGGTACCATGGCTTTGAATTTGGCTAGTTTGAATGCGAGGGGCTTGAGATCACTGGGCCGGGCGGCTCGCCTCCGGCACGATTTCTTGTCCCTGGGAGTGGATGTGGCTGCGATTCAGGAGACGCATTTCGTTTCCTCTGTGGACTGTCAGGTGCTGGCCAGAGATTTTGAGGTTTTCTCAGCATATGGCAGCCGGCGGGGGAAGGGAGTTTCCGTGCTGGTTAAACGTACCCTGTCGGCGACGGTCGACATTGTCCATAGAGATGCGGTGGGCAGGCTGGTTGTGGCCGATGTTGCCATAAAAGATTCTGTGTTTCGGGTGATCGCGGTTCATGCGCCCAGCACCGCTCGTGAGAGGGTCTCATTCTTCAGTCAGCTTGACGCGTTTGTAGATTGTCGGAAGCGGGTTGTGCTAATGGGGGATTGGAATGCCATCTTAGACCCCGACATAGATAAGGTAGGAGGCGGAGCTAGAGGGTCGGAGAGGTGCGAGTCCAGCCTGGCTGATCTGATGGCTAGATGCGGACTGGTCAACAGGTTTCGGGTCGAGCATCCAGGGCGGGAAATGTGGACGTGGAACAATAGCGTTTCCTCCTATCCAAATACCTATTTGGACAGGATGTTAGTTAGGAGAGGCAAAGTAGACTTCCTATCCTGTCCCACGTTCACTTGGCTAGGCCAGACGGACCAAAAATTAGTTATGGTCCGGCTGAAGCTAGGAAATAGGCCTAAGTTAGCGGGGTACTGGAAGTTAAACACCTCCCTTCTGGAGATACAAGACTTCCAAGATCAGTTAAGAGAATTGATTAAAAAGGCACTAGTGGGGGCGGTTACCGGGAGTAAGTGGTGGTTAGGTCTCAAAGCCAAGATCAGAAGCTTTTCCGTCAAGTATGCCCAGCGCCTCGCACTAGATAAGGCCAAGACGAAGAAGCAGCTAGAGCAGAAACTAGCCCAGGCTACGAGGGAGGGTGATAGAGTTAGTCAGGAACTAGCTAAGCAGGACCTTCTACGCGAGACTAGCGAGCGTTACGAAGGCCAAGTAGTTAGAGCTAGGCTTAGAAAGATAGGCAACGAAGCAGTCAATTCTGATACAGACATGCGCCGTGAGGTTTCTAGGCGTGGCTCGGACAAATACATTGCGAAAGTCAAACATCCAGATGGACGCACCCTGGAATCGACTCGGGAGATCTGCGAGGGGTTTCGAGAACATTTCGAGGAACGTTTTACGCAACAGCCCGATCTTCCGGTCCTTGAGTTTAGCGACTATTTGGCCGACTCTCCCCGCCTCGAGGCAGCTAGAGTGGCTAGTTGCGAGGGCTGGGTGACGGAGCCGGAGGTCTTTACTGCACAGAAGCAGGTCAGCTGTGACAGATCGCCAGGACTTGATGGTCTGCCATACGAACTGTATTTGAGGCTGACGCCCATGTTTCTGCCTCTTCTGACGGATATGTTCAACCATTGGTTTGCTCAGGGATCCATCCCAGGGCAGGTGACCAAGGGAGTGATCATATTGCTGAAGAAAGGTGACGGGCATGGAGGGGAAGAGTTAGACGACTACAGGCCCATAACTCTGCTAAACACAGAGTTGAAGATTTTGGCCAAGATCCTGTCGAATCGGCTGCAGGTTGTTATCGAAGAGTTGGTTGAACCGGAACAGAACTACGCTGTGAAGAGGAGATCAATTCAGAACAACTTGCACCTGATCCGCACGATCCTAGAGGGGGGAATAGATGACGACACGGAAGCCGCACTAATCAACTTAGATCAGTCCAAAGCTTTCGATAGGGTCGACCATTGTTGTTTCCTGGCATCTGTCTTGGAGGCCGCCGGTTTTAAACCGGACTTTTGCAAGTGGATCTCCATAATGTATCGACAGCCCATGGCTGTCGTGCAAGTCAACGGAAGGCGCTCGAAACCCTTTGTTATCTCTCGGTCGGTTCGTCAGGGTTGTCCGCTGTCCCCCCTGCTTTATGTCCTGGCTCTGGAGCCTCTTCTCCGCAAGCTGAGACATGGGGAGGCAAATTCGGCCCTGCGCGGAATGGCTCTGCCTGGCGGCTCAGCTGCCAAGGTATCCGCGTTCGCCGATGATGTCACGGTCTTCGTGTCGGGCTCCAGAGACATTGAGGTCATGTCGGAGGCACTCACACAGTACGAAAGAATCACGGGGGCCAAGATAAACCGCAACAAGTCGATAGGACTGCGGTTGGGCGCATGGAGTGGCAACGCAAACCTCCCGGCGCCTTTCAGCTGGACAGATGGCCCGGTCCGGATCCTCGGCGTGTGGTTCGGACCGGGTCTCCAGCTTGACAAGAATTGGTTGGAGGTACGGTCAAAGGTGGAGGCTTCAGTCAATTCCTGGCTTCCTAGGAAACTTTCCTTAAAGGATAGAGCTGAAGCGTGCGCCACTTACGTCTTTCCTCTCATCCTTTACCGACTGGGCGTACTTCCCCTGCCTGCACAACACCTAAAAGCTCTTGTCGAACTCTTGTCCTCACTCCTTTGGGACAGAGGAAGACACTGGGTGAGCAGACAGGTCTGTATTCAACGTCCGTGTGAGGGAGGCTTGGGAATGCCGGACTTGAAGTGTCATCGAGATGCTGAGAGGCTGGCCTTCCTGAGCCACTATATACAGGATGACCAACCGTGGCACCCCGTCGTTACTGCCGCCTTCCCCGACCTCGTTCTCGACCCTTCCATCGAGAGCCGTCGCAGGCCGCGGGGAGAATCTGCCTACATGAAAGAGTGCCGAGCCGCACTAAAACGACTACCAAGGTCCAGTGACCTTGTGACTGCTACCCGTAGGGAACTCCACAGGGATCTAGTGAAGGGGCCGCCGACGACCCGCTATGCGCGCGTTTGGGGTGGCAGCAGAGTGAGATCCACTCCGCGTGGAGCTGGGCGCCAGGTTCGAGTCATCTGAACAATTCGGAGTTCTCTCTGACCTGGCAATTGGCCCGAAATGCACTTCCACTCAACAACATACAATGCAGTTCCGGGTTTTTGGAGTCGCCTGATTGTCCCCGTTGTGGGACAACGGCCGTAGAAACTACAGATCACGCTTTCTTCGATTGCCGCGAACTCCGCCAGTACTGGTCGTATGTCAGCGGAGTGACGGCTCGCATCGATCCTGAGCATCCTCGCCCAATTACTGTATCCAATGTTGTGGACAACGTAAGGCCGCCGTGGGACCGGGAAAGACAAATGGTCTACATTACGATCCTGGCCGTGGCGAGAATGGTGATTTGGACGTCGCGTCTGCAAGGTTGCCGGGGGGGTGTTGTCTTTTTCTGATCAAGATCTGATCGCTTTCTTTAAACACCAACTACGGGTGAAGATCAGATGTGATAGAAGAAGGCTGCATCGCGCGGCATTTGACAGAAGATGGATACATGTGGCAAGTCTGTGTGTACGAAGAGGAGCCAAATTTGAATACGTGTTCCCCACCTAGGTGTGGAACGCGCAGTTCTGTAAAGTAAAATTAAACAAGTAGCCTCTCAGCTAGCTGAGTGTGTGTTCAATCCCTCCCCGATTAGGAAGCCTCCAAGATCCCCATCCCCTCTTACCTGCAATTTTTGTTTTCACCCCTTCCTCTAAATTTTACCCATCTTGGAGAAAAAGAAATACAAACTAACCTCCATCCCTTACCCACAAAAATTTCTTTTCTCCATTCACCCCCATCTAGAGGGCATCCCCACCTAGAGACTGACCCGCAGAAGCGAGGTTCCTTTTACAAACCTAGTGGAACGGGCAGTCTATCAACTAGACGGGGTTGGGAGGGTCTTACTAACCACCTTTTGTTTTTTCTTCCCCGCCCTCAACACAAATGAATTATTGTACCATTTTATTATTATCTTTTTGTTTTTACACGTCAATAAAAAATGTTTTAAAAATTGGGAGTTAAGTAGGACGTCCCCCAATATGAAAGGGTGAATGCGGTATTATGGTGAAAGAAGATACTAGCTAGGAGAAACTTTTGACTTTGTTTAGTCCTGGAGTGACAAGGATGACCAACGACCCCCACAATCCCCCCTTTTGAGTTGGCCATGTGCCTAAGTTTTTTGTTCATCGTTGATTTTGACTGTATTTTTAACATGAATAAAAGATTTAATATCTCAAAGTGTAGTATCTGTTCTTCAGATGCTGCACTTCAATTTCGTGTTCTCTGTCAGTGCAGGAGAAATCCTTCACGACTGAGACAATTTTTATTTTTGTTCCTTTTCTCCACCTTAAAAAACGACCCTGGCGTCTACTCTGTCCCGTGGCATTGTAAATAGGAACATTAGTAACACTAGCATACTAGCAAATCAAAGTACCAAGGCAGCTTATAAACTACAAAATGCGATTGTTCTTCCAAACCTTGCTGCTTGACTCCAGCTCTTATCCAGTTCCTCCTTGACTCCTGCAGTTCCAACTCCTGTTCCACCTCCGACTTCTACAGCTTCCTTCAACTCCAACTCCAGCTTGCTTCTGCCCATTGTCGTACATGTTGATAATTGACCCAACAAGTAGCAAAATCCTATCCTTTCTACTCTAATTCGAACTTTTTTTCTTTTTTTTTTTTTACATAAGCATCACAAGGCCAAGAGGCCACTCGAGGATAAGGGTTAAGTAGTGTGCAGTAGAAATTGGACAATATAGTAATCATTAGTAATGGAAATTCGATAGGTTTGTTAACAAGTGGAACAGCTCATCAAGAACTTGTTTACGTTAGACTTGAAGACAACCATATTGTAGTAAGCTGGAAAGCAGGAAAACTGCAAGACTTTGGGATTCCTTTCATTTCCTGCTTGTGTGTTATTGTCAGGTTCTGTATAACCTGGACGTTGAGGGGGAGCCAGAACAAATACGTTATTCATTCTTTATAACTTGGAAGGGTGTATATATTATGTACGTATGTATAAACTCGTTGTCTAATCTAGTTTTTCTATCGTTCGTTGAATTAATGTGTGTATAACACTGACGACAACAGATACAGTTTCACAACGAACATGTAACATTTGCAACAGAAAGGGACAAATAACAATTCTCTGGGGTTGTAACATCGGGCCCATCAAAGAAACATACCTGGTCCATCCCTGATTTTGTGTGACGGATCCTCAGGAAAAAATTGCAAAGAAAATTTCATCCCAATAAATCAACAAATCTCGAGTTATCTTTTCAGCAACTTTATTTACCAATGTTCCCCATTGGCAAGCTGCCACGTTGGTTCAAGACTAACACATTTTGATCCCCTCTCCTGGGAGCCATCACCATCTGGGGATCATCTTTCTCCTTCTCTCAACTCCAATTCATCTACTCTCTCTCGTTCCCAACTCTAACTAAAAAATCATGTTTTCTCAAGCTTTACTTAAAGTCCGTGTCACTTTGTGACCTCTACGTCAGACTCTAAAGGTCAACCTATTTTTAAATTATTGTTTGTGTTCTAACATTCTTTTCTATTAAAATATTTTAATATAAATAATTTTATCTGCAAATATTTATTTCGCTAAGATAACATACTATTTTTCTAATATTATAACGACCATAATAATCGTCGACTGCTATACCTGCTAATATCTAAGACTTCCTGACTGTCCTAACCTGCAAAATTTAAAATGTAATGTGAATAGACATCTTGCTTCTTAAATCCGCACAATACCCTGTAAATATGATCCCAAATAGTAGGCCTTTTACATCCAAGTAGCAATATCCCTTGTTTAGGGGGTGGGAAAAAGTGTCTTTAAAAAAAGAAAAAAACTATTTGTATAACATATACACGGTAGAACGATAAAATTGTCGCCCTAAAGAAAACAACACTACAGCTTTATTTTAAACGTTTATTGAAAAAATTAATTCAGGTAACTTGATTATGGGATAGAGTTGACATTTATTCAATGTAACAACCTTCAGCCTCAATCACCGCCTTGATACGGGTCCAGAACTGGGAGCATGCCTTTTCCACAAACGTCGACAGGAGCTCAGTGAATATTCAGCGGATGGTGCAATCAGGCTAGCTTTGATGTTATGTGGAAGTCCTGTTGGTGACGTTCTCGATGTATGACCAAATGAAGTCTCCAGTTGGTACAGCTCAGAGGAGGGGGGAAGCCAGTGAGAAAAGGGTGCAAATTGTAGCATTCCTCCTGAAGCCAAACCTGGATCTCTTTGGACTTGTGGGAAGGCGCCGAGTCCTGCTGCCATACTCAGGAGCTGCCAGCAGCCACCTGATTGCACCAGGAGATCATCACACTCTGCAGCACATCCCGGTACACTTCGGTGTTGACTTTCAAGCCGACTTTGAAAATGTGAGGTGGCATGATGTGGCCCTTACTTGAAAGCAAAGAAGATAACCGTGGCCAGAAACTGTTTTCCTCACCCTCGGCACGTCTCTGTTATTTGTGACAATCCAGCGGTGCATTCTGAGGGCGCTAGCAATGGTTTTGTCGTCATAACTTGGATCGGTAGAGAGCATGAGTTGTACAGTGGCGCATCTCCAATCTTGCTCATTGAACATTGTGTCACTTTCAGACATAATAGAAGGCTCCTATCGCTCTTGGGATTTGTACAACTGGCCAACTAGTAGAGGGTCTGCAACAAAAAAAGAAAACTGGTTTCCATCAAACAGAAATGGAATCATGTCGTTTTTTCTAGAGTGAGAATTTTAGCATCCCACCCTGCACAATTAATCAATAATCCATTATTGTTCATTTAATTTACATCGGTCATATTGAAATAGGCTGAAAAAAAAAACTCAAGTATGTATTTTTACTCTTAAATTTTCAGATAAAAAAGTGCAATTATTTATTGTAAGAAAAAATAAAATAAAATCATTCTTTTTAATTCCTTTTTATTCATCATTATACAGCTGTTTCACCCGCAGGAAATCATTTTTTATTAATTGCAAATAAATGTTAATCCTGGCTGGCAGATTACAAAAAAAAATAAAAAGATAAAATAAAACATATGAAATTAAATTTGTACTTAATCCGACGATACAGGAAGTCAGTTCATTATCCAAAAAAACTTCTCAAAGAAAAATTCTTATATCACAAATCATTTAATAAATTTTTTTAAATCAAATATATATATACTAGCAGGCTGTCCGGCGTTGCCCAATCATAAAATACACATAAATATATTTTAATTAATGCAGAATTATCATTTATTATAAACAGAAATATTTTAGTTAAATTTAAAAAAAAATGCAGTTTAAAAAAACAGAAAGAAACTGAGACATGTGCATGCGAGTATTATGATTTTTTTAAAACGTTCTCGAGCTGAGTACTCGAGTTGAGATCGAAACCAAAACCTAAAAACAGTGAGTCAAGTACGATAACCATTATGTCAGCTTGACACGATCTTTAAAAAATGTTTTCAAACCTACTTATTCTTGGCATAAGGAAGCTGTCATGTGAACCATTCACGCATGCGCATCCATGAAACAGTTAACAAACAGATAAAACTCCGATGACCCCCCCCACACACATAACAATTTTAGCCCATTAGCAGCCCTTTTATCCAAATGAAAACATGGGTTGAGAGTTGTCCTCACACCCATTCTCACCTAAATATATATAATAAATATATATGTCAGAAATAAATACAAATTTTGTAGATTTTTTTACGGAAAAATATTATTCTGGATGAAGTTAATTTGAAAATGTATTTTTTTTTTTTTCGAAAGAGTCTTTGAATAACATCAGATATGGTGCCATTCTAAATCCATTTCATTCAGATGTGATCATATTTGGGGTTCTGCAAATACACATGGTCCACATTGAACTTATAAGCCTGGTATCTTTTTAATCAGGTTTGCTTAAAAATAAGCTGAACAGAAAACAAAAGCATTCTGATATATTTGACGAGAAAAAGCAGACAAATTTTGAAAACAAAAGCATTAAAAATCATAGAATTTAACTGAATTCGAACATTAATGCAGATTTAAAACAATTATTCCAAATCCTATGATGGAAGGCCGGAGGTATTGCAGTCGGGTTAACAGTGTGGATTCAGCCATGTTAAAGTTCTGTCAAGATTATGGCTTTCACTTAAGAGAGACACAAATCCATTTTTCCTCCCTTCACTTATGATGTAAATAGGATAAACTAGACTATCAAGCCTTGGTGGAGTCAATAGTCATGTGGAAGGATAAACTCTTAAATAATACCATATGTGGTAGTTCACGGACGGTTTACCACTCTTCTTGGACCAAAATTGTTATGAAAAATAAAGAATTGTAAAGAGATTTTTAAAAAGAAGATGACATAAGGCCACAAATAAAGGAGCATCAAACAAGAACGTAAAATCAACAGCAAAGTTGTTGGTAAAGTGCAAACAATGAGAATGATTTGTTGAACTTGTGCAAATTAATGTTCTTGCAAAGCTTTTTTTTTCTTTTTTTTTTTTTTTTGTAATATATATTAAACTAGCGAGGGGGTACCCGGTGTTGCCCGGGTGTTTGTAGGTATGTGTGAAAGAAAACAGGTGCCCGTGAAAAAAAAAAAAACAAAGCCTTGACGACGCGCAGTTGGAAAATAGTAAAGTGTGAAAAAAAAAAAAAACAGGTGCTCGTTTTTGACTGACGTGACGGCGATAGGTATTCAGCAGTTAGCATTTTGTGGGGGACAGTTTTTAATGAGGTCAATAAATCGGTTTGTTTGATTTCAAAAACCCGCTCCCCCCCCCCCCGTCTGATATGACGAAGTTGAAAAACGTTCACTGGCTCTGGGCCTGTTATTAGAGTCGAGTTTCGCTTTTTGTTTTAGGAAACCCGAATGTGCGGATGTAGGTGGGGGGGGGGAATAATTAACGTTTGAAAGTCAATAAAATTAAATAGACAGGCGAGCTCCGTGGTTAAGTGTGAGATATTACAATTTATAGATGATATAAAAAGTTTTAAGAAGTTGTGAACCGAGCAAGCGCTTCTGTGAAAGAAGCCTTTTGTGGACATCGAGGAAAAGCGTACATACATACATACATTTTCGCTTTTATATATATAGATGTCCGTGAAAGAGAAGTAGAAGAATGGTTGGAGGTTGGAGGTCACGTGAGGTCTGATAAGAGATCAATGACAAATATATGTCTGCAGTGTGAGAAAATGACAAGCACTGTTTGCTATTACAAACTTTTAACATGGCGGCATACTATTAAGCACTTTAAATTCTCATGATACAAAAAATAATTTTTCTTTTCATAAAGCCTTTTTGGCCAGACCAGAAGAATGTTGCCCCCACCCTCACTCTATTTTTTTTATTTTCAATTTTTTCAGCGGATTTTTATTGAATTGACACCAGTCTACCAGATTATAAAAAAAAAAAAAATGAAAAAGTCAATATTTAAATATTTGTAGGAGTGCTCAGTTTCTAATGCAAAATTCTAGTAAATCAATCACCCATTTTAGAACAACTTGATGTTTTTTAGGCCAAATTTTGCGAATTTAGCCCTTTTTAAGCAGTTTAACTTTTTTTTTTTTTTAGATTATTTGAAAAAGCAAAATTTAAAAAAAAAACTAAACTGCTTAAAAATGGTTAGATATGCGAAATTTGGCCTAAAAACATTGAGTGGTTATAAAATGGGTGATCGATTTACTAGAACGTTGCATTAGAAACTGAGCACGCTCTACAAATATTTAAATATTGATTTTTTAATTTTTTTTATAATCTTGTAGATTAGTGTCCATTCGATAATAAGCCATTGAAAAAATTGAAAAAAAAAACGATAAAAAATAGAGAAGGGGGATAAGATTCTTCAGGTTGGCCCCCCCTTTGTAATAAAATAATAAAGTTAAGTTTGAAGGCTACATTAAGATTAGAGTAAGGTGTCTTTTCATCTAACTTGAAAACATTGCTTCATTAGATAACATTTGTCTGCAAACAACACAAATCGGAGACAGAATCTGGTATCTTCAATCCAGTGCAATCCGAATTTCAAAGAATCATCACTATACAATTAATGAACTTTCTATTTTTTTAATGGAGTTATAGAATTATTGTCATCACCTTTTCTTTTTAGAAATTCATCCATAATTAAAAATGAATTGAACAAAACCATAAACCAATGAGAAATCAAATTCAACCATTTTTTTTTTAATTTCTTCAGTTAAAACCTTAATTTATAATGCCTAAATATCAGATAAGAAATAACTACAAAGAACAAATTTTTTAAATGAGGATTCGTTATTCGGATTATTTGGATTCTTTAGAGTACTGTTCTTATCATCTACAAAGATCCGTGGCGCATTGGTTAAAGTATTTTGAAAAATCAATTGTAAAAGTGATATTCTCCTGAATGTTGAAGGTTCAATTCTCAGTGTGGGCGACCAAAAAATACAATTGCGAATTACTTAGGACCTCTATCCAGTCATGGTTAATGGAATGAGAGCATGCTACCCTGTGAAGTAAATAAGGGGTTTAGTTTGAAATTACATTTCATTTCCGAGTTTGACAAGATACACCTGAAGAAGATCGGAGGTTACATCGACCGAAACGCTGTAAAAATAACATTCAAGATAAGAACAGTATTCCAAAGAATCCAAATAATATGAATAATTACAAAGAATTTGTTAATCTAATTTATAAAACTCACTATGTCTGTCTGTGTCATATTTTCAAACTCTATCTCTTCCAAAACTAAAAGAAGTCGCAGAGCAGCGCTAGAGGCTTCAAAAGATTAGATTTTTTATAGACCCTTCTTTTATGGGTCTTTAGCCGGTTAAAATAGTTTTTCAGGGGGTCAAAAATGTATCAAAATTGAAAAA
Source organism: Euprymna scolopes (assembly GCF_053919585.1). Classification (NCBI taxonomy): domain Eukaryota; kingdom Metazoa; phylum Mollusca; class Cephalopoda; order Sepiida; family Sepiolidae; genus Euprymna; species Euprymna scolopes. The sequence goes on from NC_136482.1 coordinate 200,458,546, forward strand.
AATTGTTATACATCTTGTACATTCAGCTTAGTTTATTTTTTATTCAGTTCATAAGCATGTCACGTTGATACAGTTGTAACGTCGCCAGCTTTGAATGTTGCAGTAGTTTTCAGTTTCGATTCTAGCTGATGGCACCCAAATACTTTTTTTTTTACTTTTGAAATAACGACTCTTTAATACTATATACGAAATCTGGACACATTAAAATATCATAGTTAAGCGTATTTTACAGCAAAGCCAGACGCCCCTTCCCCTCGCTAGTATTTTAAACGAGATGATATAAAACAGAATAACATGAATATTTATTATTGAAAAATAAAAAATATCTAACAATTTAAACAAATGATTTTTATAAAATTTGATTTTCTTTATCATTTAATAATTAACATCACATACTAACGAGTGAGGAGTTTTTGATAATACAAACGATATAGACATTTTGTTTTAACTTAAACTTATAACCTCTTCATGGCATTCCATTAATCATGTCACGGCACAGTGGCTGGGAACTACCCGCCTAGAGAAACATTCCTATTCAACCTTTAACACAAAGGAACCCTTTATTTTTTAACTTGTTTGAAAGTGAATGAAGGAATTGTTGGGGGGGGGGGGGGGTTCACACCGTTGTGTTAAACGTGTTGCTTTTTTCATGTGCCAGCAACTTTTTTGTTATTTGACATTTTGTTAATTATATGAAAAGCAAACGAAGAGAGCTGAGAATCACTTCCGGTAAATGTTTGCTAACAATATTTCAAACCAATTGTTCTCATCTTAATTAAAAAAGTAATATGAAATTGAAAAAAAAAAAACAAAAACAAAAACACACACACACACACATCTGGTTAAAAAATGGATAACACACTATTACTATAATGAAACCAATAACCTTTTAGTTTTGTAAATATCATGTTTTTAAAACTTACAATTAGTTGATGGATTTAATTAAAATCTTTTAATCATAATAAGTTGTACTTTAAACCCTATGATTCGCTGATAATTAAATTATCTTTATAATTCGTGTAAACTTACTTCCAACAAGATCTAAACATTCGAAACCTTCGAGTGCAGAGCTACTCCTTTTTTTCTTTCCAAAACATGGCGACTTTTACACCTGACGGAGGTCAAAGGTTACATCAACTGTAACATGAGAATAATTGTCCGATTAATCTAAACAATAAAATTCTATTCATTATCAAAACCTCATTTACCAATTGTTTGATTCAGACAATAGGAATTTAAATAAACTTTAAAGTTAGCGGATAAATGTTTGGCACCCGGTAGGATTCTCCATCTCCAGTTTGAACAAATTGATAAGAAAAATACAAGAATAAAATACCAAGGTCTTACGTATGACATTAAAAAAAAAAAATGGAGAAGATCTCTATCATTCCAGTGATTTTAGAGACAACTGGACCCATGAAAAAGAATTTCAAAAGCTACCTGGTAAATATACCCGATGAACCAAGTGCAAGAGAGATTCAAACAATTGCACTTAAAGGGACGGTCAGAATCTTAAAAAGATCTTTCGGTTGGAATATCTAAGTTAGTGGGTGAATGTTTGGCATCTAGTAGAATGCTCCATTCCCAGCTAGAAGAAACTGATGAGAAATTTTTTTAAAAATACATTTTTTAATAAATAAAACAAAATTAGTGAAAAGAATGTATGAGCGTTGATAAACATTAGCAATTTTTTTTTTTTTTACTGATTTCACGACATCACTCATGTCATCATTCATCTCGTTGTCAAAGAAATCCAATTAAATGTCGGCAGCCAAAATATTCATTTACAATTTACTTGTGAAAAAACGGACTTGAAAAAGTTGATATAATTTGTACAGCACGTTTTAAAAATATCCCTCTTATTTATTGTTAAAACGTATACAAAATGTCCCCTGCCTTCAAAAAAAATCTTTGCTATTATTATTATTAAGTATTACTATTATTATTATTAAGTATTATCATTATTGCGTATTATTATTATTAAGTATTATTACTACTACTACTACTACTACTCCGAACCAAAAAGATGAATTTACTTAAAATCTTAAAATCCGTATTATTTGCATTCTTCAAACTATTGTTCTCACCTGGAGTTTTATTTTCACATCTTGTCGGCTGATGTAACCTGAGATCTTCTCCAGGTAAATCTTGTCAAAAATGAGAAATTTTGTTGAACTTGGGAATCTGCACAGAATTTCACAGAAGTTTTTATTTAATCCATGGTTGTGGCCATGGGAGGGGCTGTAGTAGCACAATTCCATTCTTCAGCTGTATTGTATTGTATTGTATTGTATTATATTGTATTGTATTATATTGCATTATATTGTATTGTATTGTATTGTATTGTATTATATTGCATTATATTGTATTGTATTATATTGTATTGTATTGTATTATATTGTATTGTATTATATTGCATTATATTGTATTGTATTATATTGTATTGTATTATATTGCATTATATTGTATTGTATTATATTGTATTGTATTATATTGTATTGTATTATATTGTATTGTATTATATTGTATTGTATTATATTGTATTGTATTATATTATATTATATTATATTGTATTGTATTGTATTGTATTGTATTGTATTATATTGTATTGTATTGTATTATATTGTATTGTATTATATTGTATTGTATTGTATTATATTGTATTGTATTATATTGCATTATATTGTATTGTATTATATTGTATTGCATTATATTGTATTATATTATATTGTATTGCATTATATTGTATTATATTGTATTGTATTGTATTATATTGTATTGTATTGTATTGTATGCAATTGTACTTTTGAGAATTGAACCTTCAACCTCCAGAAGAGTATAACTTACAACTGAATTTTACATAATACTTACGGACAATTGCAGAATTAATTTTTACTTTTGTTTTTAGATATACAATCTTATTACTTACACTATTAATATGTATGTGCACACACACATTTTTTGGAAGAAACGATTGTGAAAATAACATTCAAAACAAGAACAATAGTCCGAAGAATCCAAATAATACAAAGAATCAATCATCTTAGAATGTTTTTTGTTTGCTATTGCAACCTTTGAAACAAATTGAGCACAAATCGAGAATAAAATCTGTTTGAGGAGGATGTAGTTTGCTTGTAGTTTGCATTGTGTGTAATGTGAAAGTAGTTGTGTTTGAAGGCTATTACAATGCGGTTCTGTGGGAAATATGGTAGACACAGTATTTCCCATAAGCTGCATTATATTAGGTTGGTGCAAAAATAATGTCATTTTCTTGATGTTCAACTTCATGTTAACATTTTTGCACCAACTTGACAACTCCTTTCACAAAACCTATTTTATTTGAAACTGGAGTCAGAGAGATTATGATGCAACATATTAGATCTTTTTATTTGGAAGCGGGGGATACACAAGTATATAGCATTGTCATGAAGGAAGTACAGGTTGGACTAATGCACTAATACATTAGTTATGGAAATCCAAGACACCCCCTCCCCAAACAAAATGGGAAGAAACCTTTAATCTTCATTAATCACATCTTTTTTCTTCATCAACGTTGATGTTTCAATTCTGTTTCATTTGATGTTGCAGTCAATGTGCCATCTTCTCTCCATGCATTGTATTTACCTGCCGTTGCCCAGGATACAGTCAAAGTCATTTTAATTTCTAATTGTTTGCACATTTTTTTTTTATAACTTCTACAGAAAAAGAAATAAAATTTTAGTTGTACAAGAAACAATGTTTATTATTATTAAATTTGATCAGTTTTGCTTCATTTTAGTTTTGATCTCACTACCATACACTAGGTTCAATATAATAATCAATAAAGAATTGCCTCTTTAATAATAAATGTATATAATAATAATCGATAGAGAATCGGCTCTATAATAATATGTAATCTGCATGAATTAAAATATTTAAGTGTATTTTATGACCAAGCAATACCGGGTAACCTGCTAGTATATATATATATTTTCACGCACACGCGTTGACTGATATGAAACCGACAATTAAAAAGGAAATTTGCTTTTAGATGTAACTGTTTATAAGAATGTTCATATCATACTCCACACGACTAATTATGCCGCGTTATCAACGGATGTTTGCAAATTTAAAAATTCATATACAAATCTACATTTCATCCGATTCAAGTATGTAAAAAAAATGCAACTATACATAAATGGACAATATGCCTGAATAAGCCTGGGCGGGAGAAACACTGACCGGAACATATGCAAAATAGAAATTATCAACTTTGATGAGGATTATTCCCCCCCCCCCAACATAATAATAAATTCTTTAAAAATTAAAAAAAAATGAAAATAATTTTTTATTCCAAAATAATTCCATGTTCAATTATCCACATTAATAATAATAAAAATAATAAAACCACCCTTTCTTGACCACGACAACAGTGTGGCTTCATTTACTTGTAAAATCACAGTAAAACCCTAATATTCCAAGTGAATTGATAATAAGATTATTAAATGAAATCAGATCAATATATTTGACTGAACGGACAAAAAATTGATTCGTTTGCAATTCAATTGGCATGATCTGTTGGGAAATAAACTTTTATGAAAATACTGCATTCTGTTTCCCAGACTGTACCATATGAACAAACATCTCACTGCACAACTCCCCATTTAGGATGCCCCTAATGTTTCATAGCTCCTTACGTCTCAGTGGCATTGTACCTTATTTGAGGGTCAACAAATGTTTTTAAAAAAAAATAAACAAATCATAAAAAAAAAATCTGAGAAACTGAAACTGGGACATTTCAATATTTTATTGATTATATGGAATAGTTAAACCCAAGCAGTCGTCTGTTCTCTGTTCAACACCCATTACACCACTCAAATAAAAATTGAATTTACTACAAACTGAAATTCATAAGTAACATTTTTTATGACGATGAACTAATGATTTTTCCCGATGACCTTTCTTCATGAATATTAACATACATTGAGGACATTGCGAAGGCTGCTACAAAGAAGGTGGGTTCCCTCTATCGAGCTAGAAGACTACTCACACCCGAGAGTATCCTGCACCTCTACAAGGCCACTATTCGCCCATGCACCGAGTATTGTTGCCACATCTGAGCTGGTGCATCTACCACCAGCCTCCCCCTCTTGGTTAGGGTCCAAAAAAATCTCCAATCTAATAGGCCCCACTTTGTCAACTAAGCTCCAACCCCTGTCCCATCACCGCAATGTTGCATTCCTGTGCCTGTTTTACAAATATTTTAATGGAATGTGCTCTCATGAACTTGTTGCCCTTGTGCCTCCTCGATGTACATATCTTAGACAAACCCGCTTACCAACAAAATCACACCCCTTCACTTTTGAAGTCCCTAAATGCTAGAAAGCTTTTTACTCTAATAGTTTCTTCCTTCAAACAATTAGACTTTGAGATATTAATAATGTTAAGTTAATATTAAGAATGTTAAGTTAATATTAAGAATATGAAGTAGAAAATCAGTTTTTGCCTTCAAATAACCAACTTGGAGGAATTCAGGCAAGTTCGGTTGAAGCAGAGAACATAGATAACTAAAAATTGCAACTGATTTGTTAGTCCATAATTATTGGTTTGACGATAAAGTGTCTGTTTAATGACTTATCAACCCTTTTGGAATTATTTAACCTTGTGTTAGTCACCTGAGCGTTCCAAACATGGTTAATCTCATGAGGTGTTTATACATTTCAATACAAAAAGTTTGTAATATTATTTTGTCAAATATAATTATTCTGCTGGTTCAGGATATATCTACAGTTGCTATTGAAAAGTTTGAATCACTTGTATCTTGTTGATATTAATATAAAATAATACAATAAAATAAATTATAAAACTAAGGAAAAATGAAAAAATCTTAGATTTCGATCACATTTATTAAAAAATACCCACAAGATACACCAGTTTGTGTTATTTTTTAATATCTGTGATGAACGCAAAATGTTTCCATGGATTGAAATAGCAAGAAAAATGAATACAAGTTCATTACATAAACATTACCTTTCAATCTGATTCATCTTCAAGGGAAACTGAGATACAACTGCGCCATACCACGTTTGATAAACCCTTACTTAGGAGAGTACTGGGAGGGAGCAAAAGAAATAAGTTTCTAACTAGAAATTATGAGCGCTTAAGCAAAATTGGGGTGACAAAACATTCCATGGGACTAACGCAGGGTTGATATCAAAGTACGAGACATATTGAGAATGATTCATAGCATATGATTAATTGAACACAAGTTGCTATTTTACCCATGGCCATAGAGAATTCAGGTTCATACCTTTCTCGATCGCATTCATGAGCAAGTTATGAGCAAGTTATCATAATAGATGCAGTTCAATCTAAAAGGTTGACATCAGTCAGGTTGCATTCATATCGATCCTTACGTATTTGAGATTTTTCTTCATCTACCACACTCCCTAGTACCCGAGATATTCAAATACGTTATGGAGTCGATGCAAAAGGGGACGTGATTTAATCCCCAGAAGATTCTATACAAAATCCACTTGAGAAAGATGAAAAAAATTAGAAGTACATAATTGGGTGTGAACGCTGGTAAAAAAAACACGAGGTGCAATGTCAGGAATTTCCCCCAAACTTTGGTTTTCTCCCAATTTTGAGGATGAGCAGGAGGAGTTCTATTATTTACCTAGACCTTCAAAAAAAATTTAAAAAACTGGAAAGTATAAACGCTGGTTAAACAATCTGTATTTTGACTGATGTACCTTCTTCATGGTGATGCTTTTAACACAAATAATTAACAGCAATCATAGTTGAATACAAAAAAACACCAATGAACCATAAACTTGAACAAGGTTGGAGAACAGATTCACTAAAATGTAGTGGATATAAATGTTGATGAGGTCATTAGTCTGAAGAGAAATCGGAAAGTTCACACAAAAATTATAATTCCATATTTTTTCTTCAAAGATTATTTTTCAAGAAAATGTTTACCTTCATAAAAATTTATCTTCATGAAAATTTATTTTCATAAAAGTTTATCTTCATGAAAATTTTTTTTTTTGTAAAAATTTATCTTCATAAAAATTTTCTTCATAAAATCTTTTTTCATAAAAAGTTTTCTTCATGAAAATTTATCTTGAAATTTCACTTGTAAACAAAAAATAGAAATAAAATCTTTTCAGCAGTAACTTCCGAAAATCAAAACTAATTCCAACAGAAAGATTTGTTCTTTGGTACAACAGGGACACACAAGTAGTGTTTTCTTTTGATTCAAAAGCACAAATAAACCATAATACTTTACTTATTTTGTCTTTAAAATTTATTTCAAGCCAGGAATTTATATTTGACATGTTTCCTAGTATCACGATGGTAGGCAAGTCAAACATTTTTGAATTTAACAACAATGGCCAACTTGTTTTTTATTTAAAAAAATCCAAAATTCCAAAAGGATTTTTAAGCATTTAACTTATCAATTACAAAATAATTTCTGTCTCGAATTTAAGTTTAAGGGCAAACATCAAGTATTATGGTTCATTTGTTCTCCTAAATCAAACATTTATTTTCTCACATTCACCTATCAAATAAACGAACGGAGACATTGCCTTAAAACTTGCAAATTAAACTGCATTCAAAAAATCTGATGAAATAATAAATTGTTTGTTCGATCAGTTAGAAAAATGGAAAAAAAAATGAAATCTTGTCACTGTGATTTGTTGATGAGACCCATTTTGGATTGATAAAAAAGACCATCGCCAGCCGTGGCTTGCTGCAAATGAAAGAAAAAATTGATTAAATTTAAGTTAGAATTAAACATTTTATGACATTTTTAGAGAAACATGAAGAAAAAAAGCTTTAAAAAGTTTATACAAAACGTTCTAAAAAAGCTAAAATAAAAAATTATAAAAATGGTTTAAAAAAAAATGTTTAAAAAATGTTTTAAAAAATTGTTTTAAAAAAAAATGTTTTAAAAAAAAATGTTTTAAAAAAAAAATGTTTTAAAAAAAAATGTTTTAAAAAAAAAATGTTTAAAAAAAAATGTTTAAAAAAAATGTAGTAGTTGTAGCTAGTCGACTGTTATGTATTGACAGGACACAAGTCTGTCATCAGTTAAACTTCCAGCAATTCATATAACTGGATGGAGTATTTGCTTATAGCAGCTGGCATTCCAAAATGGTTACCCATCTACATACTGACCATGTTCACTGTTGCTTACCTTCTGTGATTTGTCAGGAAGTGATGTGTCACCATGATTGTAACGCGCTGACATATTTTAACTTCAGCGAATCAATCTTGTACAGATATGCACTTTTTTGTGATTTGATTTGAATTAATAGATGAATGACTTTTAAACGAGTGAAGAGAAATTCAGGGCAAATCATTAGGAAGTGTCGAAACAAGCGTTAAACAACATTTGGAATTTTTTTTTTTGCTTTCGGTCACTGTTGACTAGACTTGTGATCGTGAGATTTGAAGAAAAGATAGGAGAGAGAAAAGCAGAATGAAAATAAACCCAGAAAGAGTGTGGAAGAAAGTGGAAAAGACTTCTAGAGTGACCGTAAGAATGCAAAACAAACGGAGAGAAAAGTAGTCTTTGTATAATAGTAGCAGTTCAACCCAGCTTTGCTCGGGTCCTATGTATATATATGTACTGTTCATAACTTTATGTGCATATATATACATATTAAAAAGTTTGACACATGTCCAGGTAACCTACATCTAATATTTCAAGTGTTTAGACCCAAAATTGGCAGAGGAGTTTGGTAGAGTCTTCAAAGGTTAACTCTTTCAACTTTGACCTCTTGGCAGCCAATTTTTTGCCCAAAAACTGATTAAAAAGCTTGCGGCGTATCTGAATTAGCAATACACTTGAAAAAACTGAAATATCTTAAAATATTTCAATATTGGTATACATAGAAAGAGCTTGATGAGCTAAGAAAGAATCTTTTTAAATTTTTTAAATCTGATTAAAATTAAGAAAGTTATGGCTATTTTTGTGCCTCACACGTTTGGATATTTTTCCCTCTTTAAGATCATATGCGTTTCGTCACATTTTTTACACTACTTTATCAGTAAAAATACTATATCTTTGTTAAAACACAAGACTAAGCAATGAAATTTACCATATAAGTGTATTTTTATGCTAGAAATTAGAATATTCTACTGAAAATCTCCAGAAAGTAATGGTTTCCAAATAATCTGCAGTAAATGCACATAAATATGCTGCAATTCCTTAAAAATACCATGTATCCATTAAAAGAAAAGAAGTTAAAAAAACTCAAAGCTGAATTGTAATGCATTTTATGTATAAATAACTGAAATCTAAATCTAGGACTGTTTAAAAATGAATATATTGCAATATTTCTTTGGTATTATTGTAGATTAATACCTTCCGTTAATTCCCCATCCCATCTGACCACCTTTTCAAAGTATGCGATTTTACCTTTGTAGGCAATTACGTGTGAATACCTTAAAAAAACTTTAATGAAAGATAAACAAGTATTATTTTAGAATTTAATGTAAAATGATTCCTCATTTTGAGCCATTCTAGCGTTTTAGGGCAGTTAACCATTTTTTTTCCTGTCAGAGATAAATCCTGTGTGCCTTTTTTTTTTCTAAAGACGATTAAGCATGGTTTTAAGAGGGTGTTTGTGCAATTATGAGAGGGTGGGGAGGTTGAAACTCTGACTTTGGGTTAATGATAGCGCTAAGGAAAATTGTGTGTGAACATCCTGAAGACTTGACAGAAACAAAACAAAAACAATTTTAGAATTTAGAGTGGGGGTTAGTTTAACAAATTTAATGTCAAATAATTTACCATTTTGAGAGTATTTTAGTGTTTTAGGACAGTTGACTATTTTTTTTATGGATGATAAATGGTGCACTTTTCTTTAAGGAAGGATTTTATTTTTTTTAGACACTTATATGTAGCTTACCAAGGAACTTTGTTTGGTGAGGAGCTTGCCACTTAGACTTAGCGTTATTGTTTGGGCTAAAGAAGGTTTTAAGAGGAAGAGGCTTGCCATTTGTACCTAGGGTTAGAGGTAGGATTAAGGGAGTTTTTTTGTTTTTTTTTAAGAAGGCGTTTGACCCCCATATTTACGGTTAGTGGGTCATAATTATTGGCCTTTGAAAATGTTATGCCTTAGATTTTGGACATCAAATTACTTTTAAATATGAAATTTATTTTTGTTTGTTTGTCGTAATTCTTAAGGGGTGCGAAACTTAACAAGAATTACGACAAAAAGACAAAAAATAAATTTCGTTTAAAACAAGTGACGTCACTAACAGAAAATGTGACGTTTGGAAAACTTATTAAGTATTTTTTGTCCACTTATTTAAATATCAAAAAACATTTTTTGCTAAAGCTAACAAATCGTTCACAAAGTTTTGATAAATATGGTTTTTATTTTCAATTACATTTCTTGTCCGAGTGACACATTATTTCGTTAAACTTTCCAGTTTAAGACGTTTTTTTTTATTTCTCTACCTGGACTTCGGGCCAAGATCACAGTGTAGTATTCTGATGCTACACTTTGCCTTTCCTTTTCCTTTTTTAAATAAATGCCTCGTCGAGTTACTAATTGTCAGCACACCCATACTCGAACTGCAAAAGGAACTGTTAAACAAACCGAAGGGTTACAGAATCGAGGAAGCTGTTCGATTAGCCCGTTCACATGAGGCATCAGCAGTCTATGTCAACCAGCTCCACCAGTTACAGGAATCACCACAGATAGCCGCAATAAACCGTGGTACACACCAAGGCAAGAGATTGACTGAAAACACGGACAAACCTGCAAAAATTGCGAATGCAGCCACCATTTTGGCAAAGAACACTGCCCTGCCAAAAATGACATATGCCACACATGCAGCAAAACAGTTTGCATCTCAGGGAAGCACAAACACAACAAGGAAGGCCCTGGCATAACAGTCATAATCAACAACGGGAGTTTGGCAGGAAAATAAACAGTGTCACCAAACACGACGACCAAGCCATGACTGACATAAACACAACAATGGAGAACCTCACCTTTAGCTCCATCACAACCAACAGCGGAAAATCAGCAAATGTGAAAGATCCTCAAAATGAGGCATTTGTCGATCTAAGCATCAAGCTGAAGGACCACCCAGGCACTCATACCTTCAACTTGAAAGTAGATACAGGGGCACAAGCAAATACATTGCTTATTTGCATATTCTGCAACATGCACCCTAGCAGTATAGACAAAGCTGGAAACCCAACGCCCGAATCATTGACCTCAACACAATGTCTACTAACAGCCTACAACAATACCAGAATAAACTGTTAGGTGCAAGTATAAAAATTCCCCATGGCTGGACACCCAATACTATGTGGTTGATGTACCAGGAGCAGCCATATTGGGCATGCCAACATCAGTAGCTCTTAGGGTAGTGACATGAACTGTGCCATCTCAGCCCAGCACCAAACCATCAATAGTGTAGCTGACCTAATGCATCTCTACCCTGACAGATTCGACCGTATTGGTGAATTTCGGAACACTAACATCTTGGCTGACGGACTATTGCACCTACCACCACCTTGTAATGCGGACCCTATCGAGCTTGATGTCCAGGTTGATACAGTTCATTTTTCCACTGATCACATCGAACAGCTGAGACAGTGTACAACAGCAGATCCTCTGCTTAACCAGCTGAGAAAGACCATCATCACGGGATGGCCAGAGACAATCAAGCAGCTGCCCACTGACATCAGTCATAAGAGATCAGCTCTCAATTGATGAGGGTTTTATCCTCAAAGGACAACAAATCGTCATCCCCCAGACACTACAAAAAGACATATTAGAACAACTACATACTGCTCATTTAGGACAAGAAAAAACAAAACTCCTTGCCAAGGACGCTGTTCATTGGGTAAACATAAACAAAGACATTGAACAGTTCACAAAGTCATGCAGTATCTGTCAACAGCATCAGCCCTCCCAAATGCAAGAGACGCTAATGCAACATGACATCCCAACAAAGCCATGGGACGTAGTTGGCACAGACCTGTTTGATCTCCATGGAAGTCAATGGTTGATCATAGCTGACTATTACTCAAAGTATCCTATAGTCAAACGCCTACCTGATCATTCACCAAGCAGTGTAATAGTGAACATCACACGCCAAATCTTCTCAGAGTTTGGCATACCATCACACCATCAGTGATAACGGACCACACTTTTCAAGTCATTTCTACCGCGAATTCACCAGAATGCGGTTTCCATCATGAGACCACATCATCTCGGAGACCACAAGTGAATGGCTTCATAGAACGTCAAATAAGGACTATCAAAACCATTCTCAAGAAAGCCAAACAGTCAGGAACAAATCCTGAGATCGCACTGCTGCACTGGCGCTGCACCTCAATTTTAAGTGTCATACCAAGCCCTGCACAACTACTCATGGGTAGACGAATCCAATCTCCACTGATCACCAAAATCAGAAACGACACCGATGATCAGGATCAGATATACAGCGCATTCCAACAATGTCAGTAGAACCAAAAGAAGTATTTTGACCGACATGCACTCAAGGAAGATCTACCACCCCTATACCATAGCTAATGGGTAAGGATACAGAATCCTGTGTCTGGAAGCTGGGACTCAGCGACTGTAATATCCCAGGCAGATAGTCAAGCTCCTATCTCTTGGAGAATGCCAATGGGCATGTGCTGCAAAGAAACCGACAACACATAAGAAGTATTACAGTGACGCCTACCCCACAAATGTTGCAAGACCTCCCCAACACAGCTCCACAAAAATGTGTGACATCTGTGAATCCACTTGTGTGTGCAGCCAAATGACATTCAAAAATGTACCCATAGTGGTAAGGTGGTACTGGTACGACCACCATTAAAAATAAACTTATGATAAGCACATACTCATAACCTCCCAGCAAGCATCTCATGGGGCAGAACAATCCCCTGCTTCGCTGTAGCTGTTCAGGCAGTCTACCCTGAACCAGCTTTTTCTATTTTCTTTGTTTTGTTTTACATACCTAACTCATCTTTGTTTTCAGAGAAAGGGAGATGTAATGATATCGCTGCTCTTTCGTTTCAGTAACTTTTATATAGACTCTTTTGTTTCGGTTTCGTGATCTAACTTTTGTATGCACTCACACATGCGCATAGCAATCTTTTAATAAAGTGGGATGCCATTATACAGTTCCTTTCCTACCAACCAGACACATGTGTCCCAGGTCCTGGACATGACCTAAAACTATATCCAATGGTGAGGCCCCAGCTTGCAGGCTTTGGGGAGTGTGCAATCACCCTTTAATTGCCATTGCTCCCAGGTCCACTCTGACCTGGAGTGGTAGTACCTGTTAGGGTCCCAACTATGGGTTAAATAGAAACCGACTTGAAAAAAAAAAAAATATTAAAAAATCACTGGATTTGGCATTAAATGACCTGAAAAGGGTTGATATGCCGTAAAACAAAACCAACCAACATGTGTTCCAAGTTTCACTATTACACATCCATGCACAATACAGCATGACAAAAGAGAGAGGCAGGCACCATTTTAAATTTTCCAATACATCAGTAAACACTGTATGTTTTTCGAGGTGAATAAACATGTTACATCAAATAAAAACACTAAACACATATCCAGTTAGGTAGAAAAGTAACTTATCTTGCTTTTGATAACACTTATTTGTTATATATTTATTTTTTGACAACTTTTTCGAATCTATGTGTACAGTAATTGGATAGATTATTGTCCATTCAATTATAATCCGCTGAAAAAAATTGTAAAAGAAATGACGAAAAAAATATATTGGGAGGGGAGAGGGTACTGTTCGCACAGGTGAAGCAAAAAAAATCATATTTCACATTTTCGCCTTTTTTTTTTTTTTTTTTTTTTTTTAAAATAAAACACTATTTAATTTACCATTAAAAACTAATGTAATGGATAGCAGTGCACACGTTACATATTTGTTTTTCAACTATATTTTTTAAATTTGACCAAAAATAACGCCGGATTGCTTTAAAATTATATATCCTGATAACCGAATAGCTCTAGTTAAGCTAATTATGTTCTGATAATATGAGCTCCAACTAAATATGTAAGAACATTTTTTTATATATTCATATTTTCACTTTTGTTTAATTTTCATTCGTTCTGGAATAAAAAAACAAAACAGAAAAGTTTGTTTACAGTAAAGTAATAAATATCAGCGATAATAACTGCTGCTGCTACTTTTACAGATTTTTTCCAGGTATCATGATTTTAAATTGCTCAGTACCACAAAATAAAGCCGGTTACATTTTTATTTTTAACGGATAAATGTAGTAAAAATATTGATTCATTTAACAGTTGGTGTCCGAAGAAATTTTTTTTTCAAAATTTTGCAAACTCGTCATGTGGGAGTCTTTTTTTTAACACAACAAAAAATGAGTGGTCAAAAGAATTTCGGACAACCAAATCTATCAAAAGTGATATCTCTTCTTGTTAATTTCTAAATTTCATGACGAAATTCTTAAGAGAATCGCAATACAACCATTTACAAGTCCGGGGGTCGTTACAAAATCTGACCGAAAATGCTGTTTTATGATGTTAACATTTTTAGCACTTTATTTACTTCAAACTCTTAAAATATATAATGTACATTATTATTTATTAATTTATTTAAAAGTATATTCATTTTCGAAAAAACGGTGGTATTTTGAGGACTTAAGATGCCTTGGTTTTTAAAATATGACGATTTTAGCAGAACCCCTTGAAATCCATATTTATCGAAAGCGTTTTATCGTCCGTGTGTATTGCTACCTGAATACCCTTTATGTAAAATTTCAAATGTTTAGACCCAAAATTGGCTGACAGGTCAATTTTTTTAAAACTTTGACCCCAATTTCAACCCCTTAACATTTATTGTTTTGGGCTCATATCAAGTTAAAAAGTTTGATCGATGTCCAAGGAACCTACATCTAAAATTTCAAATGTTTAAACCCAAAATTGACGGAGGAGTTTGGTTGAGATTTCAAAGGTAAAATCGTTGAACTTTGACAGTCAAATCTCTGGTGGAAAACCGATTAAAAAGATTTTCCCAAATCTCAATACCCCTTATGTCAAATCTCGAGTCTGTAGACTGAAAATTGACAGAGTAGTTTGGTAGGGAAATGTACACATACGGACAGACACACAGACAATTTCACTTTTATATATAGATAGATAGATTAAAACCTAACATTTTACCTTTATATATTTATATATGCATGTATGTGTGTTAAAAGCACACAGATGTCTTAGCGTCATATCGTGCTTCTCCCAGACAAATCAATCCCATGTGCACGTTGTGACCACTGCCATGCAGACGAGGTTCTGATGAACGGTGAGTGTTCTGCGCCATATAACTGGACCTCCACTGCCTCATGGGCCAAGGTTCTTTTACCCAAAGGCTAAGGGTGAAGTAACCCTGACAGAAACCTCCAGAGGAGCTTAGGCCCCATCAGCCCCAGCATACATGACCCACCGGCGTGTGAAATATGCTCCGGTGCCCAGCAACCTAACTTCCAGTCATGGATCAAATGGCATGGTGGGTGGAGAGGGCTCCTGTAAGCCATGGTGAAGGCAACCTCTCTAGGAGAAGGAAAACTCTGATATAAAACCTGCGGCAACTGCTGCATCCAATGATGTTGACTTGCTCTTCTTTTTGGTTCAATGTGGCAGTTGTTTAGAGAATGGGATTGTCTCAGTGCAAAGTCTTTCCTCACTAAAAAAAGCTTCAAGCATTACTTGATATGCAATGGAATACACACATTGCAATAAGTGTGTATTTCGATAACAAAAAGGCTGGCTGTAGCCTGAAGTGTCAATGACAATAAAGGCTTTGGAACTTCCAGGGTCTGGCCTGGTAGGTGTTCAGGGCACCATAGCTTGGATCTGGTCATCATTGGATGTGCAGGACTATAGAAGGTTCATAGAAGTGACCGTCTGACATGTACTGCTAGTTGTGCTCATGTTTGCTTCATTTGAGCCAGAGATATATTAAGTAATGACAATGCTCGAGAACGAGTTGCTGCCATATATATATATATATATATATATATAGTATGTTATGAAAATATATATGGCAATTAAGCTACATAGAATATTTCAAGTTTTGTTCTCATGAGAATTCGTCAAGCTTATGTGAACTCACATGCTATTGAATTTTCTAGTTAGTCAATCAACTCAGTTGCCACAGCACCCATCCTAATCAGCTAATGGGCGGGCACTTACAGGACAAAAGCACAGTTGACCTCTGGTTTACCCCCTGTCTTTGTGTGTGTTTTATGGGAAGGGTAGATATCCTTTTGTTGTAGTAAGTTGACCTACTTTCAGCCTAGGTGTAGTTAGATATGTTATTTTATGTTTTAGTCTATATTTTGGATATTATGTTAGTTTGTATATAGACTTATTTATGAATATGTATGTTTATTTTATTTTTTTATTTTTTTCTATTGTTATTGTCAATTTCAAAATTATTTAGTATTGCTTTCCTAGAGTAAAGTTTATCCTATGCACACAGTTGTTCACTATTTCTCTCCTTCAGTTTAATAGATGTTGCGATTCTTTAAATTTTCCATTTTTTCATTGAGGCATAATCTACATGGATAGTCTAGGTCCCTACATGTGCTTGCTTGTCTTACTATTTTCCATTCGACTATCAGTGAACGTCTACTTTCTTTGAATTCTCAGTATTGGTTTACTAGTGCTGTCTTCATTCTGTGTTTTTTTGTTTTTGAACATACTTTTATGATCATAATACTTGATTTTGAAATTTAAGGAGGTCATACCTACATAATCTTTCTTGTTATTCGGGCTTTCTTTTGCAAATACAGACACTAGTGTTTTATCCTTTTGGGAATCATCAGCGCATGATTCAATGAAATTTTGAGCACATATTCAAAGAAATGTAGCCTGTATACAACTAACAAACTATTTCTTCACCAATCACTCGTCTAAATGTCAGGTCTGAAATTTTCAAGTGGTGCTTGTACCGCAGTAAATATTTACTTATGACTTGGACTTGTTGCAGATTTGATACAATGTGTGTGTGTGTGTGTGTGTGTGTGTGTGTGTGTGCATACATTTACAAAGTCTTTTACGTTAAAAAAAAAAAAAAAAACAATCAACATTTACTATAATTTTCTATCTTATTTATATTTAATCATTATTTATTATAATCTTTTATTCAACCTACAAATGTGTCAGATCACTTTGCCGGGCCCTGTATATTGAGAAAAGTAAGAATGTGTGCATGTGTGAGGACAATTCTCATACTTAACGAATTTTTTATCTACAGACTTTAAATTTGGTATATAGGGTATTCAGACATGTGGAAAAATTTTTAATCAGCTTTCATCCAGAAAAGAGCTGCTAAGGAGTCAAAATTGAAAACTTGATATTTGGAGATCATTGGATTTTTTTATCCGTTTGTCAACTGTTTCACGGATGCAGATGCATGAATCGTTCACATGACAGATTCCTTCTGTTAAGAATAAGTAAGTTTGAAAACACTTTTTAAAGATCTTGTGAAGCTGACTTTATGGTTATTGTACATGACTTACCGTCTTTGTTTTGGTTTAGATCTCAGCTCGAGTATTTTTTTTTTTTTACTTAGTGAAATGTTTACAAAAAGCATAATACTTGCATACACATGTCTCATTTTCTATATGAATTAAAATATAATATTTATGCGTATTTTATGACTGGGCAATGCCAAGCGGCCTGCTAGTAAGTAAACATATTGAAGAATTTTTACTTGGTGTGTGATTTTCATATGTGCCTTATACTATCCATCTGTCTATCCATCTGTCCTTTTCTCTTTCCTTCTCTCTTTCCCTTCTATCCAGTTTATTCGTCTTTAGCTGAGCACGCACACACACACCTCCTCTATATATAAGATTTCTAAAGAAAATGAGTCAGTATTTTCTTAGCAAATTGATACATAAAATGGCTACCCCCCCCCCCACAAAACCTGTCTGAGTTTGAATGAATGATTTTATTTTTCAATTTTTAGATATTATTCACGAAGGTACTTAATGTGCCTGGCAATGTTCTTAGATAGGTTTGGTGTCAGATTGTTTCTGATAAGTATTGATAAACGAAATAATCTGATGAAAGAATGAACAGACGATTTTGACCAAAGTTAACATTTTACACAGCCTAACATCACATATGCATTTTTGAGAAGTTTTATTACCACACAAGCAGAAAAGCCCAACATATAAAATCAGCAGTAGGTTCTTTGATAAGACAGGGGCACGTTGGAAATGAATGTTTACGCTTACGCTTAAAGCACAATAACATTTGACTTTTTTTTATTTTAAATTTAAATTCAAGCCATTATCAATGCACAACTAGTAATACCAGACATATAAAATCAACAGTAGGTTCTTTGTTATGACAGGGACGCATCCGAAATGAATGTTTCTGTTTAAAGCACAAATTAAGCATGATATTTGACTTTTGCATTTTAAACTTTAATACAAGCTATTATATATAATAAATAACTTGATAAAATCAACAGTAGGTTCTCTACAGTGCAATATAGAATATAATGTATTGTGGACAAAGTCACTGCAAGAGGCACGTAAAGCTTCGTCCACGTGCATCACGATGGTTCCCCAATTCGAGCAGGCAATCAATTGATTTGATTGAAAAAATGGGCAATTTTACCGATTTTGATTACAATAAAAATATGGAATTGTGAAACATTTGTTGATTATCATTCAATCCCAGGCAACGTCGAGTCACCCTGCAATTGATCCCCAATTAAAAGCAGGCAATCAATCGATTTGATTAAAAAATGGATGATTTCACCGATTTCGATGACAATCAAAATATGGATGTGCGAAACATTCATTGATTCGTTTGATCCCAAGCAATGCTGGGTACCTCAGCAAGTAGATAATAAATGAAGGCTTTCCACCAATCCCTAAATAATAAAAACTTAAAATAAAATCGCTGAAAAACTGACCACTTCCCCAGACAAATCCTGGCCCAGTTGTCCCCATAAGAATTAGTGATTTTTTTTTTTTTTTTTTTAGATATTATTCATAAAACCCCAATGTTTGGTACATTAACTTTTTCCATTTGTCACAAAAAGAAAAGAAGGCTTTTGCAGAGTTCACCTATAAACGAGCCACCATCAATCCCAAGATATAAAAAAATTTAAAAAAAAAAAAAAAAAAGAAAAAAGCATCTCCCCAACAGATAACCGGAATCTTTGCCACCAAACATACTTACAGATTATTGGAATATTAAACAAAATGTGTTGAAATTTCGCAGAAGAGAAATGTTTAAAACAAAATTTAAAAGATGCCAGCCACAAACTGTATCAAAAAAAAAAAAAAAAAGATGGAAGACATATTTGATGCACATCTTAATTTGAGAAAAATTAAAAATCGATGCTTATGTAGATTAGTGAGCTTTTAAACCAGCACATTTCAGGTGAAAACATTATTATGTACTTATGTGTTATGTTGAAATTACTATAAATTAAAAAAAAAATTACGAAAAATGATGGATTTATTTTTAACAAGAAATCATTACATTTTGTTTTGACAAGCTTCTGGGTTTGACCTTTATTCTTGATCTGAAATGGAGCACATACATCAAATCTGTTGCCAAGGTTGCTGGAAAAATGGTGGGATTATTCTACAAATCCAGTAGATATCTCACTACTGTGTCAGAAACTTCTTGAAAAATATTGAATAATTCAACCCCTGTCTTTCCAAGCTTATAACTACTCGAAAAATTCTGATACACCTATCTCACTACTGATGCAATTCTCCACTTGTATAAGAGCTAAGTATGTCCAAGGATGAGTACTGTTGCCACATCTGGGCAGATGCTGCTAGAAGCACTTATGCTGCTTTGATAGAGTTCAAAATAGACTTTGTAGTCTAGTGGGGGATGCTCTTTTCTTTTCCCTGCAACCTCTTTCCCACAGAAGAGATGTTGCGAGCCTGTCTCTGCTTTATCGTTATTTTCATCTGAGCTCCAATCTATGGTACTCCCTCGCCAAACTTTCCCGAAAAACACTCATCTAACTGAAACCACTATCAATAATTTCCCTCACTCTTTATCTGTACCTAAACCTAAACATAGATTCCATGAATAAAGCTTCTTTCTTAGAACTGCACACCTGTGGAACTATCTTTTCCTGCTTTCCAGCTGACTATAATATAGTCATCTTCAAGTCCAACGTAAACAAATTCTTGATGAGCCATTAAGTAATCCAATTTACTAAATTTCCACTGCTAACAATTACTACAATATTGTCCGATTAACTACTGTATATTCATTAACCATTATCCTCGAGTGGCCTCCAGGCTTTGATAAGTGATGACTATTTGTTAAAAAAAAAAAAAAGAAAGTTCCATTTAAAAATGGCACATTCTTAATTTAAGTCATTTGAAATAAAGGGAGATAAGTCAGCTTGTCATACTGAATTGGTTTCACAACTGTTCCATATTAAATCATACAAAAAAACTCAATAATTCAATTTATTCTGAAAGTCAAAGTTGCGTTTTCTGTGATAGAAGTATTGCTTAAATTTTAAAATAAATACATATAAAATACGTTTGAAAGCCAAATTACAATGCAATATTAGGAAAATAAACAAATATTTGTTGAAAATTAATATTTAAGAGATAGTTTTCATATAAACGTATTTTATAGGTTTTTTTTATTTTAAAATTCAAACACCACTTCAATCACAGAAAACTCAACTTTCATCTTCATATCACGTGCACAAAGCATTTCAAAATAACACCACAGATGAACAACACACAGATTCTTTACTAATAGTTTTTTCTTCAATTTAACATCAAGAAAAAAAAAAGAAAAAAAATGAATAAAATTTTGAGGATGAAGTCTATCCCCGAAATATTCATTTTAAACAAATATTGGTTTATTTTCATAACACCGCATTGTAATTTGGCTTATAAATAAATGCATTTCATTTTTTGCAATTATTTTTACATTATTTTTTAATGGATCATTTTTTGTAATTGTTGGAATTTATACTAATTTTAACATGACAAGTAAGTACGTAATAATGCTTTTACTTGAAATGCATTGGTTTAAAAGATCATTAATCAATACAAGCACTGAAAAACCTTAGTTTCAAGAAATTATAGATAAATTATGACAACACAATTTTTTTAAATATCCTAAACAAGAACTTATTCAAGGGAGATAACTTTGATAAACTTTTAACCATTCTACTCTTATCTTTAACCTAAGAAATCGTTAAGAGGTAGCTGCCCCACCCCACCCCCGCCCTGCAAGCACGCATGCACGCACACACATTCAATTGCGTTTGATCCTGCAAAAATTATTCATTCCTTACCTTGCAAATATACGAAGAAAAAACAAAGCTTCCTGTTCTGTTTTTAACTCAAAAAGTTGAAGCTTTACAAAGATGGAAGTGGTACGAGGTGCCTTCAATAAGTTTCCAGATTTTTTTGTATGGACACTTTTATTGATAGTACACACCTGAAACTTTAGAGCCTTTCGAAATAATATCCTCCAGCACTTGTTATATTGTTCCAACAACTTCTTGAAAATCCCATGAAAGTCCTCTTGCAGGAGTGTGTTAATGATCCTTGTCACAGCCTCTTTCATCTCCTCAATTGTCTCATAATGACAGTCTCTAAGGTTTTCCTTGAGCTTAGGAAATAACAAAAAGTCACAGGAAGCAAGGTCTGAACTATACGGAGTATGAGGAACTTACTTGGTCAAATAGTCTGTGATATTTTCTGCGCATACTTGGGACAAACTGTCTGGAAACTTATTAAAGTCACCTCGTACGTATCCAAAACAACGGCAGAAAACATTAAATAATACTCAACCAAGCTCTAACCTCTGTCTCATCACCACAATGTTGCATTCTTGCGCTTGTTTTACAAGTATTTTAATGGAATGTGCTTTAATGAACTCGTTACACCTGTGCTTCCTCGACTACATACTCCAAAAAGCATCAAGCAGCAAAATTCTACCCTTCCACCTTTTCATGTCCCTAGATGCTGAAAATCTTTCTACTCTAAAAGTTTCTTCCCACAGACTGCTAGAATTCGGAATTCTCTCCCTGTTTCCTCCTTGCCTAACTGTACTAAAATGCAGAAGTTTAAATATAATATGAACAAACATCTTGCTGTTCAACTCTCCACACAGCCCCTGTTAAATATATATAGAGACACTAAGCGCCTTTTAATTTGAACGTGTAACTTGAAGCTTATATTTAAAACTTTAACATTACAGACAAAAAAATAATGGATTAACCTTGAAACTGGCAAGAAAACCCTGAAATGCAACATGGTTTCAGTTGCACACACGTAATGTAATACACACACACACACACACACACACACACACACACACACACACACACACACACACACATACACGCATGCATGCACACATACATATCTACATAGACATTTTAAGGCGAAGGTTAAAAAAAATAGAATTTTTGTCTTTTCTTACCTTATTGATTTGAATATGTCTTTCTTTGCTGACAATTTCTTCGATTACTTCTCCATCTCCTTTGATCAGTCTGTCGAATAGAAACAACATTTCGATGCAAAAAGTGAAATGAAAAACTTTTTAAACATATTAAAACAAGTAACGCCTGCTAAATTATTATCAAATCAGTATGACCGCATTAAAAAAATGTCCAAGTCTGTATCTGTAATAATTGTGGGACTGAAGTCGACATGTTGCATGCAGGTGGTGAAAGGGGAATTCAACGGCGTCACAAGTATTCATGATTATTCAATTCTTTCTCTTTGATAGGCTTATAACTTAAGTCGTCGATGGGCAAAAATCACCTTCACTCCTGATCTGAAATGGAATACCTGCATCAAATCTGTTGCCAAGATTGCTGGAAAAATGGTTGGATCATTCTACCACTCCAGTAGGTATCTGACTGCTGATGCAATCCTCTATCTGTATAAGAGCCAGGTACGTCCTAAAATGAAGTGCTGTTGTCACGTATGGGCAGGAGCTGTTCAGCACACCCTATTCAACCATGAAAAGTTCAAAACCAGCTTTAAAACTGTTCTCTTCCCTGCAACCTCTTTCCCATAAAAGAGATGTTGTGAGTCCATCTCTGCTCTATCATTTTCATAGCAAGTGCTCGACTGAACTCCAATCTATGGTTCCCTTTTGCCAAACTTTCACAAAAAAGCACAACCACTATGTACAATTTTCCCCACTCTCTAACTGTACCTAAATCTAAATACAGATTCCATGAACAAAGCTTCTTTCCCAAAATTCCTATGGAATGCTTTTCCATTGGCTTGCTTCCCAGTTGAATACAACATGGTAGAACTAGAACTATTATGACAGAATTGAAAAAAAAAAAAAAAAAAAAAAAACATGTACACATCCAAAATAATGGCAGAAAACCTTAGAAAATTCTCAACCAAGCTCTAACCTTTATTTCATCTTGACAACGTTGCATTCCTGTTCTACAAATACTTTAATGGAATGTACTCTGATGAACTCGTTGCACTTGTGCCCCATCGACTACATATTCCAGATTTACTGAACAAGCATCAAAATTCCACCATTTCACTGTTGAGATCCCTGGATGCTGAAAAACTTTCTACTCTAAAAGTTTATTCCTTTGGATTGCTAAACTGAGGAATTCTCTTCCTGTTTCCTGCTTATCTAACTGCACTGACATGCAGAAGTTTAAATGTAATGTAAGACATCTCACTGCTCAACTTCCCTAAGTTTCCTGTTGGATATGATCCCAAATAATAGCATATTACAACCAAGTGTCAATATGTCTTGTTTGGAGAAAAAAAAAAAATTGAGAAATTATTAATACAGAAATACTATTTCAGGCATAGTTGAATGTCATAGGACTGAAAGATAGTGCACAAATTGACGATTACGTGTTGTGAAGCAAACATTAAAGACTAGGCGTTGTGAAGCAAACATTAAAGACTAGGCGTTGTGAGGCAGAAATTGAAGACTAGGCATTGTGAGGCAGAAATTGAAGACTAGGCATTGTGAGGCAGAAATTGAAGACTAGGCATTGTGAGGCAGAAATTGAAGACTAGGCATTGTGAGGCAGAAATTGAAGACTAGGCGTTGTGAGGCAGAAATTGAAGACTAGGCGTTGTGAGGCAGAAATTGAAGACTAGGCATTGTGAGGCAGAAATTGAAGACTAGGCATTGTGAGGCAGAAATTGAAGACTAGGCGTTGTGAGGCAGAAATTGAAGACTAGGCGTTGTGAGGCAGAAATTGAAGACTAGGCGTTGTGAGGCAGAAATTGAAGACTAGGCGTTGTGAGGCAGAAATTGAAGACTAGGCGTTGTGAGGCAGAAATTGAAGACTAGGCGTTGTGAGGGAAAGATTGAAGATAAGTGTTGTGAGGAAGAAAGTGAGAATTAGGTATTGTGAGGCAGAAATTTATGATTAGGTGTTGTGAAGCAGAAAGTGATAATTGGTTATTGTGAAGCAGAAATTGAAGATTAGGTGTTTTCAGGAAGAAATTGAAGATTAGGTGTTGTGAAGAAAAAGATTGAAGTAATGCTAATAAATGCCGTTTGTTTAAACAAAGTAAAAAATCAAGTCGGACTTATTTTTGTTTGCTTTTTCCTTTTCGATGTTACCAGATGGTATGGGGGTCCAACAGAGATTTGAACTGTAACGATTTATTGAAAAAAATCAATTCAGATAATTTTATTATGTAGTAGAGCTGACATCTATTCAATGTAATCGTCTTCAGCCTCAATCACTGCCTTGATACGGTTCTGGAACTGAGAACATGCTTTTTCCACAAGTATCAGCTGGGCTTGGCGAACACTCGGCAGTCACGTTGGCTTTAGTGTTGTGGAAGGTTGTGTTGGTGATGTTCTCGACATATGATCAAACGAAGTAGTTCAGCAGATTCAGGTCAGGGAAGAAGGGGGGGGGTCAATGAGACAAGGGTACAAAGTTGTAGCACTTCTGAAGCCAAGCCTGGGTTTCTTTGGACTTGTGGGCTGGCGCCGAGTCCTGCTGCCACCCTCAGGGTTTACCGGTGATCATATGACTGCACCAGGAGATCATCACACTCTTCAGCACATCCAGGTATTGGTGTTGACTTTCAAGCTAACTTCGAAGATGTGAGGTGGCATGATGTGGCCCTCACTTGAAACCACACCAAAGACCATAATCGTGGCTGGAAACTTTGTTTTCATCACCCTAGGCACGTTCCTGTTATTTGTGGCAATCCAGAATAATAAAAATTATCCTCTTCTCAAAAACTGTAAAAACATATTTAATCTTACTTACCTCATTCTACCCGTGTCTGGGTCATAAACACGACGGACTACACTCTGCTGTTTATCCCATTCTTCCTTTGTCATTGGTTTCAGAACACGAGGACTTGGCCCAGGAACAGCATCTAAGAAAAAAATATAAAAGAATTTATCAGCTAAATTGATTGGTTTCATTTCTTATTTAACATAGTAACAATTGTTTCGGAAACTTCTTGGTCTTTCTTCCTCATTAAATCTTTCTACAACTTCATATATTTGATCCATTGTTTGGTGTAACTTTAGTGTGTTTTTGAAAAATGCATTTCAGAGAAAAACATTATTATGTACTTAAGTGTCGGGTTGAAATTAGTATAAATTTTAAAAAATTATGAAAAATGATCCAGTAGGAAAATAATTATAAGTAAAAACAGAATTTTCGAAGTTGCAATTTTAATGTAAATTAACCCTTTAGAAAATCAAAAACGGGGGAGGGGGGCTGCATTCTATCGTTTCAGTTTCGTGTTGCAGAATCCAATGACACCATCTTTCAGATCAGGTATTTTGCTTTTTATCGATGTACTACATGTTTTTTTTTTTATGAAAATCAGCTCTAACACATCTTCTAGTTGACCATTTTTTGGGGGGAATTTTTAGAATTTATTCTCATTTCAACATGACACTTGAGTATATAATAATGTTTTTGCCTGAAATGCCTTTGTTTGAAAATACACAATTAGGTCGAACGACACACTATAGTTTCACCCATTGTTATTTCTGCTTCTGATAAAATTGATTCTCTTTTGCCGCAAACATCACAACTATTCTCTTGCTCTACACATCCACTATTAGATCATATATTCAAACACGGTTGTATTTGTGAATATATGATTAAGTGGCAGATTTAGTCATTTAGAACTGCTTTAAAGCTTCGCCGCTTACTCATTTTTTTACTAAATTTCACACAATTATTACAGTTTATAGATCACCTTCTCAGCTATATTGTGAAAAAAAAAAATTCAATTTTCGTTCAGTAAAACAAAAGTTATGATGAATTTAATGGTGTTCAAAATCATTAAAAAAATAAACGTAAGGAGGTGAGCGACGTTTTTTGTGACTGATTTCCATAGCAACCACGTCACTTTACTGCTCTCACAGAAAGTAACAAGTGAAACAGAATGAAAGAAGAAAGGGAGATAACTGGGGGGGATTTTATTGAAAGCAGACGAGTGCTGTACATTGTTATTACATATGTGTATGTTCTGTTTATGGGGGCAAAAAATAAGACTGAAATCAAACAAAGAACAAGTGGATTTAATGGAAGACTGGAAAAATCATGAATTACAATAGAAAAATGCGAGCATGAAAAATGATATGGTTAAGCTTAAACATGGAATAGTAAAGGAGTAGTTGTTAAAACTGGAAAAGAAAAGGACAAGATATTCTAGTAAAAAATATAATAAATTTATAACTTAAAATATTGCAGCATTAAGACTTTTTTAAAAATTCAATTTAACATTATATAATGAATTCTTAATCCTGCAATATATTAAGTTATAGATTTATTATATTTTTTACTATTGTAATATGGAATATTGTCGTTAGAATTCGTGAATCTTCGTCTCATTTAAGAATTCTGGATAAAGTGCAGATGCATATCCATACAGAATGAAACGATAAAATTGTCACCCTAGAAAAGACGACATGATTCCATTTCCATTTGATGAAAACCAGTTTTCTTTTTCTGTCGCAGACCATCTACTAGTTGGCCTTCAGTTCTGTAGTTTGATGTAATTTGCATATTAGTGAGGCTACACACTGGAATGAGGCAATATAAGGCCGGCAGTCAAGATGTCAGGAGTCGAGTTCTGGAGAACCGGACTGAACAGATCAGAACTGAGAATGGTCAGATGTTGACGAGAATTCACTTTTTTTAATTAGAAGCTATTTCAGCTTGAAAAATAAAGTCTGTGACTGAAATCTGTGACTGAAAGGAAATTTTAAAGCCTCGAAGAATGAAAAGATTAAACGAGTCACATTGAGATTTGAAAGCTAAAGATTAAACGAGTCGCGTCTAGATTTAAAAGCCTTGAGGAAGGGAAAGATTAAATCATGTCAAACTGGGAAAATTGAAAGTGTTGAAAATGAGAATATTAAATGGCATGAGTTGAATTTTAAAAAATTGAAAACGTTGAATTTTAAAAAAATGAAAGCATTGAAAAATGGAAAGATTAAAATGATTTGCGTCAAACTTTAAAAATTTAGTGTTGAAAAAGGGAAAAGTTAAATGAGTTGTTGTCAGAGAGATAAAGATACGATGATGATAAAATGAGTCAGACATTTTTTGTCTTTTTATTTTTTTGTTTGGTCTTCCCGGTGGAATTCGTTAGATTTTCTTTTTTAATTATTGTTGTGAAATGAACATGTTGGAATACGATTTGGTTAAATAGTGGAGCCACATTCGAAAGTCAACGTGAAAATTTGTCATGCTATGGATAATTTAAAATACATGCACATTTATTTAAACACTTAACCAGTAGTTATTTTATGAAAGTACAATTCGAGTCAGAATTTTTTTTTTGTTTTTGAAAAAAAGTCGGCACTTTTAAAAGAACTTAAAATGCAATCCCATCAACTTGTATGTATTAAAAAATTGTCATTTTTAAACAATGTATTTAAAATGATATTCGGTTATATTTGCTGAAAAGAAAAAACAAGTTGTCACTTTTAAACGAAAAAGTTATTTTAATGAAAGTACAATTCAAATCGGATTTTTTGTTTGTTTGTTTTTGAAATTTTTAAATGAAAAATTTAAAATGCAATTTGGTTGCATTTGCTGAAAAAAAAATCTTTGCTTTTAAACAAGGAAGTTAAAAGGAGATTGGGTTGGAATTTCTCGAAAAAGTTGTCGCTTTAAAATGAATTTTTAAAATGTAATTCAGTTGGGTTTTTTTTCTGAAAAAGTCCTCATAATTGAATGAGGAACTGGAAATGCAATTACCGTGCTAGAAAACTACTTACGCCTGACAGTATCCTATACCTCTATAAGGCAACCATTCGCCCATGTATGGAGTACTGTTGTCACATCTGGGCTGGTGCATCTGCTTCTTGTCTCTCGCTCCTGGACAGGGTTCAAAAGAGAGTCGCCAACCTGATAGGTCCTGAACTGTCATCTAGGCTTCAGCCTCTGTCCCATCGATGAGATGTTGCATCCCTCTGCCTGTTCTACAAATACTTCAATGGTGAATGCTCTGACGAACTGCAAACACTTGTACCTCCCCGACAAACCCGACAAGCTACTAAGTCTCATCCCTTTACAGTAGAGATCCCTAGGTGCAAGAAAGCCTTTTACTCCAATAGTTTCTTCCCCAGAACTGCGGGTCTTTGGAACTCCCTTCCGGGATTCTGCTTTCCCAACTGCACTGATATGCAGAAGTTCAAGTGTAATGTTAACAAACATCTTTCTACTCATCTTCCTTCATAATGACCCTGCTAATTAAGTCCCTGATAGTAGCCCCCTGCTTCAAAGTGGCACTGTGCCTTGTTTGGAGTGAAAATTGAATAAAAAAAAAAAAAAAAAAAAGAGTCGTCGCCACTCTTAAGTGAGGGCTAGCTGTGTGCTTAGCCGATTATCGTGGGCTAGTAGAAAGACTAGCAGCGTTTTAAGTTTATGAGCTGATCTTTAAGGATCAGAGGGAATGTAGTTTGATGTAATTTGCATATTAATGAGGCTACACACTGGAATGAGGGAATATAAATCGAGTTCTGGAAAACCGGACTGAACGGGTCAAAGCTGAGAATGTTCACATGCTGACAAGAATCCATTTCGTTTTTTTTTAATTAGAGATTCCTCGCGAATAATTGTGTGTACACTTCATACACTGACATCAAACTGTGTGCTTATTGTCTCTATAGACACACGACAGTCTTTATCCATGAAATTCTTTATTTGGCCAATCAACTCTGGTGTTCTGACTTCCTTACTCCTCCCACATCTCTCATCAGCCCTCATGAATTCCCTGCCTTTCTTGAATTTCTTATGCCAATCAAAAACTGATGCTCGATTCATGCAAGATGGACTAAAAGCAATCTGAAGTATTCCATACGTTTCTGTGGAATTTTTTCAAGTTTAAAGCACAATTTTATTGCATATCGTTCTTCTAAAATGTCCTCACGTCCAGATCGCATTTTTGAAATTCATCAGCTGTGACAATCAAGCTTTAGTAGGATGTATTCCAATTCCTGTTGTAGCTGTTCCTTTGAACCTGAAATCATAAAAATTGGTCAGTCATCTCATAAGATATATAGCAATAACTTACTAAATTTTCAAGAGTTTACAATAATTTTAAATGCCTTTACAAAAAAAGTCTGGAAACTTATTGAAGGTACCTTGTACGTTTCACTTCATCTTAAATTCAATAGCTGCCACTCAGCTGCAGAAAATAAATCTATATACTAATACGATAGCGTGTTATTTTGTGTGTTATGCTTACATCTTTTTTTCTTCCGAATGACTGTCGTTTAATTGTTCCATTTCTTGTAATAAATAATTTCACCAAAAATTCTTCATAAGTTTCGGTTTCGATTATAGGTGAAGGAACTCAAGATGGGACGATTCCAAAGTTTTTCCCGATTCCGATACAATTACTTATTCCTTTCAAAATTTCCGATTCCAATCCGATTTCTGAATCCGATTCTTTTAAAATTTATACATATTTGATTAGAGATTTGTTTTGTTTTTGTTTTGTTTCTTTCGTAAATTTTCAAATTATTACATAAACACCTGGGTAATGTCCGCGTATACTTTTTCTCAAATGTTTGCTCTGTAATTGATTAAAAATTATAAGACAACAAAACATTTATTTTGATTTTAAACCAAAGCTATATTGTATCAGTTCGTATTTACTGTATAACATGCTACTTACATAAATAGTTAAATAGTTGAAAATATTCGAAGATTGGTAGGCAAAATAAGAAAACGATGTAAGAACAACATATTTAACAATGCCACCTCTCATTGTTATGAACGAATTTCTAAATAATAATGTTACTATTTAGAAAAACATTTTTAATGTGAGATTGCGTGAGCTTTCTGTGCCTTCTCTCTATGAATGAACTAAAATTTTATTTTAATTCTAAAAATTTGGTAGGTTATTAAATTGATTTACTTTGCTATAACAACAACGACGACTTTGTAGATTAACACGCAGCTAAATCCCTATTCCAAAATGAAATGTTACTTTTCTAGATTACGTGTTAGAATATTTTTTTAAATTGACGGAAAGAAAAGCGATCATGGTACTTGTGCAGTTTACCTCCCTCATTAATAAAACGAAAATTTCAAAAAACAATTATATTCTCCATACCCGTTATGGAATGAAATTCTAAAAAAATTTCATTTAATTTCATCAAGTAGTTTTGTTTTTACAGCTTGTTTTCAATCTCGGGAACATGGAATTTCTCTAATAAATCGCTTAATTGATATCAAAGGGAAATAATCCATTATATTTTGACCAAAATCAATGCTAATGGCGTAGTTTAGATTGACTGTTTCGAATGCCTCGAATGAATGCTTTTAGCGATAAAAACAAAATTACTTGATGAAATAAAGTGAAATTTTTTTTGAGAACTTCATTCCATAACGGGTACGTAGAATATAATTGTTTTTGTTTTTTAATTTTCGTTTTTTAATGGGGGACGTAAACTGCACAAGTACCGTGATCATTTTAGAATTTAGAGTGTGAGATCAGTTTCAAATATAAATTTAACGTTAAATGATCATCGTTTCTGACCACCCTAATTCTTTATGGATGTTACCTAAATTGTTTCCCACTAAATTAAGTTCGATTTGCAACGTTGTAAAACCATGTGTAATCGCTTAAAAAATAGACACCCTCCTCCTCCAATAAGTGTACATAATTTAAAATGTTTTGGAAAAGCAGCTCATTTTACGTTAAATTTATTTGTGAAATTGACCCTCTATTTTAAATTCCTAATCGTTTTATATTTATTTATTTTATAATAATGAGTGTTTATAGGCAATGTTTATATTTCATTTTTAAATAGTTACGTGTAAAACGGTACGAAGATGTAAATAATGTATTCTCATGAAATTATCTGTGTTTTTTATTCCGTTTTCATTTTTTGTCCATCGCAATTATAACTTTTTGTTGCGAAAAGAAAAGTTCAATTCTCCATTTTATAAACAACTCATCCTTTTCCTACTTCTAACCCTAAGTTTTTTTTTCCATGATAATACAAAAAATGAAGCAATTATTTGTGTTTTTATGATTTTCCGATTGGATTGTGAGTCAATGGTAAAAAAATTAGTTAACTGCTTTAAAACGATTAGAATGGCTGGGAAACGTGTGATCATTTTATATTAAATTTAGGAATTTAAGAAAATTGGGCAACGGAAAAGAGCCATTTTCGCCAGCTAGAAATAAAAAGGAAATTATTGAATGAATATCGATTGAAAATTAATTTGAGCTCGGTTCTTGCGGAAGAGGACTCCCCAATCCCCCACCCCACCTAAAAAAATATTAATATACTAATTGTTCTGTGTTAAGCTCTCGAATGCGGGAATTTTTCGGTTGAAATCGAGAATCTGCACAGAATTTTGGTTCGAAGTCAAATCGAGCGAAACATTAACAAAGTTTAGTATCTGTTCTGATGTACACTTTACCTCTTTTCGTTCAATGAAGGAGAAATGACCGAGGCGATTTTAATCTTTGTTCCGACCAAAAGTGCCTCTTTTGGGAGCTGGATATTCCCCATATTTAAAAACGACTTTGTGTCTAACTGTACTTTCGGGGGGGGGGGGTGCAAGTAAATAGAAACACTCAATATGTAAACAGTAGCACAAAGCATGTTGATAACTTATTGACATCGATTTTATTTGGTTTTAAAGAACTCTTCACATTTAAATTTTCTTTTTAATATAGTTTTTTTTTTGGGGGGGGGGCTTTTAAAAAGACTCTTGAACAACAAGCTATTTTCAATCAATATTTATTTAATAATTGCCCAAAATTTATCCTAAATTCTAAAATAATTTTGTTTTTAGTGGGTTCACAAATATTGCTCAAAAATAGAATTTCAATGCGGGTGGGGTGTACTTTTAAATGTAGATATAATTTCTTTTTCAATTTGAAAAATTTCTAAATGTTTTCTCTTTATCTATTTTATCCAGACTTTGATAAATTCATTGCGATATATTCATGTATATTTTTGTTTGATAAGGGGATGGACAAGTGACCTCTAAAACATTTACTTAAACCAATAAAAAATGAAATGAAAGTTGAAAGTGATTCCTCTACAAAAATACAAAACAAAATTAATTGCTTTTTTTATTAATCAAGTTTTGGCCAAAAATGTGACCATAACAAATTCAGAAATAATAAATCTAAGAGTCTATTTCTCCATCTCAAATTACATAGATCAGTAGAAAATTACATTGTCTTGTTTTTAGTAAAAGTCAATTGCTTTAGATTTTTCGTTTCTCACCTCTTTACTGCATTGATATTTTTTAAAATTACAACAAATATTTTTCCATACCAATTAACTGTTTGTTTGTCAATAATTAAATTTATTCGGATATCGAATTGTCCTAAAACTTCATACGAAAATATCTTGTAAAAAATATTAGAAATTGGAAAAATATTACATTTTATTTTTCACTATTCCTCCATCTCCGAGTGCTCAATTTTACGTTTAATACTTTTGGGTGGCTATCTGAAATATTTTTAAGATTGTTTTATGCTAAAGTTGGTGTAGAAAATTGAATGAACAAGGTGTGGCGTAGTCCCTGGCATTGGCAGGCTCATTTTAGACGACAATAGTGTTTGGAGGTATGCCAAAAACCACATCGACTATTAAAATAAAGGTTATGTTATGGCTAAGGTAGAACATGAACCATATTAAACGAACGTGTATTTATATTAAAATGGAAATAAATGATACAATGAAGAATATTATGATTATTAGTTAGCAAATGCTAAAATAACAGTAACAATATTTTGTAAATGAAAAATCAAGAAAAACATGATAGAATTGCAAAACATTTATATAACAGTTTACAAAAATACGTTTTTTTTAGAAAGATTCATGTGGAAAAGATTAAGCAAACTCGTGTTTTTGTAGGAAAATGTAACATTTAGTAGAAAATGAATATGAAAACTTTTTAAATAACGATAAATATTCTTTAATTAAAAAAGAATTTGGTTAATTACAATGATTACAAGAGAATAATTTAGTTATGTAATACACTTGAGTATCTCGTTTTTACTCATATTTAAGTCCTAAAATTCTTAAATTATAATGTAAAAACATTAACATTTCTCCAGTTTCACCTTTCAGACGATTTCTACTTGGTAAATAAATATTACCTCCATTTTTTTTAAAGATGCCAGGATGGGAAATTCATATTTATTTGAATTCCACCATTGAAAAATATAATCGTCGCATTTTATATTTTTTAATTTTTGATATTTTTCCATTTCTATTTTTAATGAGTATATTTGTTTGTTTATTTCACTGTCTAATTCATTCTTTACTGGTTCAACCTTTTCTTTGTCTTTTTTCTTTAATTCTGTGAGACATTTTTCCAAATTAAAATTAAAGTCATTATCATCATCACTTTTCTCCACAGATGCGTCAAACACATCAGTCTCCATAACTTTTGATACATTGAGTGACGTGTCTATTTTTTCTTTGGTTGTAGCAAAGATATCTTGTGTTAACCATTCTGTAATAGCCTTCTCATGGGGCAGGCCAATGTAGTTATTTTCAAGGAAACCAGACTTGGATCTGGGATCGAGATATGTTGCTAGAATAAGGTCTTTATCTTGTAAATAATTATTAAATCTAGCATTAAAAGAAGTGTTCCATGCTGAAAGTGTTGAATCTAACCAATTAAATAGTTCTCTATCTTCTCCCCTTTTAAAAAAAAAATGAATCACTTTAATTTGTGGTATAAGACGCAATTGCTTCTCTGCTAGACAGTACATTTGTGCATTCATTAAATTGTTTCAGTATTTTTAGTATTTTTTCTAACATCTTCCATTGGTTGGATTCCAAAGAATGTGGTTTTACATGCTCACTGCAATATGAAATAAGAACATTCTTTTGTTCGAATACTCTTGAAAGCATAGCATATTGACTGTTCCATCTTGTATTCACATCCTGAATAAATCTATGGTTGGGCAAATTAATTTTTTTCTGGTATTCCTGGTACTTTGCAAAAGCTGCAGGTGAATGGTTGAAGTGCCCAACTATTTGTTTACAAACCTATATCATGACCTTCACAAATCCGTAAAAATGGCATCATTAATCGTCAACTGTAACGTGTGTAGAAAACATAGTATAGCTGAATAATTCGTTTACACAGTTGCTGCTGCCATATTAGTTGCATTATCTTGTGTAAGAACATGAATTTTGCAAGAAATATCAAATTCTTCTGCGTTTTTAATAATTTCACTAATATTGACTGCAGTGTGTGATGCTTTAAATGAAATGATTCTTAAAACTGCACTTCAAAGTTTTCATTGATCCAATAAGATGTCACACTTAGAAAAGATAAGTTCGTTATACCAACAGACCAACCATCACTGGTAAGAGATACATAACTAGCAGTGTTTATTTCCTTCCATATCTTATTTCTGACCTTCCTATATATATCATGCACAATATTTTCTTTGATATACTTTCTAGAAGGTATTATATAATTTGGACAAATGTGCTTCAATAGTCTTTTGAAACCAAGGTCTTCTACAACAGAAAAAAGGTTGTAAGTCAATTGCAATCATTTCACCAATATATCTGTTTTCCTCTCATTTATATCCCAAGTTTTATTTTCACCGACAATATCGTGCAAGGTTTGTTGCTTAAAGGAATCTCTGACAATTTTGGTGCGTTTCATAGTTAAATCATCGATTGGATCTTTTCATCTCTTCTTTCCTTTTCTTGTCTTTTTCTTTTTGAAGATCTTTGCGATGCTGTGTTTGTGTTTCAACATGTTTGTTGTGTATGTAAGTGTTTCAACATGTTTGTTGTGTATGCAAGTGTTTCAACATGTTTGTTATGTATGCAAGTGTTTCAACATGTTTGTTATGTATGCAAGTGTTTCAACATGTTTGTTGTGTATGTAAGTGTTTCAACATGTTTGTTGTGTATGTAAGTGTTTCAACATGTTTGTTGTGTATGTAAGTGTTTCAACATGTTTGTTGTGTATGTAAGTGTTTCAACATGTTTGTTGTGTATGTAAGTGTTTCAACATGTTTGTTGTTTATGTAAGTGTTTCAATATGTTTGTTGTGTATGTAAGTGTTTCAACATGTTTGTTGTGTATGTAAGTGTTTCAACATGTTTGTTGTGCATGTAAGTGTTTCAATATGTTTGTTGTGTATGTAAGTGTTTCAACATGTTTGCTTTGGTAAAAGAAGCAATGTGTGTTCCTCTAGTTATTTGCTTATTGCACAATCGGAATATTTTGATTTATTTTGATTATCAGCAGAAATCTTTAAAAATTTCCAAACTATGGATCTGATTTCCATAATTTTTGTCTGAAAATAATAAACACCAGTTAATAATATTTTTATTTTATTCATGTGTAGATTTTATAAAGATTTAAACAATGTTTTATGAATTGTATAATAAACAAAAGTAATATTTAGTAAATGCTTATGTATTAAAAAATTGAATGTTTATAAAACTTTTCAGATCCAATCATTTTCATGAATAGGCATTAGATCAACTTTAGTGTAACAACCAATATTATAACTATTTGATTAATAATGATACATTTAACTTTCTATTTAAAAAAATAATTTGATAAAATAAACGGCTAGATTAAAAGACTGAGAATAGAAGCAAAAGAAAAAAAAAATGCAGGTAAAAAGGCTAGCGGGCAACATCAGGTAAGGACAGACGTTATATGTATAAAACTGAAATAAAAGTGTACTTTACATATTATTTTGAAGGTGTATAATTCTGAACTTTGAAAATATGAGAACACTTGAATTTAGGTAAAAATGGCAATGGCAAAAATGGCAGAAGTGAATAAATAGGTAAAAATGACAAATTGAAAAAATATAGGTTAATATCTCACAATAGGTTTATTAAAATATTGTATACTGTAAATGAACAGAAAACATGAGAAGTTTTTCAAATTAAAAAAAACAAAAAACGTTGATACATCTTTAATCCAAAAGCCCCCAAAAAAGAAAATTCTAAAAACAATTTATTTTTTCACTTTTCTGAATCATTTGTTTTTGTTTTGTTTAGTTTTTGAAATATAGTTTTAAAAATGTTTTTGAGATATAGTTTTAAAAATGTTTTTGAGATATAGTTTTAAAAATGTTTTTGAGATATAGTTTTAAAAATGTTTTTGAGATATAGTTTTAAAAATGTTTTTGAGATATAGTTTTAAAAATGCTTTTGAGATATAGTTTTAAAAATGTTTTTGAGATATAGTTTTAAAAATGTTTTTGAGATATATTTTTTAAAATGTTTTTGAGATATAGTTTTAAAAACGTTTTTGAGATATAGTTTTAAAAATGTTTTTGAGATATAGTTTTAAAAATGTTTTTGAGATATAGTTTTAAAAATGTTTTTGAGATATAGTTTAAAAAATATTTTTGAAATATAGTTTGAAAAATGCTTTTGAGATATAGTTTTAAAAATGTTTTTGAAATATAGTTTGAAAAATGTTTTTGAAATATAGTTTGAAAAATGTTTTTGAGATATAGTTTTAAAAATGTTTTTGAGATATAGTTTTAAAAATGTTTTTGAAATATAGTTTTAAAAATGTTTTTGAAATATAGTTTTAAAAATATTTTTGAGATATAGTTTTAAAAATGTTTTTGAGATATAGTTTTAAAAATGTTTTTGAAATATAGTTTGAAAAATATTTTTGAGATATAGTTTTAAAAATGTTTTTGAGATAAAGTTTTAAAAATGTTTTTGAAATATAGTTTTAAAAATGTTTTTGAAATATAGTTTTAAAAATGTTTTTGAAATATAGTTTTAAAAATGTTTTTGAAATATAGTTTTAAAAATGTTTTTGAGATATAGTTTTAAAAATGTTTTTGAGATATAGTTTTAAAAATGTTTTTGAGATATAGTTTTAAAAATGTTTTTGAAATATAGTTTTAAAAATGTTTTTGAAATATAGTTTTAAAAATGTTTTTGAAATATAGTTTTAAAAATATTTTTGAGATATAGTTTTAAAAATATTTTTGAGATATAGTTTTAAAAATGTTTTTGAGATATAGTTTTAAAAATGTTTTTGAGATATAGTTTTTAAAAATGCTTTTGAGATATAGTTTTTAAAATGTTTTTGAGATATAGTTTTAAAAATGTTTTTGAGATATATTTTTTAAAATGTTTTTGAGATATAGTTTTAAAAACGTTTTTGAGATATAGTTTTAAAAATGTTTTTGAGATATAGTTTTAAAAATGTTTTTGAGATATAGTTTTAAAAATGTTTTTGAGATATAGTTTAAAAAATATTTTTGAAATATAGTTTGAAAAATGCTTTTGAGATATAGTTTTAAAAATGTTTTTGAAATATAGTTTGAAAAATGTTTTTGAAATATAGTTTTAAAAATGTTTTTGAGATATAGTTTTAAAAATGTTTTTGAGATATAGTTTTAAAAATGTTTTTGAAATATAGTTTTAAAAATGTTTTTGAAATATAGTTTTAAAAATATTTTTGAGATATAGTTTTAAAAATGTTTTTGAGATATAGTTTTAAAAATGTTTTTGAAATATAGTTTGAAAAATATTTTTGAGATATAGTTTTAAAAATGTTTTTGAGATAAAGTTTTAAAAATGTTTTTGAAATATAGTTTTAAAAATGTTTTTGAAATATAGTTTTAAAAATGTTTTTGAAATATAGTTTTAAAAATGTTTTTGAAATATAGTTTTAAAAATGTTTTTGAAATATAGTTTTAAAAATGTTTTTGAGATATAGTTTTAAAAATGTTTTTGAGATATAGTTTTAAAAATGTTTTTGAGATATAGTTTTAAAAATGTTTTTGAAATATAGTTTTAAAAATGTTTTTGAAATATAGTTTTAAAAATGTTTTTGAAATATAGTTTTAAAAATATTTTTGAGATATAGTTTTAAAAATATTTTTGAGATATAGTTTTAAAAATGTTTTTGAGATATAGTTTTAAAAATGTTTTTGAGATATAGTTTTTAAAAATGTTTTTGAGATATAGTTTTTAAAAATGTTTTTGAGATATAGTTTTAAAAATGTTTTTGAGATACAGTTTTAAAAATGTTTTTGAGATATAGTTTTTAAAATGTTTTTGAGATATAGTTTTAAAAATGTTTTTGAGATATAGTTTTAAAAATGTTTTTGAGATATAGTTTTAAAAATGTTTTTGAGATATAGTTTAAAAAATGTTTTTGAGATATAGTTTTAAAAATGTTTTTGAGATATAGTTTTAAAAATGTTTTTGAGATATAGTTTTAAAAATGTTTTTGAGATATAGTTTTAAAAATGTTTTTGAGATATAGTTTTAAAAATGTTTTTGAGATATAGTTTTAAAAATGTTTTTGAGATATAGTTTTAAAAATGTTTTTGAGATATAGTTTTAAAAATGTTTTTGAGATATAGTTTGAAAAATGTTTTTGAGATATAGTTTTAAAAATGTTTTTGAGATATAGTTTTAAAAATGTTTTTGAGATATAGTTTTAAAAATGTTTTTGAGATATAGTTTTAAAAATGTTTTTGAGATATAGTTTTAAAAATGCTTTTGAGATATAGTTTTAAAAATGTTTTTGAGATATAGTTTTAAAAATGTTTTTGAGATATATTTTTTAAAATGTTTTTGAGATATAGTTTTAAAAACGTTTTTGAGATATAGTTTTAAAAACGTTTTTGAGATATAGTTTTAAAAATGTTTTTGAGATATAGTTTTAAAAATGTTTTTGAGATATAGTTTTAAAAATGTTTTTGAGATATAGTTTAAAAAATATTTTTGAAATATAGTTTGAAAAATGCTTTTGAGATATAGTTTTAAAAATGTTTTTGAAATATAGTTTTAAAAATGTTTTTGAGATATAGTTTTAAAAATGTTTTTGAGATATAGTTTTAAAAATGTTTTTGAAATATAGTTTTAAAAATGTTTTTTAAATATAGTTTTAAAAATATTTTTGAGATATAGTTTTAAAAATGTTTTTGAGATATAGTTTTAAAAATGTTTTTGAAATATAGTTTGAAAAATATTTTTGAGATATAGTTTTAAAAATGTTTTTGAGATATAGTTTTAAAAATGTTTTTGAAATATAGTTTTAAAAATATTTTTGAGATATAGTTTTAAAAATGTTTTTGAAATATAGTTTTAAAAATGTTTTTGAAATATAGTTTTAAAAATGTTTTTGAGATATAGTTTTAAAAATGTTTTTGAGATATAGTTTTAAAAATGTTTTTGAGATATAGTTTTAAAAATGTTTTTGAAATATAGTTTTAAAAATGTTTTTGAAATATAGTTTTAAAAATGTTTTTGAGATATAGTTTTAAAAATGTTTTTGAAATATAGTTTTAAAAATGTTTTTGAAATATAGTTTTAAAAATATTTTTGAGATATAGTTTTAAAAATATTTTTGAGATATAGTTTTAAAAATGTTTTTGAGATATAGTTTTAAAAATGTTTTTGAGATATAGTTTTTAAAATGCCTTAAAAAGTATTTACTGTTGTTCCTATTTACTCGCCTTCCCACAAATGCAAAGTTAAACACAAAGTCGGTTTTTGATGTGAGAAATATACAGCTCACCAAAAAGGGGCACTTTGGATCAGAACAAAAATAAAAATGACCTCAGTCTAGAAGAAGTTCTTCAACAATTATTATATTAATACAAAAAATTGGAGGGAAGGGGGTTAGCCTCGTCTTAAAACAATATCCCCCGCAAGAACCTTTCTACAATTTATTATTAATCAATATTTATTCCTAGCTGGCCTTTTTTCCTAGCTGGCCAAAATGGTCCCTTTTCTGTTGCCCAATTTTCTGTTGCCCAATTCATTTACGATTTTTACCGAGTGAGTAAATACTTTTCAAAATATTTATTTTCAAGCATGGAGGGATGCCGTGTTCCTCTTTTAAACTATATGCATGACAACCTAACACCTCTCATCAGTGTAAATACTTATTTACAAATAGTCATTTTAAAATGTGGCGGTGAGGGGTTAGCCATATTTTAAACTAGAGGGTAGAGAGCTGAGCCTGGCACTTCTCTCCAATAGTCCTAATTTTCTGTTACTAAAATGCGGTTTTTCCCTCTGTATCCATTTTTACCATTTTTGCCGTTGCCACTTTTACCCTGCTATTTATTCCCTTGCAATTTTACCGAGCACCAAGAACACATAGCTTCAAAATAACAGAGTAAAATATTAAGCAATATTTATTTTTAAATATCTTTGGAGAGATGATTTAGTTCCCATTTAAAACTAGCATAGCCTACTAAATCATCTTCAGGACGGTCTTAAAATCTATTTTGCAAATTAAAATTATGGATATTATAAATATCATGACCTCTAAAATAAACGTGCTATTGTGATAACTGAAATGATTCTAGATAGTGTAAGATAAAGTATTAACACAACTTCCAATTTCACACACATTTGATGGTATTGTGCCTAATTTGTGAAAATATGCTATATATTTTACCCAATAAATAATTCAAAGTGTAGTATCTGTTCTCATATTAAACTTTATCCTTTATGTCCTCTGCCACAGACAGAAAAATCCTTCTAGGCTGAGACAAGTTTCATTGCCGTTTCAATCCAGAGTATCCCTTTTGGGAGAGTTGGATTCCCTGTATTAAAAACCGACCTTGTGTCTAACACTACCTTCGGGCAGGGGACAACAAGTAAATAGAATCACATGTAAACTAATTCACACACCCTAGACAAAATGAGATTCTACATTTTTAGGAGATTATGTGAATATATTAAAAAAAACAAAAAAAAACAAAAAACTAATTTAAAATTTAGAGAGTCGGATCAGTTTAGTATATATATTTAAAGTAAAATCGTCATCATTTTCAGGCCATTATAAATTATTATGATTGTTCATTAAATTCTTTTACAACTTACCTTAAGTTAGACTGGTTAGTTCATAAAACCCACATATTATCACTAAAAAGTAACCTCCCATATATACAAACGCACAGAACTTACATATTATAGCAATCTTTGGTTAACTGTCCTTAAACGTTAGAATTACTTGGATATGGAGGCTCATTTTCTGTTAAATTTACCTGTAAAACAGACACTCTAAATTCTTAAATTCATTATTTTTTTTGCTTCTCGTCTGGTGGATGATTTTTCAAAATAAGAAAGGAAGAAAAGGGGGCGAAATAAATGAATAAGCAACGAAAAAATGTTACCAAAAACAAGCGAAGCTACATTTTCAACTACCTGGATAATTTTTTCTTTTCTTTTTTTTGCATTTTAACTTATTTTAAAGTGTTTTTTAACTTAAAATAATGGTAGTGTAAAGCCTATTGAGTTAAAACAAAATAAAAATGGTGATATTATTTAAGCCATATTCGAGCCTTGATAATAGCTCAGAAATCAGAAATCAAAGTACTGATAGAAACGTACCCAAGAAATGTCACTATGTTCACCCGATGTTATGTGAGAACAAGAAAAAGAAAAAAAGGCCAACATACAACTTTTAACTCTCGATAATGACTCAAAAATTAAAAATTAAACAATATACTAGTAGAAACCCACCCAATAAATGTTACCAAAGGCAAGATAAGTTACACTTCTACCTAACAAAAGAATATATTTGACTTTTATAAAAAAAAAAAACAATTCGAACTTTTGCATCACATGAAAATAAATATTAAACAAAAATAAAGTAAAAAATATGCTGGTAATTAATTTTCAAATCATGAAACACATTTTGAATATCTTTAAAATAGTTATTTAAAAATACACTTACATTTTATGTTGCCAAATTGTTGAAGCCAAACGGTATCGAAGATGTTAATCACCCCCAAATACTTTCAGTTAGTGGTCTAGATTTTTTATTGCCTTATATAGGGGAGTGAGATTGGTGGGCTCTAGACAGCATTGGCGCCGCCGTAGGAATCCCTAAGTATAAACATAAATGATACCGGCAGAATCAAAGAAAATTTCACGAGTTCATTTCAAATTCAATTCAAGGCCAATCCTTTTCACAACTTTCACCATTCCTTGTCATATTTGCCAATGCAGAGTAAGGGAGTGGACAAAAACCTAATCCAACACGATTATATTCTACTTTTCATTTAATTAGCAATAATGTTTGATATTATTCTTGACAAAATATTTCTTTAAATTTAAACAATTTTTTCAATATCTTGAAAATAAACTGCATTCTTCTAAAGGTTATCTAGTGAATTTTCGCAAAGTTTCAAGTTTTATTTTGTTTATTTT
This sequence comes from Euprymna scolopes, assembly GCF_053919585.1. NCBI lineage: Eukaryota > Metazoa > Mollusca > Cephalopoda > Sepiida > Sepiolidae > Euprymna > Euprymna scolopes. The sequence continues at coordinate 200,501,216 of NC_136482.1, forward strand.
ACGCAGATAAAATAAATGTAAATCTTCCTTTAATGTTATCATGATCTATAGAGGTTAGTTTTACTAATAGTTTAAAAGGAATAAATATTTATCAACGGTATCAGCAATGAAAAATTAACATAATAAAATATTAAAAGAATCGGTTTCGGAATCGGAAATTAGGCACAAATTTTTCCAATTCCGATACCCCGAAAACTACTGATTTTTCCGAATCCGATTAATCGGTACAACACTAATATATATATATATATATATATATATATATATATATATATATATATATATTTGTTTTTGTCTTCATAAGTTTTGGTTTCAGTTCAAGCTGATGCACCCAAGTCACATGGATATATATTTTTTATTTTTGAAATCACGACTTTATAAAATATATGCATCGATAGAAAACTGACTCTATAATAATATATACGAAAGCTGCATAAATTAAAATACCATATGTAAGTGCATTTTATGACTGGGCTATGCCGGGCATCCCTGCTAGTTTAGATAAATACTTTTGCAGTTTTAACAAAAGAGCTACAAATATATCAGAGCATCTCTATTTACGCAGAACATCTACACTATGCCAAAATCAATATATTACATATGAATGAGTATCCTGTGGAATTTCCACAGGTCCCGCTAATTCAAATGAATAAGTAATAATAGGTAAGGAGTTTATATTACTTGTATTGATCAGACTATTGTTTTGATCTTGAGTGTTATTTGTGCAACGTTTCGGTCGGATTGTCCTTCGACCATCTTCAGGCATGTCAGTTGTTTTGAAAAAAAAAAAAAAAAAAAAAAAAAAAAAAAAAAGTTACTGGCTCTGTAGATAGTTTTGTATTTCTGTGATTCAGTCTCCACTTTTTGGTTATTGTTTTGACTCTATGAAAACAAAAAATTTATTGACATAAGGGAGGCAATTCTAATAAAAATCGGCAGCGGGATTATCTCCCTTCCATCACCGAAATTTTAAGCGTGCACAATATTTGAGTAACTCACAGAAGTATGAAAATATCTACGAAGTAACTTTTCTCCTTTCTTTTACAAACAACAACCAACATGCCATATGATGGCCGAAGGACAATCCGACCGAAACGTTGTACAAATAATAACAATCGAGATGAGAACAATAGTCCGATCAATACAAGTCATATAAACTTTTTTTTTTTTTACATTTTCACCCCAAACAAGGCAAATTGCCACTTTGCTGTAGGGGGCTATTATCAGAGGCAACAACTACTGGGGCGCTATGTAGGGATTTGGGCAGCAAGATGTCTGTTCACGTTGCACTTGAACTTCTGCATGTCAGTACAGTTGGGGAAGCAGGGACCTGGAATGGAATTCCAAAGTCTAGCGATTCTGGAGTAGAAAGATCTTTTACATCTAGGGATCTCTACAGTGTGGGGATGGGATTTTGCAGCCTGTCGGGTCTGTCGAGGGTGTTCACGTCGTGGGGGCAAAAGTGCTTGTAGTTCGTTAGAGCATTCACCATTAAAATACTTATAGAACAGGCAGAGGGATGCAACGTTTCGTCGATGGGACAGAGGCTGAAGCTTAGATGCCAGTTCAGGGCCTATCAGATTTGTGACTCTCTTTTGAACCTTGTCAAGGAGCGAGAGACTAGTAGCCGATGCACCAGCCCAAATATGACAGCAATACTCCATACATGGGCGAATGGTTGCCTTATAGAGGTACAATCCTCGTCTCAAAAATTCAGAATTTTAAATCGTTTTTACTCTCTTAACATTCAAAAAAAAGTTTACCTACAAATTTTCTTCTATCGTGAAACACGGTAATCTTCTGTTTTTGACGTACTTACCTTCTTTTGTTTTGCCGTCTGATGTATTTTGATTCGTCGTATTTGGCAATGCAGATGCAGCATTAGTTTTCTGCAAGACTTGAACCCATTTCTCTTTTTCCTTTTTCTCATTTCCGGCAGAGGAAGATTTGCTTGCTTTTTCTTCCTTTTTGTCTTTCTTCTGCTTCTTTCGATGTTTTTTCTTCTTTTTCTTTTTTTCTTTCTTCTCTTTTTTGTGTTTCTTTCTTTCAGGAGAAGCAGAACGGCTCCTAACAAAACATGAAACAAAAAAATTAATTCATGTTTGGCAAAGAAATGAGACATTTTAAATTATGTCACCTTTCCAAAAACACAGCACCATTCTAAAATCAAAAATGGTGCCGATAAATGTTAAAGTAAAAGTTTATAAAATGTATGTCCTCCCAGTAGTTTTATATGACCTTGATTGTATCACATGGACTAAACAACTAGTCAATCGCATTGAGGTGTTTCATTATTCTTGATTGTATCACATGGACTAAACAACTAGTCAATCGTATTGAGGCGTTTCAAAATCACATAATGCATTTCATTACGGGGATATCGCTTGATCAAAAAAAAAAAAAAAAAATCCACCCTCCGTCAAACTACTTTCCTACCCCCTCTCCTTGATAAAATCAAAAGTAAAACCCTTAAACCTTTTGACCATGTAAAACGATAAACCACTGTCCTGTCAAAGTTATGCTTTGACAGTATGTTAGAAGACAAAAGAGACAGAGGAAAGCCAAGGAGAAGGTTGATAGAAAATGATTTGATTGGACATCTTTCAAAAGTTGGGCGTCCATCAATCAATTTGCCCTGGACCAAAAGGAATGGAGAAAAATAAGTCACGTAGGTTCCCAATCCGCATCAAAAGATGGACTCATAATGTACGATCATCATATTGAGTTTAACACTTGCTTTACATGCTCGCATGTGTTGAACAGCTTTTAGAAATTGACTTCTAAACTTATTTTTGCTCAGGTCTTTCTCTCAAATCAATCCTGTCAATGATTTCTTCAATCTTTCCCATCATGAACTGAACTTGCTACTTCAACTGTTCTATAACCCAAGCATTCTTATCATTCAGTTTTTCAATGTGACCAAATCAATGACATCTCGTGTTCTTCATACATCTCTTGATATTGTATTTTCTGTGGTTAAATAATTGTTAACTATTCTGTACTCTCAAATAACAATTTGGGGGGGGGATAAATCCAACACACACTTGTCAAAATTCACTAATCTAACTTCAGCTCAATCTCTAAAAACAAGTATTTGTATTTAAACTGGCAGCATCTCATTTGCATATAAAGTGAGAATATATGCGTAATATGTCATTATAAATAGTTTTGAGGATTAGTAAGATTGTACATCTAGAAAAACAAAAAAGGTTTTTTTTGCAAGGAAAGAAAGAGTTACCTCCCTTGGAATAGTTTGCTTATTGGTCAAAAAAGGATTGGAAAAGAAAAAAGGGCGGTTATTCCTTAGAGCAGGGTTTCCCAAAGTGGGCTCCACAGAGCCCTAGGCCTCCATGAGTGAGGCTGAGAGGCTACACAAGTCGTTTCTTAAAGCGGACCAAATGCTTTATATAGAAAAATAAAATGGTTGCATGCAGTCAATTATTGATCTTTTTTTACTGGAAAAAGATATGATACATAACTACAGGTGTAAGGAGTTTCAGGAGGATTCATGAAAAAGAAAATAAAAAATAAATTAACAAAAAAAATGCAACAATTTTTGATTAATCAAAAAAAAAAATGTCTGTAAACACGAAAATATATTAAAATCACGAGCAGGAACAACTAATGAACGAGTAATAAGTTAAAATTTGAAATTAATGTTTTTCATATTTATTTTAGAAAAAGGCCAATATAGATCCAAACACCTTTGAAGCCTCATTGAACAACAAACATGAATGGAGGAACATAGTCAAAGTGGGTACAAGCCAATTCAAAGAAAACAGAGGAGTAAATCTAATAAACAAAGGGCCCTTAGAGCCAACCAACCACACCCCCTCCCATACAATGTGATCAATGCCTCCAACTATTCAGAGCCCACATTGGTTTTTCCAGCCACAAAAGGACTCACGATCCTGATAATGACTAAAATTCTTACGAAACTCAAAACTTTCTATTCTGCTTCTTTTCTGTATTGGACTTGGGAACTATGATACTCGGACACAAATGCATGCCAACGACAAGTGCTCTGTGAAAAACTTTTGCCCTGCTCAGGGACTCCATGGTGTCCTGAAGTTTGGGAAACTCTGCCTAAGAGTGTATACCACGTTGTAAGCTTCTTAATAATGACAGGGTCAGTAATTGTGCATAAAACGAGAGCCTAACTCATACACGCCGATAGGTGGCATCTGCATCTGTCAGTTGAGGTATGGAAGTGTAAAATGGATAAAATATATAAAAATACATAAACTTTTTTTTTAATTAGTATTTTATTTTTTTATCACATATCCAATAACTATGTTTATTTAAGTTAATGTTATATATTTTGTCAAACTATTTAGATATTTTAAAAATATATTTATTTACAGAAATAAAAAAAAAAAATCATTGAATGTTTCACATTTTTTACAGTTTAAAAAAAATGAATGTGCAACAGAAAATAGTTTATGGTTGAAAAATGTGAATCTTTCACACAACATTTTTTTTATTGCATATCTTATCCAATGTTTATTTAAGTTAATATGTTATATATTTTGTCGTGTGAAATATTCACATTTTTAAATTGCTAATCTATTTTCTGTCGCACATTTATTTTTTTTTAACTGTAAAAATGTGAAACATTCAATTTTTTTGTTTCTGTAAATAAATATATTTTTAAAATAAACATAGTTATTGGAGAAGATATGCGATAAAAAAGTTTAAAATATCTAAATATTTTGACAAAATATATAACATATTAACTTAAATAAACATAGTTATTGGATAAGATATGCAATAAATAATGAACTATTAATTGATAAAAAAAAAAAGTTGACATATTTTTATATATTGTATCCATTTTGTGCTTCCATACCTCAACAGACAGACATGGACACAGCTTATTGGCGTGCATGAAAGTTAGGCTCCCGTTTTATGCACAATTACCACAGGTTCTTCTGTAGATAAACACCATAATTATCCTGTTTTTTTTTTTGATTATCACAAAGAAGCTTGGAGTAAAAAAAAAAAGCGACAGGTAATAAAAGTGGACAAATTTGCTGACCTATTTCTCGGGTTTTAAACAAAACAAAATGGCTGATACATTTGTTTGGTTTGCCTGTTTTATAGTATACTAGCATGCCGCTCGACGTTGCCCGGTTGTAAAATATGCATAAATATTATATTTTAATTAATGTAAAATTCTAATAGACTATAAACAGAAATATTGTAAGTATTAAACGTAATGTTAAATTCCTTTTTAATAAAAATGAAGTAAAAAAACAAAAAAAAATTACAAAAATGGAAAGAAACTGAGATACACATGCGAGTATTATGTTTTTCTAAACAGTTCACTTTTTGTAAGAAAAAAAATACTCAAGTTGGGATTGAAACCAAAACTTAAAGACAGTGAGTCAAGTACGATAACCATTAGGCCAATTTGACACATTCTTTGAAATGTGTTTTCAAACCTACTTATTCTTAACATTAGGAAGCTGTCATGCACATTCGGCAACAGTTAAAATACAGATAAAAATCCGACAACCCCACATACCAATTTTTCAATTTTGACACCTTAGCAGCCCATTTTTCCGAATGAAAACCGATTAAAAAATCTTCCACGTGTCTGAATACCCTATATACCAAATTTCAAATTTATAAATAAAAAATCTGTTGAGTATATAGGTTGAGAATTCACCTCACATCCTTACTTTTATCGATATATAGATTTCATTTATCAAATTTCGAAACAGAATATCCATTGTAAACTATTAGTTGAATACAAGTTGCTATTTTACTCATAGCTGGAGGGGGGTACCAGTTACTACCTTTTCTAACAATAGATCTAAGGTGAGAGGGTGGCAAAAGAAAGGGATGAGAATGTATCAAACAGGTCAACTTTTAATATAAGAGAAAGATTTTTTTTTTTTAGAAAAAAGGGGGATATTAAATATTTATTTTTTTGTGTATTTTGTTTTCTTTTCATTTTACAAAAATTTTTAATAAACAAATGAATCGTTGTCCTTATTTGTTAAAACCGTAGAATCTATCTTTTAGGTTGTGTGTGTTTTAAGCGTCCTAAATTGCTGCGTTATAATCCATTTGTTTATAGTGTGCACAGAGCAACAAGAAGAAACCGGTGTAAACCCAAAGTCATCTCTTTTATTTTTTGCATTTTATGGGGTTCTTGAAAACTGAATAGATCCTATCTTTTATCATGTAGCTATTTGATGTATGCCCAGATAGACAGATAGAGAGAACACAAATATTATTTTAAAAGCTGCTCTAAAATGATGAAAAATAAAATTTGAAATATTTTATATGATTGATTGAAAAATTAATTTTGAAATAATTTATTTTATATGATTGATTGAAAAATTAATTTTGAAATAATTTATTTTATATGATTGATTGAAAAATAATTTTGAAATAATTTATTTTATATGATTGATTGAAAAATAATTTTGAAATAATTTATTTTATATGATTGATTGAAAATTAATTTTGAAATAATTTATTTTATATGATTGATTGAAAATTAATTTTGAAATAATTTATTTTATATGATTGATTGAAAAATTAATTCTGAAATAATTTATTTTATATGATTGATTGAAAAATTAATTTTGAAATAATTTATTTTATATGATTGACTGAAAAATTAATTTTGAAATAATTTATTTTATATGATTGATTGAAAAATTAATTTTGAAATAATTTATTTTATATGATTGAAAAATTAATTTTGAAACAATTTATTTTATATGATTGAAAAATTAATTTTGAAACAATTTATTTTATATGATTGAAAAATTAATTCTGAAATAATTTATTTTATATGATTGAAAAATTAATTTTGAAATAATTCATTTTATATGATTGACACAGGTTTCCTTTCCAGAGCAATTGCTCTTGACATATCAAAGGCCTTCGATAAGGTATGGCATAAGGGCCTACTTCACAAGATTTCCAGCTACGGTATTACTGGAAAAGTTTTCTCAATCATTAAATCATTTTTCTGATAGGTTCATAAGAGTAGTGGTTAATGAGCAGAAATCAGAGGCCCACAGTATTAATGCTCGAGTCACCCAGGGATCCATCCTGGGCCTAACTCTCTTCCTGATCTACATCAATGATCTCCCAAAACACATACTTAAATCATTCGTTGACATCTATACTAATGACACGACCATTTATGGCAACACATCAAAGGCCGTAAATGACAAAGTTCTCTCTAATTCTCTCTCCTCTGATCTTGAACGCATGGTACAATGGGGGAAGAGGTGGCTGGTCACTTTTAATGCATCCAAAACCAAGCTTTTATCTTTACATCATCAACGCTCTGATCCCCATCTGGCATCAATTGAAATGGATGGCTCTCGTCTTGGGGAGGCTCCATATTTTGACAAGCTTCTTGACTTGACCTTTACTCCTGATCTGAAATAGAACACGTACATCAAATCTGTTGCCAGAGACGCTGGGAAAATGGTGGGATCCTTCTACTGCTCCAGAAGATATCTCACTACTGATGCAATTCTCTATCTGTATAAAAGCCAAGTACATCCAAGGATGGAGTACTGCTGCCACATCTGGGCAGGAGCTGCTAAAAACAGCCTATCCTGCCTTGACAGAGGAGAAAATAGACTTTGTGGCTTAGTGGGGGATGCCCTTTTCTCTTCCCTGCAACCTTTCTCCCACAGAAGAGACGTTGGGAGTCTTTGTTTTATCATTATTTCCATGGCAGGTGCTCATCTTGTTAGTTTTAGCGAGACGTTTTGTTAGTTTTAGCGAGACGTTTTGTTAGTTTTAGCGAGACGTTTTGTTAGTTTTAGCGAGACGTTTTGTTAGTTTTAGCGAGACGTTTTGTTAGTTTTAGCGAGACGTTTTGTTAGTTTTAGCAAGACATTTTGTTAGTTTTAGCGAGACGTTTTGTTAGTTTTAGCGAGACGTTTTGTTAGTTTTAGCAAGACATACAAACATACACACAACTGGCCTAATAAAAAAGAACCTTCATAAATACTTAGAAGCAATCCCTGGAAGACCAAGCTGTAATGAAATACAGATAGCAGCCATAAAGGGAACAGTGTCTATTCTTAAAAGAGCCCTCGGATATAAATTTAAACTATAATAGAATCAAGTGTTAGCCCCAGGAAGGAGCCCCTTGATCTCTTCAAACTAACAAAAGTAAAATAAAAATTTAAAAAAAGCGTTTGCCCTTTATATAATAGAGGGCCGGCAACCCAAGCATACTCTTGTGTACTCATGCTCCCAGCCCTCAACCTTAGATTATCATATTCATTTTTAAATAAGTAAAATGTTGTCTTTGTTGTTTATAGATGTCCGATGTGAATGCAGATTCTCGAAAGTGACCAAAATATCTGTCTTCTCAACAAATTTGTATCAGCATGGATATGATCATGGACTTAAAGGACAAAAAAGGGAAGCAGGAGTTACGAAGCTGCTAAATTGATGTGAACCATGGGTTTATACTTTTGACTCTCTTTACCTTATTGTAATTGTTATTGTTCTTGTTCAGTTAAATTAAAATATTTATTTAAAAACAAATTGCTATGCTTTCATTTTTGTAAATTCCAGAATAGTTAATAGTAAATAAAAATAAAAACGATAAATAATTCATAGCAAAATAGAATTAAATTCTTTACCACCCATATTTATTTCAGGATTTGTTATGTAATTTAATTAACAAACCAGAAATCAGGGGGCATATACAAAAAAAAAAGAATCTAAAAAGAAAAATTAATTAACTTAAATTAAGATTAAATCATTGCTTCAGCCGTCATTTTTGTTTTTGTGTGTCTCATGAACACGTGAACGTTGAAAAGAAAAAAGTTCTGGAATAAAAAAAATCTTACAAACAGTTTAAAAGTATACAATTCTGTGAAGAATTTATTATTTTTGCATTTACTATAAATTATTATTTTTTTTTTTTGTTCTTTTTACAAGTTAGCAACTGTTAACTATTCTGGACTTTTAACTCATGTTTTTATTCAAAAATAAATTGTTTTGGTAATACCCAAAATTTTTTTTTTTTTTTTTTTTTTTTTTTACCCCAAACAAGGCACAGTGCCACTAAATCATAAAGAGCTACTTTTTGGGACCAAATTTGCAGGGATACTATGTAGAGAGCTGAACAGCAAGATGTTTGTTAACATTTCATTTAAACTTCTGCATGTCGGTACAATCAGGGAAGCAGGGCTCGGGAGGGAATTCCAAAGTCTAGCAGTTTGAAGGCAGAAACTATTTGAGTAGTTTTTCCAACATCTAAGGATCTCAACAGTGCTTGCTGGTTTTATTCAAAAATAAATTGTCAAGAAGATCAAAGATAACATCGAAAATCACACTCAAGAACAATGAATCCAAATAATACAGATTTGATTATGTTAAGTATTCGTCCATAACATATGATTTAATTTTCATGAGAAAGTTATGGTGCCAAACCCTGTCAAAGGCTTTAAATATACCAAGAGTTACTACTTTCGGCTCTCCTGCCTTATCTAGTGCATGGTATATATGTTCAGAGATTACAGTTAGAATATCTGCAGATGCTTAAATCCATACTGTCAGTCGGAAAGAAGTTTATTATCTATGAGGTGGTGGACTAGGGCTTTATTAATCAACAACTCAAAGACTTTGGGAAAAAAAGGAAGGCGGCTAATAGAGCTATAATTGAGTCGGTCGGTTCTTTCACCAGAATTAATTTTCCAACAGTCAGGAAAGCAAGATTCGTTAAGATGTTTGTTGAAGAGTTTGGAGAGAACCAGGGCAACCTCAATGATGCATTTTTTAATAGTACAGCAGGGATGAGATAAGGCCCACATGTTTTCAAGATGTCTAGGTTTTCTATGATATCACAAACATGGGAAGGGGCGATTTGCAGATCATCAAGTGTTGGATCTGTCCACAAAGGGAAATTTGAAGGGAGTGGTTTGTTAGGGCTAAAGTGGAGTTGGAGACTAACAATCGGGTAAGCAGGTTTGTCTTCTTGGTTGCTGTGCAAACAACATCAAGGTTGTTGGATAGTGGGAGAATTGTTGATTGTCCATTATTTATTACACTGTTATAAATTTTCCAAGTTATAAATTATTTTTATACTGGATCTTTTTCTTACTTTTTGGTTTGGTTGTTTTGTTTTACGGCATACCAACCCTTTTCAGGTTATTTAATGCCGAATCCAGTAATTTTGGGAAAAAGTTTTATGCTCCAAGTTTGATTGTTTTGTAAAAAGAAAAGGAGGGAAAGGTGGGCTGTTGTTTTTGGTTTTGCAGAACATAAGTTTTACAAAAGGGAATAGAAAAAAAAAAACATCAATGTTCGATGCATTTTATCTCAAGACGCCAATATCTTCAGACACCCTGATCTGATAGCACCGGTTAATTTTTGGAATTGATACTAATTTCGCCATAGCACACAACACACAAGTACGTTAATAAACGTTTGTGAAACATAAGATTACTTCTTATTTAGTATTAATGTTTTCACGTGAAATGCGTTGGTCTAAAAGATCACCAATGTAAACAAGCACCTGTTCTTCTTACCGAGACTTTCGTTTTCGTTTCGCGTTACTCTTGGACCTTTTGAAGTTGCCAACGTCACTGTCGCTGCTGCTGCTGACCGTCGAGCTGCGGCCACGACGACGACGAGGTGAATGGCTGGACGACCGCGACAACGAAACTGAATTTTTACTCGAAGAACGAACGTCCTTCTTCCTTTTCTTCTGCTGATTATTGTCTTCTCCACTCTTCACCAAATTCCAGGATTCTTTCTCTTTTTGTCGCTCTCTCGACTTATGTCGGGACGAACTTCGACTCTTGTGTTTTTTTTTCTGCGTTTTGGACCCGTGTTTGTGTTTCTTTGACTTGTTTTTATCGTCCCGGTTTCGTTCCCTGGACCGGGAACGGGATGTCGGTTTGCTCGTGGAAGGCATTTTTCTTTTTTCCCACCAACTTTTCTGGGTGGTTTATGCGACAGAAAATATTTGAAATCACTTGCAAATCATAAACAATCCACGATGTACATAACAATGGTGGCTGCCATGTTTGTTTTGGTAAAACTAGACACGGATTTCCGTTAAGAACTTAGCGGAACGAAACGAACCCACGGATCGTTTACGTTCCTTGTTTTTTTTTTTTTACTTTTATTTTCGCCACGCACGAATTTTTTTTTTTTTTTCTTCATACAACTAGTTTCTCATTTTCTCAGATTAAAAAAAAATACCGTAACAAAGGTAAAGTAACAAATAAAAAGTAAATTTTAAAAATTTTATGGCTTTCGTTAAGAGTCGTACTTCTTTGTAAACATTCGGCGGAAGTGACATCAGACGAATTTTTAGGTACGGATGACCAACACTGTCACTTTTTTTTTTTTAACAAATATAAAAATAGAAGTTTTATTCAAACAGTTTTTATTTTGAATTTTTATAACAACATTATAACCTTTCAGTGTAACCCGAATATAAGAGAACTTATATAAAAAAAACGGATATAAGAGAAAGAAACCGATCGGACCCCTCCCCTGACTAAAGCCTGTGTTAATGTATATAAGAAACACCTGATATAAGAGACATTTTATCTGGTCCCACCCTCCCCAATATAAGAGAGTTCGTTTGTAGTGACAGTGTGATATCGTAAATCGGTCAAACCAAACAGAGGTGAGTTCGAGAGAGAGTGAAGTTCAATGACTTAATCTTGACCAGTCTAGAGACACAGTGTGTCCAGTCTGTGTCTGTAGGAGACACCCTCTACCTTATGATTTTGCTTTGTGTGTCTAAGGGTAGCGCCGCCGACTTTGCTTGTCGTTGCAATAATCTGAACAGCACATTCACTTTACTGTTGAGTCAGAAGTTTGTTTGTTAATTTTGCCACTGAAAACCGTTTGCTTACGATCGTTGCAATTAGTGATGTCGGCGTCTCAACGAAAAACACTGAGCTTTTCTGAACAGTTGGAGCTCATTGATGACGTCAAAGTGAAGAAACTCAAACTGACCGTTGCGGCCAAAAAGTACGGAATCGGTTATTCAACAGCAGCCAAAATTCTCAAGAAAGAAGATGATCTCAGATCTTGCATGCAAATGAACGGAAACACTAATCGCAAACGAAAGCGCCAATCCGTGCACAAGGACGTAAACGAAGCGCTTACGCAATGGTTTACGCAAGCATCTGCTCATGGAGCTACCGTCACTGATCACGTCATTAGGCAGAAAGCATCACAACTGGCCGAAAATCTTGAAGTTGATTTTAAACCAAGTAATGGCTGGCTCATGCGTTGGAAGCAGGCCAATAACGTTTCATTCAAAAAATTTCATGGCGAATCAACGTCAGCAAATCACGGTTCTGCCAACGAATGGGCGACAAACGTTTTGTCTGAAGTTTCTGAAAGTGACAGACCAGTGCCAAATTCTCTGGCTGCATTGAATGCACTGGAAACTCTGACAGCCTACTTTGAAGCAAAAAGCAATAATCCTGATGACGCGTTGAAAATGATTTACAGACTGTATGAAAGTTTTTATGATGTTAACAAAAAGATTTCTGGACAATCAAAAATGACTGACGTTTTTAAGAAAAAATAATTTTTAACTGAATTATTTGTGAAAACTGAAAATGTATTTTTGTCTGTTTTTCATGTCTATAACTATAAAATAAATTATTGTTCCGTATGTAAAAAAAGCGTTACATGAAGTGTTCCCATGCTTACCTAAACAAAATAGAACACACCCGGATATAAGAGAATTGTCTCTTATATCCGGGTAAAAAATAATTTAAAAAAAAAAAAACATGAGTATTTATGTTTTGCGCTATTTTTTTTAAAAATCGTATTTTCAAGTTAAATTTGAGAGACTAATTCTTGAACTAATTCTTGAACTAATTCCATCACATGGAATGTTTATTGTCCAAGCAAGAAAATAAAAGCGGGAAAAATATACTTTGTCGCTTTAAAAATAATGATACTGAAAAAAATCTATATCTTGCTCTTCTTTTGTTGAGCACTCTTAATAATCTCGTTAAATTGATTGGTTATCACTCCTGATGTAGTAAGTTTTGAAAATATGTATGGCAGAATTTTCATGTTTCATATGGCATGGATGTTAATTTTGTGTTTTTATGTGTTAGTCAGCCAATCAGGTTCTCTGTTATTTATGTATTCCTGTAGTACTGGATTTGTTAGTCAGCCAATCAGGTTCTCTTTTATTCATATATGCATGTATCATAGCCAGTGGGTATGCATGTATCAAGCAGAGGTTCACTTTGCCTCTTTCTTTGTTCATTTTTGGCAAGAATGGGTTTCTCTTCTTTCTTTTTAGTTTTAATCTGCCGGGTTTTTCACTTATTTTTTATTTTATACTAGCAGGCCACCCAACATTGCCCAGTCATAAAATATGCTTAAATTTTGATTAAAGCAGATTTTGTATTGTAGCGGAACTGAACAACACTGAGGTTACAAAATGATGTACACAAGAACCACTGTCATTCGAATCTGGAATCCGTCCAGTACAAAGAAAAGAGAAGGGAAGAAAAATATGCAAATCGTGGTACTGTCGCAATTAAAAGTCTGTATATAAAGACTTTTTTTTTCTGAGAGGGTTGGAATGTAATTGTGATTTTGTGACAATGACGACGAAGAAGAAGGAGAAGAGTCGAGAAATCAAGAGAAGATTGCTTTATGCAATTGGAGTTTTTTTTTTTTGTATGGATTATTTTTTTTATTCACCAACTTAAAACATTAATTTTAACACTTCAAGCTATTATGGCCATTATCATCGTGAAAATACGACTAAGCAGCAACATGGTGAAGCCATTTACTGGCTAGGGAGACGTAATAGCATGGCTAAAAAAGTTAAGGTTGGTCGCGAAACTCTAAAAGATAGATGCTGTGACAAACCTGTTGCTGTTGTACCTGGAGGGAGACACATCGGCCCTCTACTTAGAAACAAGCAAGATTGATCAACTGGACGTCGAGCAGATGGAGACTCGATTAAAGGAGACATTCATGGATGGTGCATTCACAGCCTACAAGAAGGTTAGCCATGGTGAAATGGGTTGGCGAGCAAGTGAACGTGTATGCGAACAATATCAGACGATTGGTTGGACTGGCTGGTTTTGAGGGAGTCAGACTAGAACAACTTGCCAAACTGACGTTTGTCACAGGATTCCCTGATGTTATATCCATTGAACTCCAGCAGGCACCAAAAATTGAGACCCTAACCATGGGAGACTTAATAGCAAGAGCAAGAGTGTTGACGTCAACCAGTGGTTGCAGCCGTGAGTCCATCAAGCTGTAAATCTGCTGTTCCTGCTGGGGATAGCCCTGGCACAGGAGTAAATTGCTTCACATGCAACCACAAGGGTTACATAGCAAGAAACTGCCGAAGACGTAGAACGCATTGTTACCAATGTGGCAAGGTTGGACACTAGAGCCAGGACTGTTTGGGAAATGAACAAGAGAGCGAGGTATAAATGCCAGCCTACTCCCCCACGAAGATGTAAATGCGGCACTCCCGGAGATTGTCATCTACGTTGATAGAATGCAGTGTTGAAGGCTCATCTCACACATGTTGCGGAAGAGGAGAAGTCACTATTTCGACAAACGATAATGACTATGTTAGGATCGATGCTTTGGTGGTACATGGTAAACCACTGGGATTTGATCTGTTGTTAGGGATCGATGCGCTAAAAGCATTGGGGGGCATCACTGTTGAACCTACAGGTGCAGTTCAGATCAGCGTCGGAAAATTTTTCACGTGTGCAGCTCCACAGTGAATCCGACTTTACTACTACATTTGACCATCACGAGCGAACATGGACAGCGGCATGGAAATGGGCAGATAACTGCCCACCTGAAGGACTGCATAATGAAGTGCCAGAATATCGAGTGGCTGCAGAAACTGCAGAAACCAGAATATGATCAAGAACTCTGGGCATAAATGGACAAGGGTTGGCTTGTGCCATATCCAGAAGATAGACTCGGACCTTCCAAGGGATTAATTCCATTGATAACCGTGATGCAGCAGAATAAGGCAATAGTGCGACCAGTAATGGACTACCATGAACTGAACGATCATATAGATGCATTCACAGTGAATGCAGACGTTTGTGCTGCTAAGATGCGTGAGTGGTGCCAAAAAGGGCCAAATATATCACTACTTAACCTCTGGAGAGCATATCTCTAAGTATGAGTCCACGAGACACAGTGACCATACCAGAGAGTAGAGGTCGATGGAAAAAGATACTGTCTGACATGTTTAGGGTTGGGCTTGAATGTGGCTCCTCTCATAATGAAGGCTATCGTTAGCAGGGTGCTATCACAGGAGGAAGCTGTGGATCATGCAACGTCGGCTTACGCTGTTGATATCTTTGTTGATGAAGACATTGTGCCCGCTTCAAGAGTTCAGGAACATTTAGTTAAATTTGGGCTTGAATGCAAGACCTGGAACGACTTGGGGATGGCACACATGTGCTGGGACTGACCGTCTTAAGAGAGCACCATGTTCTGCGCTGGAAACAAGGGAATGCAATCCCAGAAATTCTCAATATCATAACACGACAGACTGTATTTTCTTGTGTGAAAAGTGTTAGCAACCAGAGTGGCATTAGAAAGAGATGGAACCGTGGTGGAGGATGCTTGTTGGCTGCAACCTGTGAATGATGCGCAGCATATCTATCTGGCTGAATTGGATGCCGTGTTGAAGGGAACTAACTTATCAATCCCCCTCGCGAACTAATGACAGACAATGACACAGCTTTCTGCAGCAAAGAATCCAAGACGTTTACAGATGAATAGGGTATGAACTTAAGATTTCACTGCGCATATGTCCCAGCCAGGAACAGCATAGCAGAGCAATGCCATCACACTGTGAAACGGATTGTGGCTAGGATGCACTGCTCAATACTAGAGGTGTTCTACTGGTACAACGTGACTCCAAAAGATGATGAGTCATCTTTGACCTCACCAACCAATGCCATATACTGGTACGAGGTCCGAGGGAAAGGAATCGATGTTATGCCACCAGTTGCAGCCCCCGAGCATAGTCCATACCGAATTGGAGACTATGTGTGGGTGAAGGAACCAGAGAATTGGTGTACCATGAGCTTGGCCAGGGTCGAGTAACCGAGATAATCAGTTCACAATCTGTCTTGTTGGATGGGATGCCCCTACACATGAAAGACCTTCACCCCCAATACCATGTACTCTCGTCAGAAGATTCCGACAACACAACATCCTTGGAGAGCATGTCGGAAAATCTGATGTCCAATGACAAAACAGACTCAGAAGAAAGTCATGAAGCAGGAGTAGAAGACGCACATGCTCCTAAGGAAGCCCATGGTTCTGAAGAGGCCTCAAAATTGTGAAGAAGTGGCTGATAAAGATGACCACTGCCGGAATGTAGCCTATGTGATTATCATATCATTGGGGGGGGGGGCGGAAGTGAACAACACTGAAGTCAAAAAATTATATGCACAAGAACCACCGTCATTCGAACCCGGAATCCGTCCAGTACAAGGAAAAGAGAAGGGAAGAAAGATACGCAAATCGTGGTACTGTCGCAATTAAAAGTCGGTATATAAAGACCTTTTTTTTCTGCAAGAGGGTTGGAATGCAATCATGATTTTGTGATGACGACAAAGAAGAAGAAGAGTTGAGAAATCAAGAGAAGATTGCTTTACACAATCGGAATTATTTTTTGTATGCGTTCGTATGAACGACGGATTTACTTTTTTGTTTATTCATCAAGTTAAAACATTAATTTCACGTATTTATTATTAATATTTTACTTAGTTATTTTAAAACAAATTAATCACTAAAACTGCTTACTTTCCTCACCATACTTAATAAAATACACGGCTTCTTCTTAATGTTAGAGGGGAAATCTGTCTCTAATTTTAAGCTTATTTTTTTTAGAATAGAGCACAACTTTCTTAACGTAATATTATTATTCATGTGGGGGTGTAGAAATACCTGGTGTAAAAACCAGACTCATGGTTACCCGTCTCTGAGTGATGGACCCGTAGAACTTCTCAGATCATCATCTAGGAGAAAGAAAACTGATATTAAAACTGGGGAAAGGAGGCCTCCTCAGTCATAATTGACAACATTCCTAGAGCTGGTGACTTGAACAAATTCTCCGGTTTGCAAATCTAAATTGCTTAAGGAGTAGATAGCCTTTGCCTATTGTTGGCTTTCACACTCCTCCTTTCTCTATTAGCCACACACAGAGGTGCAATAACAGGTACCCACTGGAACCACCCTGTACTTGGCCTCGTTTCCTGACACTGAACGTCATTCTCCTATTCTCACCTTCTTTCTCTTTCTCACAAACTGAGCAAATTGGGTTTGCTTGCCTGCTGAGTGTGCTTACTCAACTGGTCTGGGCTGATCTTGTCTTATAGGTTGAGGGTATCTGACTGACAGTTTGTTTGGCTGCTGTTTCCGACTGACAGTACAGGAGCCCTAACTCTTTGGTAGCACTTAGAGTGGCTGCTCTATCATCAGTTGTACAATATTAGGATAGTTGTAATGCCATATCGCACATGGAAAGGGACCCTGCTGCTATCTCTAGTGGGCTTTCACGAGGGCACAACTTCCTGGGGATACCCAGCTAATGGACCTGTTGTGTGTGTATACTTGGTATCAAAACTGATCCACATTGCCCAACTTTCTCTCCCCAATCTGAAATTAAACAAAACTTAATGGAATGAAATGACAACCTCAACAAATACCACGATAAAACCTGACAATCACCCAAACAAAACCAATTAGCTTCCTCTCTTGAGGCTTGCTTTTGCAAATATCCGTGGGCTTATAAGTAATCTAGATGATGTAGAGTCTTACCTCTTAGTAAACTCTCCGGATATCTTAGCATTAAATGAAACAAACCTACAGTCTAACTACTTTAACATAATAGGATATTTCCCTCTCTGCTATAAAAACTCAGATAGATATATGCACAGACTTGGAGTCTATATTCGAAGCACCCTTCCCTTAACTAGAGAGCAATATCTGGAATCAGATGACCAGGCCTTTATGTGGTTTTGACTAGCCTTTCATCACTGCGTTAGTTACTTATATTTTTTCTACTGTTCCCCCTCAAGTCAAGACTGTACCCTAATCGATCATGTCTCTGATAGTATAGATGCAGTCACTCTCCTAAGATAGTAACATCCAAATACATGTGTTTGGTGACTTTAACTACCAGCTTCTCTATAGCCCATTCCTCCACACAGACAGTTATGTTCTCAACCTGCCAGATAATAGTGACTACCAGCAAGTCTCATTCCTAGACCTATTCCTTACCACAGTACTTGAGGATTGTGTATAACTAATGCCCACAGTCTGCTCGGGAATGCAGACCACTTAGTGGTATCAGTAGACATTGCACTTAAATCCCAACCCCAAGGTGAGGAGCCATTGCTCAAAACGACTAGATATTACAAAAGGGCTGACTGGGAAGCCATCCAATAAAATAACAAATGTTCAATGGAGCAATATCTTTTTGTGCATTGAAGCATATGTCCCCGCACATAAGTATTATAGCAAGCCCCACTCAGCAACAAAATTACACCCCTTCACTGGTGAGGTCCCTATATGTCAGAAAGTATTTTAATCTAATAGCTTCTTCCCTAGAGTAACTAGACTTTGGAATTCTCTTCTTGCTACCTGCTTCCCAAACTGTACTGACATGCAGAAGTTCAACTGCAACGTAAACCAACAGCTTAATCCTTTATAGGCATCGTCCCAATTAATATCAAAGTAGCAATGTACCTTGTTTGGGGTGAAGGAGAGTAAAAAAAAGAAAAGTCTTACTTGGTAGGTAAAACCTGAAAGAAAAAAGCATGCAAAAAATGTCCTTTAAAAATGTTTGTTGTCTTTTTCAGTCCTTTTCTTGAAAGACACTCTCACAATCTTCTAGAAAGTTCTAATAACAAATAAGTCTCTGGAGTTTTACATCGACCAATGGAAAACATATCTGGTCCATCTTAGGTTGATTTTGATTTGACAGATCCTCTGAAAAGCTGCAAATGAAGGTTTATACAACTCAAAGCCTTGGTGGTATATACAGCAACTTTTATTTTTTATGTTTCTCGTATTGGAAAGCTGTAATGCTGGTTCTAACTTTTTACTATCGATATTTCCTTCTATTTGGAGCTATTACTGTCCACCACCCTCTTTCTTTCTCTGACTATCGACCGTGTCTGACCCAACTCTTGACTAACTGATACGTGTCTTTCAATCTCTCTCGTTACATCATTAACTCCATGTGACTAAAGACATAAATCGAATCATTTACCTTCGTCACGTATTTTATGTTCTAACATTCTTTTCTATTAAAACATATGTTTTTATTTATCTAAAATTCCTTCTTGTTATTGATTACAGAATCTGATCAAGTTAAATTCATAAAACATCATTTAATTATATTTGTCCTTGAATTGCATTTTTCTCTTTAAAACAACTCTAATTCAATCTGTACAACAATAATAATAATCTTCTGGCTCAGATCATTCGGCAATACCCCGGGTGTGCTAATTTGCAACAATTGTGCAATGCAATTTCTTATGAAAGTCTTTACAGCAATTTTCTCTATCAAATATGCAGCAGTTAAGATCATATCATTTTGAGGTTTCATCATCAACCATGTCTTAAAACCATACACAAATACAGATCAGACAGATGTTCTAAGCTGTCTCTCACATACAATCGAATCTCTGCATTTTGTAAAATTGTCAACAACTGGCTGAGAACTCTCCATGCAAGGGATACATAGTCATGTCAGTTTGTTGACTGCAATCAATTGTGTTGTCAAGGGAGGTAACTTTATTGACTCTTTCAACACCTGCACCAATTTCCGGTTCCATGGGGATTGGATTAATTTTTCTTTTTGATTACCTTTTTTCTTAATTAACAATCTAGGTATCTGATCAGGCTCCTTGTGCAGACCAATGTGACTCTCTCTCTCCAGATTTCCCCATCTCCCATCAACTGCCTCAGATCTTCAGTGTCGTGTGCATTTTGTTGGATGTATGTGGATCGAAGTCATCCTATGCTTGTGCACCCATGCTGTGGAATCCACAAAAATACATTTCTCACCAGCTCTTGCTTTCTCCTCTGGCAGTGACCAGCAAATTGTAGACATCACTCCTTGCAAGTAGTAGATATGGCCGGTAGGTTGCCATAAAGTTGCTGCTTTATGGAATGATCTTGCCAAGGTATATTTAACACTGTTCATAGCATATGGATGTATGTATCATCTAACTTTCTTTCAAATTTTTTGGTGAGTGCCCAGGTTGTAGAACCGTTAACAAGGACAGGCACTATTATTAATCATTAATCAATATTTCTTATTAATCTCTGCTTTGATCTTTTCATTTTTATAATTTTCTGTAAAAATAATTGTATTTTTCTGGTGAAGCTTCTGGAAGAACATCTTGGTTGCCAATGGCTAAAAGAATTTGCATGGTGATATGCATTGCGTGTGGCTGTAGGCAGACCCAGCTGCATTGTGATTTAATTTTGGGCCTTGAGATGATGGCTGGCTGCAACATCGCGGAGTAAAATGTGCACAGCTGAATAGGGTAACGACAGTCGCCTAGGCGGTTCAGTTTCAACCCTGGCTTGAAGTAGTTGCTAATCTAGCCACACTGATAAACTGTGATACAGCGAAACAGTACTGTATGTGGATGACTATAAATGCCCCCTATCTTGGGTTGAGCCTAATGGGAACTGATAAACAAATTGCCACTAGCGTATTAAGCGATGCTCTTTGTGTAAACAAATGGAGCTTAGGCATTTGGACAATGTTGGAACATTGTTAATTTACATATCCATCTTAGCAACTGCCAAATAGCATAAAGTTTAGGAGTGTTGACTGCCGTCTAGGCGGTCGAGTTTCAAACCTGGCTTGAGGTAGTTGCTAGTCTAGCCACACTGATGAGCTGTGATACAGCGAAGCAGTATATATTATTCAACTATATTTGAATCTTTATTTATACCAACCCCTTAATTTATGAAGCTCGATGTAACTACAGAGCATATACAAATAAATGACAAAAGTCTATATTCCAAATTTCAAGATGTTATCCATCTTACCATTTATTTCTTTCAACATGTTAAAATGTTCAATTCTTGAAAGCTCCTGTTTCATAAAGCAGAATCATTCATGTAATTATTATGTCTATTTTTTTTAATTTATTCTGCCCTTACTCATCAGAAGAATAGAAACTCATCAATTTTAAAAGAAAATAAAGGAATATCGGCATGATTAAAAAATCCGAAAACTGGAAGAGAAGTTGCAATTGTGTTTTCTTTAGTTACCTATATATATATATATATATATATATATATATTGTGTCAGGTCATGTCATATGCTACTGGTACCATGTAACCCAGTACTACCTGCCTCATGGTCGGGTCACCGGCGACTAAACTGGTTCCCCCACCAGACTTGTTTGGTGAGGAGGGCGGCTAGTCTCCCTGGAGGATTAAAAACAAGACCTTCCAAAGGGCGAATGAACTCTTTTTCTGGGTCAACGGCCAACTAGCACCGTGTATATTTGTGTGTGTGTGTGTATTGGGGTGGTGAAGGCAACCTTTCTAGGAGAAGCAAATCTCTGATTTAAAAAACCATAAAGCGGGAGACCAGTACCCGCATTAAGCTGGTCTGCAGTTTAATTTGTTGCTGGCTATCTTGCTCTTGCTTGTTGCTGGATCTCAACATTTTGAACCGAGAGAGAGACTTAGCTGTCGTACAAAGCTAAAACTCTGTAACATCATCTTTGTATAGATACTCCCTCAGGTATTTGGGCTCATGGATTTTAAATGTCTGAGGGAGTGGCACTCGTCTGACAAGACGTTGCAATCATCATATATATATATATATATATATATATATATAAATGAAATACTGAAATGCAGTAAGATTACAAGTTGAATAATACCGTAAACATCAAGTCCAATATTAGTATCAATATTCATAAAGACGATTCCAAGCAGATAAATAAAGCTCAACATACAAAATGGAGCAATAAAATAAATGGAAATTCTGAATTAAATTATTTAGAATTACAACAAAATTTATTGTTTGACAAATGAGTACAAATAATTATTAAAGTTTTTTTCCTTTATTCATAGAATTTCAATGAATGACTCATTGAAAATCCATTGGTTAAGGAAAAGACTTTAAAAATTATTTGTACTCCTTTGTCAAACAAAGAATTTTGTTGTAATTCTAAATAATTTAATTCTAAATTTCTATTTATATATTTATACTTACAAGCAGTTCAGCCCAGCTTTGCTCGGGCCCTATGTACTGTTCATAATTTACCCTACGTATTATGTAATATTTCAAAGTTTAGACCAAAATTTGTCTGAGTGATTTCATAGAGAAATTTCACAGAGGTAATTTTTTAAAAATTTGTCTGAGTGATTTCATAGAGAAATTTCGCAGAGGTAATTTTTTAAAAATTTGTCTGAGTGATTTCATAGAGAAATTTCGCAGAGGTAATTTTAAAAAATTTGTCTGAGTGATTTCATAGAGAAATTTCGCAGACTCTTTGTCAAGAACTTTGCAGCTAATTCTACCCTTTGCGACCAAGACCGCCAACCCCCAATATTTCTTCCTGTATCAGAAAACACGCTATGTGATATACGTATATCTGTACGTGATGTTGCCAAGCTAATCAAAAACCTTGATTCCAGTAAAGCAACTGGCCCTGATGGTATTCCAATTATAGTACTCAAAAAACTTCAACCTGAACTAGCGCCCATACTTACAAAACTGTTTAAACGTTGTCTTAAGGAGAATAGTTTCCCATCTCCCTGGAAAATCTCATCAGTATGCCCTGTATTTAAGAATTCAGGTGATCGCTCATCCCCCTCTCAGTACAGGCCAATAAGTCTCCTGTGCGTCATGAGTAAGTTGCTAGAATCTGTGTTAAATACAGAAGTAATCAAACATCTCAACAAAAATAACCTTCTTAGTGACACTCAATATGGTTTCCGTTCTGCTAGATCTACAGCAGATGTCCTTACAGTTATATCGCATAGGATTAGCAAATCTCTCGACGGTGGCAATCTTTCTAGGGCAATTGCTCTTGACATATCTAAAGCCTTTGATAGGGTATGGCATAAAGGTTTACTTCATAAGATCGCTAGCTATGGTATAGCTGGAAAAGTCTTCTCAATTATTAAATCATTTCTTTCTGATAGGTTCATAAGAGTAGTAGTTGAGGGGCAAAAATCAGAAGCTCACAGTATTAATGCCGGTGTCCCTCAGGGATCCATCCTGGGCCCAACTCTTTTCCTGATCTACATTAATGATCTTCCAAATCATATCCTTACATCATTTGTAGACATTTATGCTGACGACACTACCATTTATGGTACCACATCTAAGACAGTAAACGAGCAAGTACTCTCCAATTCTCTCTCCTCTGATCTTGAGCATGTAGTACAATGGGGAAAGGAGTGGCTGGTTACTTTTAATGCATCTAAAACCAAGCTTCTCTCTTTACATCATCAACATTTTAATCCACATTTGTCATCAATTGAAATGAATGGCTCTCGTCTTCAGGAGGCCTCAAGTTTTGACAAGCTTCTGGGCTTGACCATTACTCCTGATCTTAAATGGAACACGTATATCAAATCTGTTGCCAAGGCCGCTGGAAAAATGGTGGGATCTTTCTATCGATCCAGTAGATATCTCACTGCTGATGCTATTCTCTATCTATATAAGAGCCAGGTACGTCCAAGGATGGAATACTGTTGCCACATCTGGGCAGGAGCTGCTAGAAAGGACTTGTCCTGCCTTGATAGAGTTCAAAATAGACTTCGTAGCCTCGTAGGAGATGTCCTTTTCTCCTCCTTACAACCTCTATCTCACAGAAGAGATGTTGCGAGTTTGTCTCTGATGTATCGTTATTTTCATGGAAAGTGTTCAACTGAGCTTCAATCTATGGTCCCCCCTCGCAAAACTTTCACAAGAAACACTCGTCTAGCTGTAAACACTATCAATAATTTCCCCCACTCTTTATCTGTGCCTAAACCTAAACATAGATTCCATGAACAAAGCTTCTTTCTTAGAACTGCACGCCTGTGGAATTGTCTTCAGTTTTCCTGCTTTCCGGCTGACTACAATATGGTTGTGTTCAAGTCTAAGGTAAATAAGTTCTTGATGAGCCGTTCCATATAAGTTATTAAATTTACCAAATTTTCATTACTAATGATTACTATATTGACCAACTTCTACTGTACACTCTTTAACCCTTATCCTTGAGTGGCCTCTGGGCCTTGATAATGTGGTGATGCCTTTGTAAAAAAAAAAAAAAAAAAAAAAAAAAAAGGTAATTTTTAAAAAATTTGTCTGAGTGATTTCATAGAGAAATTTCGCAGAGGTAATTTTAAAAAATTTGTCTGAGTGATTTCATAGAGAAATTTCGCAGAGGTAATTTTAAAAAATTTGTCTGAGTGATTTCATAGAGAAATTTCGCAGAGGTAATTTTTAAAAATTTGTCTGAGTGATTTCATAGAGAAATTTCGCAGAGGTAATTTAAAAAAATTTGTCTGAGTGATTTCATAGAGAAATTTCGCAGAGGTAATTTTTAAAAATTTGTCTGAGTGATTTCATAGAGAAATTTCGCAGAGGTAATTTTTAAAAAATTTGTCTGAGTGATTTCATAGAGAAATTTCGCAGAGGTAATTTTAAAAAATTTGTCTGAGTGATTTCATAGAGAAATTTCGCAGAGGTAATTTTAAAAAATTTGTCTGAGTGATTTCATAGAGAAATTTCGCAGAGGTAATTTTTAAAAATTTGTCTGAGTGATTTCATAGAGAAATTTCGCAGAGGTAATTTAAAAAAATTTGTCTGAGTGATTTCATAGAGAAATTTCGCAGAGGTAATTTTAAAAAATTTGTCTGAGTGATTTCATAGAGAAATTTCGCAGAGGTAATTTTTAAAAATTTGTCTGAGTGATTTCATAGAGAAATTTCGCAGAGGTAATTTAAAAAAATTTGTCTGAGTGATTTCATAGAGAAATTTCGCAGAGGTAATTTTAAAAAATTTGTCTGAGTGATTTCATAGAGAAATTTCGCAGAGGTAATTTTTAAAAATTTGTCTGAGTGATTTCATAGAGAAATTTCGCAGAGGTAATTTTAAAAAATTTGTCTGAGTGATTTCATAGAGAAATTTCGCAGAGGTAATTTTAAAAAATTTGTCTGAGTGATTTCATAGAGAAATTTCGCAGAGGTAATTTTTAAAAATTTGTCTGAGTGATTTCATAGAGAAATTTCGCAGAGGTAATTTTAAAAAATTTGTCTTAGTGATTTCATAGAGAAATTTCGCAGAGGTAATTTTAAAAAATTTGTCTGAGTGATTTCATAGAGAAATTTCGCAGAGGTAATTTTTAAAAATTTGTCTGAGTGATTTCATAGAGAAATTTCGCAGAGGTAATTTTAAAAAATTTGTCTGAGTGATTTCATAGAGAAATTTCGCAGAGGTAATTTTAAAAAATTTGTCTGAGTGATTTCATAGAGAAATTTCGCAGAGGTAATTTTAAAAAATTTGTCTGAGTGATTTCATAGAGAAATTTCGCAGAGGTAATTTTTAAAAATTTGTCTGAGTGATTTCATAGAGAAATTTCGCAGAGGTAATTTTAAAAAATTTGTCTGAGTGATTTCATAGAGAAATTTCGCAGAGGTAATTTTTAAAAATTTGTCTGAGTGATTTCATAGAGAAATTTCGCAGAGGTAATTTAAAAAAATTTGTCTGAGTGATTTCATAGAGAAATTTCGCAGAGGTAATTTTTAAAAAAATTTTGACATCAATTTTGATCCCTTAACATTCATTATTTTGGTCTCAAATAAAAATGCAACGTTTTACCCATGTCCAAGTTACCTACATGTAAAATTGCAAGTCTTTAGACCCAAAATTGGCAGAGGAATTTGGTAAAATCTGCAAAGGTCAACTCTTTCAACTTTGACCTTTTAGTAGCCAAATGTTCGCCACAAAATTGATTAAAATGCTTGCTACATGTCTGAATACCCGTTATGTATAAATTTCAAATGTTTAGACCCAAAATTGGCTGAGTAGTTTGCTAGACACCGCAAAGGTCAAATCTTTTGAAATTTGACCTCTTACCAGCTCAAATTTTCGACCCAAACTGATTAAAAAGCTTACCCTATCTCTGAATACCCTTTATGTAAAATTTCAAATGTTTAGACCAGAAATTGGCTGAGTAATTTGGTAGAGACCACAGACGTCAAATTTTTTTTAACTTTGACCCCAATTTTGACCCTTTAACATTTATTTTTGGAGGCTCAAATCAAATTAAAAAGTTTGATCCATGTTGCAGTAACCTACATTTAAAATTTTTTAATTTTTTTTTTTATTCAATTTTCACCCCAAACAAGGCACAATGCCACTTTGAAGTAGGGGCTACTATCAGGGACATAAGTTGCAGGTTATTATGAAGGGAGATGAGTAGAAAGATGTCTGTTCACATTACACTTGAACTTCTGCATGTCAGTACAGTTGGGAAAGCAGAATCCCAGAAGGGTCAAGTGTTTAGATCCAAAATTGGCAGGGGAGTTTGGTAGAGTTTTCAAAGGTGAAATCGTTGAACTTTGACCTCTTGACAACCAAATTTCTGGCTGAAAACCGATTAAAAAGATTTTTCCAAATCTCCATACGCCTCATATCAAATCTCGAGTCTATAGACCAAAAATTGACAGAGTTATTTGGTATAGAAATGTATACACACACACACACACACATTTTCGCTTTTATATATATATATATATATATATTATTGTTGTTCAGGAATGACATTTCAAGGTGTCAAATTATTGAACAACATGTGATTTACATACAAGTGATGGCAAGAGAGACTATAAAATAAAATCGAATCATGTCAATGGTAGGAGAAATTTGTCCATGTTGAAAGGGAATCAATGTATTGTAGCCATTTTTGAGACAGTGAGAGAACATAGAGAAGCAAGAGAGATCGCAAGTTGTGTTATATTTTAAACTAAATTATTTAACGTCGTTTTTATCGTATTGAGCAGTTCATTCAAAGGCAATTCAGATAATCAGGCCTCGCATCAGTGAGGGGGGCCAATATGTGAATAAACCATAGAGAAGAAGGTCCTGAAATGGTATATATTCTCTCCTGATGATCCGATATCTGAAATACCCCACAAAAAAAAAAAAACATGAATATATACAAGTTTACAAGTGAATAAACTAAGAAATGAAATGAAATACTCCCCAAAAAAACCATAGACACAATTATATATGTTTACAAGAAAATAACCTAAGTGGAGGGCCTGGAACGGCCTGTTTTCTCTCCTGACGACCGACATTAACTGGAAGCCGAAATGGATTACTTCACAAGTGAAAACAGCTGGAATATATCATTATATACACGCCTACAAGATAAGCTGTTTCTTTCAAAACACAATATCTTCTGTTGTCCGCTTGTTTCATGGCGACTTTCTCGTAATTTTTATCCTTTTTATTCTAAATTGCAACAACAATAAGAACAGCAACAAGATCATGCCAAATTATTTTATTTCTTTTTTATTTCAATTTTCATTTAATTGCATTTATCAAATTGAAACAGTATATTCACTTTTCGTAAGAAATAAATATAATATGAATATAGAAATTATTTGGGAGTTTTTAATGGAAAATGTTATTTCAAGACAATTTGAAAAAATGTTTTTTTGATGTTTGCACATCAAAACGTTTGAGTGAGATTAGATACAGCACCATACTAAACCCGTTCTTTTCAAACGTACGACAACAGACGAAGGGGCTAAATTTACAGAATGTTCCTTTTATTCATTTTAATATTTACAAAGAATAACAATTTGAATCACAGTTTCTGTGTAATAAAAGACTAAAAATTTTAAGGGGGAGGGAGGTTCTATAGCTTTATAGGCTCTGCCATTGTTTTTCATATTTTTGTTAGAATTCTTAAAAAAATAAAAAATAAAAAAAAGAAAATGAACTCCCAAAAATATTTTGTGGAATGAAATCTTCAGGAATATGATGATCTGTGATGATTCCCGTAAATTTTTTTATGACGTCATGTGTTCCAAGGATCTTAGATATTTAGATTCCATTTAAGCAAGATTAATGAGAATCTGAAATACAATTTAGGTGCAGTTTAAAATTGCATTTTGTCTGTTTGTCAGTTTGTCTGTTATGGTTAAGTTTAAAATCACAATCAATGTGTCATGGGTAAGCTTGAAATCACATTTTATATGTGTCGTCCGTTTGTCTGTTATGCTTAAGTTTGAAATCACATTTTGTCTGTCTGTCAGTTTGTCATGCATAAGTTTGAAATCACATTTTATCTGTCTGTCAGTTTGTCTGTTATGAAATCATATTTTGTCTGTCCGTCAGTTTGTCTGTCATGATTAAGTTTGAAATCATATTTTGTCTGTCTGTTAGTCTGTCATGGTTAAGTTTGAAATCACATTTTCTCTGTCCGTCAGTTTGTCTGTTATAGTTAAGTTTGAATTCACATTTTGTCTGTCTGTCATGGTTAAGTTTGAAATCACATTTTGTCTGTCTGTCAGTTTGTCATGGTTAAGTTTGAAATCACATTTTGTCTGTCTATCAGTCTGTCATGGTTAAGTTTGAAATCACATTTTGTTTGTCCGTCAATCTGTCATGGTTGAGTTTGAAATTGCATTTTCAATGTTAAATAAACAGATTGCACGATATGCATTTTAAGAAAATATTAATTTTTTAAATCTTCACGCTTGAATGCATTTAATGGTATTCATGAAGAATATTTTGGGCAGGGTATGTAAACCCAAATGAAAACTGTTTTTGTTTTACCGAAAACGATGGCCAATATTTTAAATGCTAGCAAACAAGAAAAAAAAACAATTATAATCGTAAAGCCATCGTCTGGTAATTCCAATAAAAAATTATGGACTGTGCTAAAATAACATTATTTTGAAAGCCATTTTTCATATGAGGAGGGGGGACTTTTTAACTACTCTGTACTTTCACCTAACAATTTAATAAAAAGATACTGCAAAAAAAAAAAAAAAAAAAAAAAATGAAAAAACAAAAGATAACGTTTGTTAATTGTCAGTTGTTGTGACTTCATTGGCTAAGCATTTCTGTACTTGCTTGGAATATGCTGACGATAACACAGTCCGTATGCTGCACCAATATCCATTTAAGATGGTTTATTAAAAGTCCAAAAAATGCCAATTCCAACAGTAATTTTTCTCAGAGTCAAAGCTAGCTTGACAATTCCGTAATTGCAAGAATAAAATTAAAAAAACAATTGTTAATTACTTTTGTAGGCACAAAAAAAGCAATGATATATACAAATAATTGCGTAAGTTTTTTCGATGTGTCCAAACATTTATAACAAGTCTTGTCCATTTATTGGTTGCACCTTTTTAAAGAAACATCTCCCAGGCTTTTTGGTGATTATTTATATATATATATATATATATATATATATATATATATATATATATATATATATATTTTTAATGAAAGAAAAATAAATAAAGAAATTAAAGAAATAACGGAAAAAAAGAAAGAAAAGAAAAAATAAATAAAAGAAAAAGAAAGATAAATAAAAGAAAAAACAAATAAAGAAAAAAATAAAAGAGAAAGAAAAAAGACGATGATGTTTGTATTGTCTGGGTGTTCAAAATGGCTAAATATCACCTTTAATGTTCATAAAAATAAATGTCATCTCTGATTCAGATAATTCTTAGAAGAATGGCCGGCTAAGGTGGTCTTCCGACTCGCCACCAATGATTGAACCATGGCCCTTGTAGTTTCCAGTTCAATATTTTCGACATTTGGTAGTCACCCTTGCAAGGAGAGAAAGAGATGAAATGAGGCTATGGCTGTTCAAATAGCTAATGCAATTTTGAGGAAATGAAACGTCGTGTAACTTTTGCTCTCTTGAATTTTTTCCAGGTTTAAAAGGATCAAAACGAACGAACACATGTGAAGGAAGATCAGCCAGAAAATGAGGATGAATTCAGATCTGAAAATTGAAAGAAAATTTTTTTATTTTAAAATTAAATTTGAAAAAATATAAGAAAAGTTTTTTAAATAATCTTTGTATCTACAAGGTACCTTTCAATAAGTTTCCAGACTTTTTTGTGCAGTCATTTAAAATTATCATAGACTCTTGGAAATTCAGTATGTTATTGCTATACATCTTATGAGATGACTGACCAATTTTTATGATTTCAGGTTCAAATGAACAGCTACAGCAGGAATATGAATACACCCTAATAAAACCTGAGTGTCACAGCTGGTGAAACCCTTGCATTGTTGACTCAAGGTTTTTGCGTTACCGGCAATGCAGCGTTCCTCTGACCCTTTTGGTCTCAAAACTAATTCAAGTCCGACTGTCTACCAAATTCAATCAACTGTCCCTTCTATCCCCATGTGCATTTCTATTTATATCAGGGTGTGTGTATGTGTGTGTGTGTGTGTGTGTGTGTGTGTGGGTAACCCCTTTTAACCAGCCTGCACCTAAAACGTACTGACTCACTTTTTAGCATGTAGATGCACACTCTGTCAACAGAAGTCACGGAGTCTGATATATCACCAGTCACTTTAGAAGAACGATATGCAATAAAATCTGTTTTAAACTTGGAAAAAATGCCACAGAAACATACAAAATGCTTCAGACTACTTTTGGGTCATCTTGCATGAATCGCACATCAGTTTTTGAGTGGCATAAGAGATTCAAGGAAGGCAAGGAGTCTGTAAGGGATTATGATAGTGTGGGAGGAATAAGGAAGTCAGAACACCAGAGTTGATTGGCCAAATAAAGAATTTCATGGATAAGGACCGTCGTGTGTCTATAGAAATAATAAGTGCACAGTTTGATGTCAGTGTGAGAACTGTACACACACAATTATTCGTGAGGAACTGAAGATGTGGAAGATTTGCGCTAAGTTTGTCCCAAGGGTACTCAGAGAAGATCACAGTCTATTTAATGAAGATGTGCATCAAGACAGAAGAGAAGATCACAGTCTATTTAATGAAGATGTGCATCTAATACAGTTCCTCACCCTCCCTATAGTTCAGATGTTTAATATCTATGGTATTTCTGTTTTTAAAATTAAAATATAATATTTATGCATATTTTATGACCGGGCAATGCTGGGCGGCCTGCTAGTATATATATAAAAGTGATCTTGTCTGTCTGTCTCTGGACCTACTGTGTCAATTTTTGGTCTACAGACTTGAAATTTAGGAGATTTGGACCTGTGGAACAAAGTCGATTTGGTTTTTAGTTGTTAAAAATAGTTGCTAAGGGATCAAAATTGAAAATAAAATTGCCCTTGGCAGGTCTAAGTCGACTAAACATGTTACTTCTATGCATGTGCAAATATACATGTATACGTTGGAATCTGTTAATTTTTAAAGTTCTGATATCTGGTGTCAGTACAGACGCTAACAAATAAGGCTGGATCGATAAATGTTTTGGTTTTGATTCTAGCTGATGGCACTCAAGTCATATTTCTTTTTTTTTAACTTTTGAAATCACTACGGTATATTGGGTACACATATAATAATCAGCAGAGAATTGGCCTTATAATAATAAATACGAAATCTGCATGAATTAAAATACATATTTAAGCATATTTTATGCCGGGCAATGTTGGGCGGGCTGCTAGTTTCAAATGCAAAACAAATATAGGATCAAATAAATGTTGCCTCCTCCTCCTCCATTCTGACAAAATGTTTTCCCTCTGTCGGGCATATTTCTCTTGGTTGGTCACAAAAAAAAAAAAGGTAACGGATTAAGAGGAAAAAGAAAGAAAGTTATTTTAAAGAAATATGAGGTGCCTTCAATAAGTTTCCAGACTTTTTTTCATATGGACATTTTTATGCCAACGGTATTCCATACATCGTGTGATAGTAGTTTTGTAGAGATAGAGAATTATAGTGTTGGGTGTGAGAAAGTGTTTCGAGCATAAGACAAAAAAAAAACAATTTTACAAAAATCAGAAAAAACAATGGATTTAATATTTGAACTTCAAGAAAAATTTGATAAAAAAAAAGAATTTTTAGAGTTGATTTCTCATCGAGAACAGAACCATCGATAAGAATATCAGGAAAAAAAAGGACACGTCTACGATTGAAAGACACGAGGTGAGTTTT
Organism: Euprymna scolopes; assembly: GCF_053919585.1. Classification (NCBI taxonomy): domain Eukaryota; kingdom Metazoa; phylum Mollusca; class Cephalopoda; order Sepiida; family Sepiolidae; genus Euprymna; species Euprymna scolopes. Next base: position 200,533,365 of record NC_136482.1, read on the forward strand.
AATAGGAATCAATGTGTTATTAAAACAACAAAGTGATGAAGACCACCAGATCAATGATTCAAACGAACTGCAACAAAGGAAGTAGGGAATAGATCAGACAGTTCCGAAGAACACATACCATAATAGTATTTATAGAAAAAAGACTGAGACTAGCAACATCACGTCTGTGAGAAAGAGGTTGCAGATAAGAAAAAAGGGAGGGAGTCAATCAAATTACAGATCCGTTTCTGCAATGCATTAAGAACTGTCAAATTGAACAGAGATTCACAAGCCAAAATATTATACGTGGTCTGATGGTAAATTTGTAGAGGTAGAAAATTATAGCGTCGCGTATGAGTAAGTTTTTAGAGTGAAAGACAGAAACGATTTTATAAGAATAAGAAAAAGCAATGTATTTAATATTTGAACTTCTAGAAAAATTTGATGAAAAAAAAACCAAGAAGTTTTAGAGTTGATTTCTCATTGAGAGCAGAACCATCGATAAGAATATCAGGAAAAAAGGGACACGTCTACGATTGAAAGACATGAGCTGAGTTTTAATAGGATTAAACAAAACAAGTCATTTCTTACCCCAACTTATGTGAACGAAGATAAAGTTCTAGTTAAAACTTGCTAGTGGTGCGTTTCTTTTTATCTATCACATAAAATTTATTGAAATCTATCACATATAAAATTTATTGAAATCTATTACATATAAAATTTATTGAAATTCATCACATAAAATTTATTGAAATCTATCACATATAAAATTTATTGAAATCTATTACATATAAAATTTATTGAAATCTATCACATAAAATTTATTGAAATCTATCACATAAAATTTATTGAAATCTATCACATAAAATTTATTGAAATCTATCACATAAAATTTATTGAAATCTATCACATAAAATTTATTGAAATCTATCACATAAAATTTATTGAAATCTATTACATATAAAATTTATTGAAATCTATCACATAAAATTTATTGAAATCTATCACATAAATTTATTGAAATCTATCACATAAAATTTATTGAAATCTATCACATATAAAATTTATTGAAATCTATTACATAAAATTTATTGAAATCTATCACATAAAATTTATTGAAATCTATCACATAAAATTTATTTAAATCTATCACATAAAATTTATTGAAATCTATTACATATAAAATTTATTGAAATCTATCACATAAAATTTATTGAAATCTATCACATAAAATTTATTGAAATCTATTACATATAAAATTTATTGAAATCTATCACATAAAATTTATTGAAATCTATCATATAAAATTTATTGAAATCTATCACATAAAATTTATTGAAATCTATTACATATAAAATTTATTGAAATCTATCACATAATATTTATTGAAATCTATTACATATAAAATTTATTGAAATCTATCACATAAAATTTATCGAAATCTATCACATAAAATTTATTGAAATCTATCACATAAAATTTATTGAAATCTATTACATATAAAATTTATTGAAATCTATCACATAAAATTTATTGAAATCTATCACATAAAATTTATTGAAATCTATTACATATAAAATTTATTGAAATCTATCACATAAAATTTATTGAAATCTATCACATAAATTTATTGAAATCTATCACATAAAATTTATTGAAATCTATCACATAAAATATATTGAAATCTATCACATAAAATTTATTGAAATCTTTCACATAAAATTTATTGAAATCTATTACATATAAAATTTATTGAAATCTATCACACATAAAATTTATTGAAATCTATCACATAAAATTTATTGAAATCTATTACATATAAAATTTATTGAAATCTATCACATAAAATTTATTGAAATCTATCACATAAAATTTATTGAAATCTATCACATAAAATTTATTGAAATCTATTACATATAAAATTTATTGAAATTCATCACATAAAATTTATTGAAATCTATCACATATAAAATTTATTGAAATCTATCACATAAAATTTATTGAAATCTATTACATATAAAATTTATTGAAATTCATCACATAAAATTTATTGAAATTCATCACATAAAATTTATTGAAATCTATCACATATAAAATTTATTGAAATCTATCACATAAAATTTATTGAAATTTATCACATTAAATTTATTGAAATCTATCACATAAAATTTATTGAAATCTATTACATATAAAATTTATTGAAATCTATCACATAAAATTTATTGAAATCTATCACATAAAATTTATTGAAATCTATCACATATAAAATTTATTGAAATCTATCACATAAAATTTATTGAAATCTATTACATATAAAATTTATTGAAATTCATCACATAAAATTTATTGAAATCTATCACATATAAAATTTATTGAAATCTATCACATAAAATTTATTGAAATCTATTACATATAAAATTTATTGAAATTCATCACATAAAATTTATTGAAATCTATTACATATAAAATTTTTTGAAATCTATCACATAAAATTTATTGAAATCTATCACATAAAATTTATTGAAATCTATCACATAAAATTTATTGAAATCTATCACATAAAATTTATTGAAATCTATCACATAAAATTTATTGAAATCTATTACATATAAAATTTATTGAAATTCATCACATAAAATTTATTGAAATCTATCACATGTAAAATTTATTGAAATCTATTACATATAAAATTTATTGAAATCTATTACATATAAAATTTATTGAAATTCATCACATAAAATTTATTGAAATCTATCACATAAAATTTATTGAAATCTATCACATATAAAATTTATTGAAATCTATCACATATAAAATTTATTGAAATCTATCACATATAAAATTTATTGAAATCTATCACATAAAATTTATTGAAATCTATCACATATAAAATTTATTGAAATCTACCACATATAAAATTTATTGAAATCTATCACATATAAAATTTATTGAAATCTATCACATAAAAATTTATTGAAATCTATCACATAAAAATTTATTGAAATCTATCACATAAAATTTATTGAAATCTATCACATAAAATTTATTGAAATCTATCACATAAAATTTATTGAAATCTATCACATAAAATTTATTGAAATCTATCACATATAAAATTTATTGAAATCTATCACATAAAATTTATTGAAATCTATCACATATAAAATTTATTGAAAACTATCACACATAAAATTTATTGAAATCTATCACATAAAATTTATTGAAATCTATCACATAAAATTTATTGAAATCTATCACATAAAATTTATTGAAATTTATTACATATAAAATTTATTGAAATCTATCACATATAAAATTTATTGAAATCTATTACATATAAAATTTATTGAAATCTATCACATAAAATTTATTGAAATCTATCACATAAAATTTATTGAAATCTATCACATAAAATTTATTGAAATTTATCACATAAAATTTATTGAAATCTATCACATAAAATTTATTGAAATCTATCACATAAAATTTATTGAAATCTATCACATATAAAATTTATTGAAAACTATTACATATAAAATTTATTGAAATCTATCACATAAAATTTATTGAAATCTATCACATAAAATTTATTGAAATTTATCACATAAAATTTATTGAAATTTATCACATAAAATTTATTGAAAACTATTACACATAAAATTTATTGAAATCTATCACATAAAATTTATTGAAATCTATCACATAAAATTTATTGAAATCTATCACATAAAATTTATTGAAATCTATCACATATAAAATTTATTGAAAACTATTACATATAAAATTTATTGAAATCTATCACATAAAATTTATTGAAATCTATCACATATAAAATTTATTGAAAACTATTACATATAAAATTTATTGAAATCTATCACATAAAATTTATTGAAATCTATCACATAAAATTTATTGAAATTTATCACATAAAATTTATTGAAAACTATCACACATAAAATTTATTGAAATCTATCACATAAAATTTATTGAAATCTATCACATAAAATTTATTGAAATCTATCACATAAAATTTATTGAAATTTATTACATATAAAATTTATTGAAATCTATCACATATAAAATTTATTGAAATCTATTACATATAAAATTTATTGAAATCTATCACATAAAATTTATTGAAATCTATGACATAAAATTTATTGAAATCTATCACATAAAATTTATTGAAATTTATCACATAAAATTTATTGAAATCTATCACATAAAATTTATTGAAATCTATCACATATAAAATTTATTGAAAACTATCACACATAAAATTTATTGAAAACTATCACATAAAATTTATTGAAATTTATTACATATAAAATTTATTGAAATCTATTACATAAAATTTATTGAAATCTATCACATAAAATTTATTGAAATCTATCACATAAAATTTATTGAAATCTATCACATAAAATTTATTGAAATCTATCACATAAAATTTATTGAAATCTATCACATATAAAATTTATTGAAATCTATTACATATAAAATTTATTGAAATCTATCACATAAAAATTTATTGAAATCTATCACATAAAATTTATTGAAATCTATTACATATAAAATTTATTGAAATCTATCACATAAAAATTTATTGAAATCTATCACATAAAATTTATTGAAATCTATTACATATAAAATTTATTGAAATCTATCACATAAAAATTTATTGAAATCTATCACATAAAATTTATTGAAATCTATTACATATAAAATTTATTGAAATCTATCACATAAAAATTTATTGAAATCACATAAAAAAATATTTAAAACTAATGGGGAGGGGCGCCTGATTTTGCTCAGTCATAAAATACACTTAAATATATTTTAATTCATTCAGATTTATTATTATCGAGCCAATTCTCTATTGAATATTATATTGTACCTTAATAATGATTCCAAAAGTTTAAAAAATATGACTTGGTGTTATCAGCTAGAATTGAAACCAAAACATTTAGCGCTCCAGCCGCATTCCCTACCAGTTGAGCTATCAACAGATAAATAAGAAAGATTTACAATAAAACCACTGCAAGCTATGAATGAATTTGCGCATGCACAAAATTAATAAAACTATGTTGGCAAGTTAAAATGCAAAATGTTCATTTCAACTTACTGACTTATTTTTGTACGTGTTATCCATCCATCCAAACAAAGATTTTACTCGTTATAAACCATTTTTGGTGTATAATTCCTATTTCTTGTTAATTTCAGTGTTATGTGACCAGTAGTTCAGGGGTTTATCGGGTAAATATTTACACACACACACTGTTTTATTTTTATTCAAAATTAGAACTATATTATTTTCAAATTATTTAGTTTTATAACTGTTTGAGTTTCAATTACTTTCTTTTTTTTACTTGAAAGTCACCACTTATCAAAACCCAAAAGCCACTCGAGGATAAGGGTTAATGAATGTAAGATGGTAGTGTAGTAATCGTTAATGGTGTAAATTGGGTAGAATTTGATTATTTATGGGGACGGCTTAAGAAGAATTTGTTTACATTGGATTTGAAGGCTACCATGTTGTATTCAACCAGGAAGTAGGCCAGAGGAAAAGTGTTCCACAGATGGGAAATTCTAAGGCGTTGTTCATGGAATCTGCATTTAAATTTAGGCACAGCTAAAGAATGGAGGAAATCATATATGGTGGTTGTAGCTAGTTGTGTGTTTTTTGAGAAAATTTTGCAAGGATGAGGACCATAGATAGGAGTTCAGTCGAGCACTTTCCATGAAAATAACGATAGAGCAGAGATTGACTCACAAGTCTCTTCTGTGGGAAAGAGGTTGCAGAGAAGAGAAAAGGGCATCACCTACTAGGTTTTAAACTGTCAAGATAAGGTAGGGTGCGCTGAGCAGCTCCTGCGCAGATGTGTCAACAATATTCCATTTTAAGATGTACCTAGCTCTTATACAGGTAGAGGATTGCATTAGTAGTGAGATACCTACTGGAGTGTAGAGTGATCCAACCATTTTTCCAGCGATCTTGACAACAGATTTGATATATATATTCCATTTCAGATCAGGAGTGAAGGTCAGTCCTAGAAGCTTGTCAAGACCTGGTGCTTCTCCAAGATGAGACCAATCACTTCAATTACGGCATGATGAGGGTCAGAGCGATTATGATGGAAGGAGAAAAGTTTGGTTTTTGATGCATCAAAATTAACCAGCCACCCTTTCCCCATTGCACCATGTTCTCAAGATCAGAAGAGAGAGAATCAGAAAGATCTTGGTTATTACTGGCCTTTTATTTGCACTAAGTTACAGTTACAGCTTTTATTGCAAAATCTTTCTGATAAGTTGAAGTCAGAGATAAGCAACCAATCAAGATTGAGTATGTTTTATAGAACTGACCAATCAGTATTAAGTATTTCAGGCAATAAACAGCCAATATTTCAGAGATTATTTCTGTGTTGTTGCTATTGCTGTCGGAAATCTTTATGATGTAGGTTCCCGTTATGGAACGAAAATGGTATATTAAAAAAAAAATCACGTAAATTTATTTAGTAATTTTTTTTATGCATGTATAAAGAAAATCAGTTTAAGTGATTAATGTGAAATCGTTAACTTTACAGGGCTGATTTTGAAAGTTGAAATTATTGTGAAGTTATCTGCTCTTTTTTTTATAAGGTGGCGATGCGAGAAAGCCCCTTTTTGCTAACTCATAAAATTTTTATTTTTTAGTTAAAAAAAACTACTTGATTAATTTACGTGATTTTTTAAACATGACACCTTTTTAACGGGTACGTACATCATAAAGATTTTTCTGCATTTTTTTTTTTTTTTTTTTGCCAAATGTGTAGTTTAGCAGTGTAAATTATTTTACAGACAAAAGTTATAAAAATTATTTATTTTTATAGAAAACACATTATTAGACACAAAGGCTGAAATTAAACCAGGAAAAATTCCATTTTTATTATTTTTTCATCATTTTTATTAGACTAAATGTACGACAATCGAGGTCGCCATATTGCTTTTTAAAATTTAGCCTTTTGACATTGGCCTTTTTAAGGAAAAATTTAGCATTTTTTACGCTCTTGGGACTGTTTTGGCCGCCATTTTTTGTAATGAAAGAGCGTAAAAGAGGCCAAATTTGGCCCTAAAAAGGCCAATCTGTCAAATCTTAGTTTTAAAAACAATATGGCGGCCTCGATTGTCGTACATTTAGTCTAATAAAAATCTTGAAAAAATAATAAAAATGAAAATTTTTCGGATTTAATTTTAGCCTTAGGGTTTAATAATGTGTTTTATATAAAATAATAGTTTTTATACTATTTTAGTAGTCAAATAATTTACGCCGCTAAACTACACATTTGCCTTTTTTTTTTTCCTTAAATTAAGTTGAATTGTAAATAAGAACTTAATTTTTAGTTGAGTATTACGTTTTATATCATTAATATATATATAGTTTTACGTCATTAGTAAAAATAGATTTGATATTACGGATGGAGACGAGACATCAACTTGAGCAACAATAAAAATTTCGACCGGTTTCCGACCATCACGAGTCAATTTATTGAACTGATTTTTATTTGTCGAAATGATGTTTTATTAAAATTTAAAGAAGAAACACAAAAATATTACGAGCACCTGCTCGCTCGGTGTTATCAAATTTTTCATGAATTATTTTAAAATTAAATTGGCTTTCTTCAAGATCAGCAACAGCAACACTAACGGCTTTCTGCAATCCTGTCGACTGAACGAAAAAAAAAAATACTCCTTACTTATTGGAAGTTTTAATAATTTTTTTTTTTTTTTTTTTATCAAACAAAGTGTTTACGCACATTAAAAGAAAATTATTTTAATCAAACATCATATAAAAGTCGTGGGAGGAATTTTAAAACTTTTTTATTTCGTCCAGTCGACAAAAACGCAGAAAGCCTTTGTCAACACATGGGTGCTGATCTTGAAGAAAGCCATTAAATTATATGATTCTTTGTGTTGGCAAAGATGATGGTGAATCAGAAGAACAGGCGACTCGAAGTCCGCGGCAAACAATGACAGATGATTTTTTTTTTTTTGCATAAAATAAATAAAATGTTATTGTCTTCATTGTTTTGAATTTATTTTTAGTATCATAAAAATATATTACTTCATGAAATTTTTTATTATTTATTTAGAAAAATAGAACAATTTTTTCTGACACAGTTTGCTGCGGACTTCGAGTCGCCCGTTCTTCTGATTCACCGAGAAAATAAGGTTTAATTTTGACGAAAAACAAAAAAGAATTCAAAATTCACCCGTAAATTACATTTGCTTTTTTCAAAGAAAATTTCAAATTTATTTAAAAAAAAAAAAAATAGCAAATAAATTAGATTGATATTTTTTGTAATTAATTTCGCGAATTTCGAAAAAAAAAAAAAAAAAAAGATTGCCGTAAAACAAATAAAATCTTACCGCATTGCTGCGATCGAAAGTAGAAGATACATTTGCTGTTGTTTATCTATTCGTGTTCTGTTTGCAATGATTTTTTAATGTTTAGAAATTCGTCAACAAACTTGAAGGCGGTGTAATGGAGAATTTTGTCCCCGTTCTTTTAAATTCCGGGCGAAGATTCGAATATTTCAGAATTGAATTACATGAGATTTTTGTTTTGTTTTTATTTTGTGTTTGTTTATTTTTCATAAGTTTTTTCTCCATCTTCCTATTTATTTACATAAATCATCATCATCATCATCATCATCATCATCATCATCATCTCCTCTTCCTCCTCCCTTTCCTTCCTCTCACTAGGAGTTCTAATACAGGTTCTCATCAGAGATTGCTTACTAAAAACAACCGATGATGTTCTTTGGAGTCTGGATGACAACAAGTTTATCCAGATTTTCAGTACCCTCCATCTCTGTCGACAACCTTTGCAAATGAGTTTGCATTATCACAACAGCTGCTTATCATTGATTTCTTGCTGGCAATGACCATTGGTCTTCACTGGAATAAGAGTGGCAATAATATATTTTTATGATACAAAGGTGTCACCATTTATCCAGGCTCGAAGGCCACTCGAGGATAAGGGTTAATAAGTGTACGGTAGTTACTGAGACAACAGCGTAGTGATCGTTAGTGGTGGAAATTGGATAGAATTTGATTATTTAAAAGAACGGTTCAATAAAAACTTGTTTACATTGGACTTGAAGCTGACCATATTATAATCAGCTCGAAAGCAGGTCAGTAAAACAAAGTTTAACAGGTAGGCAGTTCTAGAAAAAAAGCTTTGTTCATGAAATTTGCATTTAGATTTAGGCACAGACAGAGAGTGGGGAAAATTGTGGATAGTGGTTGTAGCGAGATGAGTGTCTTTTGTGAAAGTTTGGCAGGGAGGGAATAAACTGAAGCTTAAACGAGCACTGGCCATGAAAATAACGATATAGCAGAGACAGGTTGGCAATGTTTCTTTTGTGGGAAAGAAGTTTCAGAGAGGAGAAAAGGATCTCACCTACGAGGTTTCGGATCCGGTTTTGAACTGTCAAGACAGGATAAGGTGCTCCGTGCAGCTCGTTCCCAGATGTATTTTAGGATGTATTTAGCTCTTATACATAGAGAATTGCGTCAGGAATGAGAAACCTTCTGAAGCAGTAAAATGACGCAACGATTTTTCCAGCAACATTAGCAACAGATTTGATGCAAGTCTTCCATTTCAGGTCAAGAGTAAAGGTCAGACCCAGAAGCTTGTCAAAGCATAGCGCTTCTTTGAGAGAAGAGTCATTCATATTAATTGGGGTTAAGTGGGGATCCGAACATTTATGTTGAAAAGATAGAATCTTAGTTTTGGCTGCATTAAAATTAACCAACCACCTTTTTCCCCATTGCACCATATGCTCAAGGTCGAGGAGAGAGACAGACAGATCTTGATTGTTGTTAACCATTGAAATGTTATTATAGATGGTAGTGACATCTGTATATATGTTGACGAATAAACTTAGAATGTGATTTGGGAGATCTTTGATGGAGATAAGAGAGTTAAGCCGCGGATGTATCTTTAATGTTAGCATTGATACTTTCAGCTTTGGACCTACAAATAGTCGTAATCCTATCGATTGAGTGACTATTGTTGAGCAAATTTCTGACAAAATTGTCAAGATTCTGACTATTCACTAGGTACCTCCAAAACAATGTGAAAACAAAGAAAGCATGATTCCATGACGTCAGACTTGTGTTAACTATACGAATTATGGAAAAGCAGAAGTGATTTAATGATTTTTTTAAAACCTTTGTTTATTTTCTTCAAACTGCAATTAATAATTAATCTTTGTTATAATTTTGCTAGGTTTTAAGATTTGCACAGTTTAAAAATTAATAATATTTTAAACATTTGTATATTAAATATGAAATACGGTTTTACTGAATGTTCATGTTCGGCTTCCATACTTTTGTTCGGTAAAAAGAGACAAACAAACTAGGGAGGGGGGCTACAAAATGCTTAACATTTGTGCAATAATATTTTCAAATCGGTTTTAATCTGGAGATAAAATAGCTGATAAGAGCCATGTGTATATAAAAACTTAATATTTAAAAAAGATTTAAACACAATTAATTAAAAATCTATGTTGTAATGAAACATTTTGAAATAATGGAATTTTAATCATTTTAATCTTTTAAAAATTAATTAATATTTACGAAGTTTCTTTTTCTTATCAATTCAACTGATTATAGTATATATTAATTCGAAAAAAAAATGCTATAAAAAACAACACAATATTAAATTTATATCATTTTTTAATTGCAACTGCAAGGTAATTTTTTGTTCAATACGTGTTTTAAGTTTTAAAAAAAATATGTTTTACTTATTTGAACTCTTATGTTTCATAATAAATAGAAATTTCGATTTTGTTCCAATTTCAAAAAAATAAAGGGGGGGGGCGTACTAAAAAAATATTTCCCCTCGTATATTTTACGAAAACTGCATTTTATATATAATTTCATTCTAAAACGGATAAGTATTGAAAATTTTACGAAAATCTGACCATTAGTTGATTTTTGCTAGATTTATTAAACACCGGTATGTCTTCACGTTCGAAAGTACAGGGGAACGTTATTTTAAAGCGTCAATTATGTAAACACGATTTTCGTCTCGCATTTTCATGATTTTCGTGCGATGAAAAATTTTTTTTTAATTATTGCTAGTGTATTTTGTCTTTCTTCTTTTAAATGGTACAAAAGTTATATTGATAATATTAATTTATAATAAAGTTACATCGTTTTACATATAGGGGGGGTAAATTCTGGGTAAAACTATACAAACACTGTGACAGCGAATTAACCCCACCCCTAACCCTAACCCCTAACCCTAACCCTAAACCTAACCCTAACCCTAACCCTAAACCCTAACCCTAACCCTAACCCTAATCCTAACCCTAACCCTAACGCTGTCACGGTGTTTGTATAATAATACCAAATTCTGTGGTAAATTTTGGAAGTGCCTAGTGTTCGCCTTTTTTGTTAGTATTCATGATTCATGTCTGTTATGAGTTTAATGTTTAGAATGTTTACTGGCTAGTCTATAATCGTCTAAAAGAAACTTAAAAAAAGGTATAAAACACGCATTTTTATGGTGTGTGCACTCTCATACAAGTCTGCACAAACATTTAATATTATTCCGAAAATTTATTTATACTGGTGATAGGGGACTTTTAACAGTTTACACCGGATCACTTTTCGAAGGCATGTCCGCGCCAATTTGAACGCTGCTAAAAAGAAAATTGTTTTAGGATTTTTCTTAAATGCATTCGTTTAATACCGTGAAATAGTTGTAAGTTGGAGTTTAAAAATAATATTTATTTATATGGTTATATTTCTGAATGTTAAATGTTTTTAATTCAGCAATATCTTTATTTTTTTTGTCATTCATTTATTTATATTTTAAAACATTCGGAATGACTTGCTTAGTTTTTTTTTTTTCTTTTTGTGAATTATATATATATATATAAACTGTTTTAATGGTGCTAGTGCAGAGAGTGATCCGCGCTATTTTTTAAAATCGTATTTCAAAGTTTAATTAAAGTTTTATGATATGTTTTTTTTTTATTCAATTGTAAGGTTGAAGGGTAATCGTGAAGAAAGACAGAGCCTGTTTCCTCCGTTTGACTATAGGTGGCGTTACTGTCTGTCCACCCAGCTACGGAAGCACAAAATGTGTCACCCGTGAAATAAAAATAAATGTTTTTGTTATATTTTAATTTTAAACATGTTTTTTTTTTTTTTTTTCTTTTTGCAAACATATTTAAGTTTGGGGTTTTTTCCTCAAACATATTTACGTTTTTTTTTTTTTGTTTTTGCAAACATATTTAAGTTTTATTTTTCCAAACATTTACGTGGCTTGTTTTTTTTTTTTTTTTTTCAAACATTTAAGTTTTTTGCAAGCATAAACTAAATATTTTTGAAATATTTTTCTTTTTGAAAAGTTTGCTTATGCACTTATTGTACCGCGCTATTTTTAAATTGTAGTTTCAAGTAAGATTCAGGTTTTACAATACCCTTTTTCAAATATATATATATATATATATATAACTACTCGCGGAAAAGGTAAAATAAGTGCAGAAAAGTAAGAAAAAAAAGGGAGGGGTCCATAAAAAAGATTTAAAAAAAAAAACGTTGATTTTTTTTTTTTTTTTTTTTTTTTTTTATCATAAGAGCGTAAAAAATACTCGCGGAAAAACGGTTGTAAATATGTTTAAAAGAAAAATATAGCAAAAACATTTAGTTTATGCTTGCAAAAATATAGCAAAAACATTTAGTTTATGCTTGCAAAAAAAAAACCAAAAAAAAAACGTAAATGTTTGAAAATAAACAAGCATCAAAACGTAAATGTTTGAAAAAAATAAAACTTATATGTTTGCAAAAACAAAAAAAACGTAAACATGTTTGAAAAAAAAATAATAAAACTTAAATATGTTTGCAAAAAAACAAAACAAAAAAAAAACGTTTAAAATTAAAATATAACCAAAACATTTATTTTTATTTCAAGGGTGGCATTATATACATTTTGTGCTTCCGTAACGGGGTGGACAGACAGTAACGCCACCTATAGTCAAACCGAGGAAACAGGCTCTCTCTTTCTTCACGATTACCGGTTGAAGTATACAATAGGTACAAAACACCCTCCCTTCCCATGTTAAAAATGGCTTTTTAAATAATATTATTTACGTCCGGATCACTCTCTGCACTAGTACCGTTTTAATTTCTGTTAGGAAAAAAGGTAAAACTATACAAACACCGTGACAGCGAATTAACCCTAACCCTAACACTAACCCTAACCCCAACCCTAACCCTAAACCTAACCCTAACCCTAACCCTAAACCCTAACCCTAAACCCTAACCCTAACCCTAACCCTAATCCTAACCCTAACCCTAACGCTGTCACGGTGTTTGTATAATAATACCGGAAAAAAAAAGTACCCTTATTGTACCGAAATTCAAGTTTTACGATCTTTTTTGTTTATTAAACTGGTAGATGACAGTACACAATTACACCCTTCCATCTCCATGTTAAGAATAGCTTTCTAAATAATAATGTAATTACTTCAACACGGTACAATAAGTGACTGCATAAGTACCAAACAAAATTCTCGAGACCAATAATTGAAAATTATTAGTTAATTTATTTTTCATGTCCTTTGTGAACTTAATGGACGCATCAACAAATGAATGTTTTCCTTTAGGTTTTAGGACCACGAAACACTTTTTTTTTTTTTTTTTTTGCCTTTCAACTTGATCAAGTACCCTTGTCCTTATCAGGAATGAGAACCCAGTGTCAGTTCCGAATATTAACGGATAATCCTAAGTCAGTTCCGGAAATTGCTGAAGCAGTTTACGATTAAAAAAAAATTTTTTTTTTTTACAGGTATTAAATTTGCATCTATGGTGGCAATTAAAAGTAAAGAAGGTACTTGTACAGTTTAATCAAAACATTAAAAAATGAAAACATCGAAAAAAGTTTAAATTGTATGTATCCGTTATGAATGAAGTTCAAGTTCTCCGAAAAAAAAATCCCTTAATTTCATCAAGTAGTTTTTTTGTTTTACAGCGAAAAAAAACAATTTATGATACCGAGCAAAAGGTTCAATTTTTAGGAAGAAAAGCTAATATTAAAAATGCGGAAGGAGTGTCGGCGATTTATTTAACTGGAGTTATCTCCCCGTGGCGTTTCTAAACTCGAAACAAAAATTAAGAAAAAATCCAAGATGTCTGCCTTCAACGTACTGTCATACGTGTTTTTCCGCTGTAAAAACAAAACAAAAAACAAAAAAAAAACTACTCGATCAACTTAAGTAACATTTTTTTTTTTTTTTTTTTTTTTTCAGAGATCTTCAGTTCAAAACGGATACGTACAATATAACCTTTTTTCGATATTTTCATTTTTTAATGTCTTCATTAAACTGTACAAGTACCGTAAAGAAAATACAGAAAAGTTTTTCTGGTGTACGTATTTGTTACAGAACGCTAGGTACCTCCACGGCGATGTGTAAAACGTCAGTAGTACACATTTTAATAGTGACGTCATCATTTCGTGTGTTTGTGTTAATTTCTGTGGATAAGCTTTCGCGTTATAATTATTAAGCAACACCGCCGCTGCCCTGCCGCCTCCACCAATGTAAACACAGAATTTTTGTGAAATGTTAATGATTACTCTGCTCGATAAATTTCGGCACGTTAACGTGCGGAAAAACGCTTAAACTGCAGAAGCACCTGTTAAGCTATACAAGTTCTATATATGATTACTGCCCTCCCCCCCCCCAAAAAAAACGAATGAAAAGCATAAAGATGTTTTTTTGTAAACTAGTCGTGAAAACTTACTAACAGCATTATTTTTACTATAAAATGAGGTAAAAACTTTTTATTTTATGAAAATATTTCTTGTAATTTAAAATGTCTGCCATGTATACATGCGCCTTGTGAAATGTCACGTGACTACTGCTCATGCGTAGTGTAAATGAAGTCAGTGAAATCGCCTCTGTGTGCATGCGCAATCAGCCGATTTATGCCATTATAGTTGATTTTATAAAGAAAATAATCCATTGGAAAAATATTAATATCTCCGAAACTATTAATTTGCGATGGATACGGTTTTCAGATTCTTTCTTAGCACACCGAAATCTACAAGAAAAATATATTTTTTTCTACTAATTCGAGTTCACGCTTTTTCTAAAATTTTCCCGTTTTTTGACGGTCTTTTTTTAAAAATCTACCAAAAATCAAGTAATTATCCAATCAATACAAAATTTTCTCGGATTATTAAGTGAAAAATTAACTTTGTAATGGTGTGTGTAGTCTTTTTTTCATAATCAAATTGCCTATAAAAAAACCCTTTATTTGTGAGTACAAATATGTTTAAAATAATCAGCCGAAACTGAACAAAATATATTGTATTGTGGGAAGGGTGAGAATTGTAGATAAAAAAAAAAAAAAAAAACTGCACACGTATCAGATTTTAAGGTTGAAAATTCAAATTTTGATTGTTTAATTTTTCATCTTTTCTGTTTTGAAGTGTGAAATTTGTTGAATATGCTAATAATAATCTTTCAAAGTAGTAAAAAAAAAAATTTTTTTTAATTTTTTACGAAAAACACTACTTTTAAATCTTTGTAAAATAAATGAATAACTTTCTTTTAGTGAGCCCAATGAAATGCTTTGAAGAATCGATACTAAAAATAACAAAACAAACAAAATCGATAAATAACTGCGGATTTTGTTAAAAATACAATTTCTTTCAGCAATTTTTTGTTGCTTAATATTAACTCCCCTATGGTAAGCTAAGCATGATATGAGATGGAGTTGCCTGCAACAAATACAGCGTCTAACATTCTCGAAATGGTCACCCATCTGGTACTGGCTAGCTTCATCGTAGCGTATCTTCGGGGGTTATGTAGGCAACAAATATCTCGCTTATGAAAAAAAAAAAAAAAGAATCAAACCCTTCACTTAATTGTCAAATCAAATGTTAAAAATACATGGAAATGAAGTTTTAGTCCTTTCAAGGCTATTGTAGTTTATTTTAAACTATTAAATTTTAATTTCACCACGCGAAATCTATACAGTGATATAAAAAGTTGGAATTATTTGAAATTCAGGTACTTATATAATATTTTTGCATATTTTTATAGCAAATCATCTTAAATATTATTTAGACAAAAAAAAGTTTTCTCCATCGAGACAAAAATGGCGCTGAATGGTGTTGTTTTGGAAAATTTCTATTAAAAATAGAAAAAATTTTTTTATATATTCTGCTTTTAATGATAAAATTCAAGCGTTTATCTTTCTGGAAAAAAAAAAGTTGCTCAAAAATAATGGATTTTAGTAAATTTTAATTTGTGTTTAAAAAAAAAAAAATTTTTTTTGTTCATTTTTTGGCTGTGCCTACATAAGGATAAATTTTGACGTCGACGCTTCAATTTGAGTTATCTCCCCTTTTATTATTTCATTGGATTTCATCATGCGCAACAAAAACACTACAACTCGTTTAGTTGTAAAGTTTGATTTTCTTGAATAAAAAAAAAACTTGGTCAAATTACGTGATTTTTGGAATATGACATCTTCATTCTGTAATGAATAAATACATCATAAAGACTTTTCTGTATTTTCTTTATTTTTAATTGCTGCCATAAATGCCAATCTCAATAAGCACCTGTTTTTTTTTATTGTTTGTTACTTATGCAGAATATGGTCTATGCCTTTTTTAAGATAGGATTTTCGGGCATTTTGTAGCATAGACAAGAAAACGAAAAAGTAGTAAAACGAAAAACAATTATATAATGAATGTTACCAAAGGCAGGATAAGTTACTCTTCTACCTAAGTTGATAAGTTTTTTGTGTTTTAACTTCTATCTTAAAGCATTTATCTAGTTTTTTTTTTTTTTTTTTAATTTTTTTTTTATTACATTTTCACCCCAAACAAGGCAAATTGCCACTTTGGTGTAGGGGGCTACTATCAGGGGCAACACTACTGGGGTACTATGTAGGGATTTGGGCAGCAAGGTGTCGGTTCACGTTACACTTGAACTTCTGCACGTCAGTACTGTTGGAATTCCAGAGTCTAGTGGTTCTGGGGAAGAAACTATTGGAGTAAAAAGATCTTTTACATCTAGGGATCTCTACAGTGTGGGGGTGGGATTTAGCAGCCTGTCGGGTTTGTCGAGGGTGCTCACGTCGTGGGGGCACAAGTGATTGCAGTTCGTCAGAGCATTCACCACTAAAATACTTGTAGAACAGCCAGAGGGATGCAACGTTTTGTCGATGGGACAGAGGCTGAAGCTTAGATGCCAGTTCAGGGCCTATCAGGTTTGCGACTCTCTTTTGAACCTTGTCAAGGAGCGAGAGACTAGTAGCAGATGCACCAGCCCAGATGTGGCAGCAATACTCCATACATGTGCGAATGGTGGCCTTATAGAGGTACAGGATACTTTCGGGTGTTAGTAGTTTTCTAGCACGGTAGAGAGAGCCCACCTTTCTTGCAGCGGCCCTGGCAATGCCTTCAATGTAATTGTTCCAACTCATGTTTCCTGTGAACGTTAGGCCAAGGAGTTTGAAAGATGGACTCTCAGATAAAGAGTCGTTGGTCATTTCTATGGGTGGTAGAGAGGGTTTCTTGTAATTATTGAATGAAACTAGTTTAGTCTTGGCAGCATTGAACGCGACCAACCACTTTTGTCCCCATTCCACTACAGATTGGAGATCTTCCTCTAGTGTTTCTGCCATTTCTTTAGAAATGTGTTCATTCGTCTTCCTGTCGTGCCTGCCATAGAGTGTAGTGTCATCAGCATATATACCCATCTCAGAGGCAATGTTGTCGGGGAGGTCATTTATGAATATCAGGAACAATAGAGGTTCAAGGATAGAACCCTGGGGCACCCCCGCATTTATATCATATTGTTTAGATGTACGACCGTTGAGGACAACCTGGATTTTTCTCTTATCTAAGAAGGATTTAATTATGTTAAGTATTCTACCAGTGATACCGTATGATCTGATTTTACTGAGGAGACCCTCATGCCATACCCTGTCAAAAGCCTTAGATATATCTAGAGCTACCGCTCTGCCCTCCCCCGCTTTGTCCAGTGAATGGTATATACGTTCAGAAATCAGTTAGGATGTCTGCTGTGGAACGGGCTTGTCTAAATCCATATTGTTTGTCAGTCAGTAGTTTAGCATCTGTAAGATGATGGACTAGAGCATGGTTAATTATTGTCTCAAATATTTTGTTTCAAATATTTTGGCAAAAAGTGGGAGGAGGCTAATGGGGCGATAATTTGATGGGTCTGTCCTTTCGCCAGAATTCTTGAATACTGGTACAACAGAAGCAGTTTTCCAACAGCCCGGAAAGCAAGCTTCATTAAGGCATTTGTTGTAGAGTTTGGAGAGAACTGGAGCTACTTCGGCTGAGCACTTTTTTAATAGCACAGCTGGGATAAGATCGGGTCCACATGCTTTTGAGGTGTCAAGGTTTTTTATGATAGCATGCACCTGAGCAGGGGTGGTTTTCAGATCGTCTAGTGTGGCGTCTGTCCGCATAGGAAAGTCAGGTAGGGGGTGGTTGGAAGGGTCCAGTGTGGAGTTTGAGGCAAACTGACTGGCAAGCATGTTAGCCTTGTCAGTTGCTGAGGAGACAACCTCGTGATTGTTGGTTAGTGGGGGAATTGTTGATTGCCCATTATTTACTACACTGTTGTAGATTTTCCAGAAGTCTCGAGTTCCTAGTTTTTGTGCTTCGATGCGCTTTTTAATGGTTTCCGTAAATTCTCTCTTAGCTGTCGCTATTTCTTTCTTAACGTTATTTCTAGCTTCTATATACTTCAGTCTGTTTGAACTAGACTGATGTCGGTTAAACCTACGGTATGCATGCTGCTTTTGAGCAATGGCAGTTGCACAAGTCGACGTAAACCATTGGGGAGAGTGGGGCTTACTATAAAACTTCCGCATGGGAACATGCGCTTCAATTGCAGTTTTGAACCAGTCAGTGGTCTCGTTTGCACATTGTTCAGCAGGGAGAGAGAAAATATTTTTCGATGGAGCATCTCTAATTAGTTCCCTGATGGCTTCCCAGTCAGCCTTATTATAATATCTCGTTGTTTTGAGCACTGGCTCTTCAGTTATGGGTCTAGAGTTTAGGGCGATTTCAACCATTATCACTGCATGATCAGCGTTCCCAAGTGGGCTGTGGGCCTTCGTTATGCAGTCATCGGGAACTGTGGTCAAAAACAGATCTAGAAGTGATGCGTGTTGTTCTTCCTGGTCAGGGAAACGGGTTGGAAACGTAACAACTTGTGATAGGGAGTGAGATATAGCGAAGCTATGGGTTGTGCTGCCCGCTGCATCTGTGTGAGTAGAGAATCCAAGCCAGTTTTTGTGGTGGACATTAAAGTCACCAAACACATGTATTTGTGTGCTAGTGTCGAGGGACAGTGCCGTGTCTATGCTGTCAGATACTTTGTTTATTATGGAGCAGTCCTGAGTCGAGGGAGAGCGGTAGAGAAAATAATAGTAGCTAATATTGTGTTGCATGTTTAGTCTAAAGCACATAAAGGCTTGATCATCTGTTTCTAGGTTTGTTTCTCTAGTCAAGGGAAGGGTATTACGAATGTAAACTCCAAGTCCGTGCATATGTCTGTCAGAGTCCTTACGGCAGAGTGGGAGATATCCAGGCATGTTAAAGTGGTTAGAGGGAATGGAGGAGTGTAGGTTAGTCTCACTTAGTGCTAAGATATCCGGGGTATTTATTAAGAGAAGTTTGAAATGTAAGTAGTGCAGAGTCTTAAATGTTGCAAAAAAAATTAGATAACACTGTGCATAGCTGGGCTGCAGCGAGGTTGCGGAAAAATACTTCCTTTGCAATCCTCTTCTCAGGTCTCAACTACAAGTAACAACCCCAATAAGCCCATTGGTACTCTTCTCCATCCTGATGAGTTTCTTTCCACCTCTAGAAACTTTGTCTAGTCCTCCCAGTAATGTAACCTCACACACCGTTGCAGGAACAAACAAGCAAAAATAAAGAAATCCAACTCTGATATTTTTTTCTGTTTTAGCAAAAGGCATTATCGTTAAATTTCTAACAATATTTGCTTTTTTTTTTACTATTCATTTTATCTTCCATGAGATTAACAAAACCCTGCGGTCTTGACATCAGCTTAAAAGTCTCTCACCGCCACCACAGGACCACATATCCATCTCCCACACACGCACACTTTTCTTCTCTCCTCGACTACACACCAGCCATAGCCAGCCATTTCTCGTCTTCAATTTTTACATGTCCCTCTTTCTCGACGCATACTTTGCTTCTCTCCTCGACTGCATGCTATTTTTTCCCTTTTCTTCTGATGCAAGCTTGCGTGCACTGGCTAATTTGCATAGTGCTATAACGCTGCTGCTAATATCTTTACTCGCCAGCAATCCTTCAGATGCTGCTGCGATTTTCACATACTCATACACACTGTTACAGTAACTGACACGATCAACTGTCAACTTGCTTCTTCCATGAATTAAATTTGCATAAATAAAGCACAGTCTAAAAACCCTTAATTCCTTATCAGACTTTTAAACAATTTAGTTTTTTTTTTTTTTGTATGTACTAATGCGTCACCGCTTATGAAGGTGCTAAAGCCACTTGAGGATAAAAGTTAATGAATTTGTCAGGTGGACAGTGAGCCAACACCATGAGGATTAAAATTTGAACAGCTCAAAAAGAATGTGTTTACATTGGACTTGAAAACAACCATATGGTAGTCAGTTGGGATGCATCTCCATAGTATTGTGTTCTACAAATGGTTAGTTCTTGGCAAGAAACTCTGCTCATGGAAATTCTTTTTAGATTCAGATACACACATGAAGGATGGAAAATTATTTATAATGGTGGTAGATAGACGGGTTATATGGGAGTAACCTGCGATTGGAGCTCAGTCGAGCATCTAGAATGACAATAATGATAGTGTAGGAAAAAAGGCATGAAACAACAATTAAAAAATCATGACTTGTGTTCACTTAATTGTATAGAATGAATCTTTTTTTTAAACTGTTGCAATATTTTTAATATAGTTAGTGTGTGATTAAAGAAAATTGGAAGGCTCTACTTATAAACGCTGCCGATATGAACTGACCAATCAAATGGAGCCACATTTTGCTGGAAACCAATTGGAAACTGGAATTGCTCTATAAAAATATTGGATCTTTTAGAATTTCTGCACATAATTTTTCGTGTCCACATGAAAAAGATTTTTGTCTACAAAATTTTCAAGTTCAAAACTCAGTGGATCTTGCCTATTTGTTTACCTCAATATGGAGCGGATGACGGCATCGTTTTATGACATCATACATTTAAACAGTTAACCATGTACTATTTACCTAGTATTTTTATATACTAATGAGTCACCACTTATCAAGGCTATAAGGCCACCAGAGGATAAATAGTTAATGAATTTGTCAGTTGGATGGTAAGACAACACCGTAAGGATTGGAATTTGATTATTAAAGTGAACAGCTCAAC
Source organism: Euprymna scolopes (assembly GCF_053919585.1). Classification (NCBI taxonomy): domain Eukaryota; kingdom Metazoa; phylum Mollusca; class Cephalopoda; order Sepiida; family Sepiolidae; genus Euprymna; species Euprymna scolopes. Next base: position 200,554,819 of record NC_136482.1, read on the forward strand.
AAGAATTAACATTAGACTTGAAAATAACCATGTTATAATTAGCTGGGAAGTAGCCCCATGGTATTGTATTCCACAGACAGGCAGTTCTTGCAAAGAAACTTTGCTCATGGAAGTTATGTCCAGTTTTGTGTACACAGAGAAAGAAAGGAAAATTGTTTATAGTGGTTGTAACTAGATGAGTTCTCTCCACCGTGCTAGAAGATTACTCGCACAAGAGAGTATCCTGTACTTCTACAAGACCACTATTCGCATACCATGCATGGAGTATTGTTGTCACATCTAAATTGGTGCATCTAACACTTATACCTCGCTCTTAGACAAGGTTAAAAAAAGAATCACCGACCTAATAGGTCCCACACTGTTAACCAAACTCCAACCTCTGTCCCATCACCAAAATGTGGCATTTTTGTGTCTGTCTTGCAAGTGTTTTATGAAATGTGTTCTGATGAACTCAAAGCATTTCTACCCCCTTGACGACAATGCCCCCAATAAACCCAACAAGCAGCAAAATCCCACCTCTACACTGTAGAGATCCCAAGATGCTGTAAAGCCTTCTACTCAAATAGCGTCTTCTCTCAAACTGCTAGACTTTGAATTTCCTTCCAGGCTCCTGCTTTTCTGACTGTACTAACATGCAGAAGTGTAATGTGAACAGATATCTTGCTGCTCAACTCGCTACATAGTATCCCTGTAAATTTGGTCCCAAATAGTAGCCCCTTATGAAAAAGTGGTACTCTGCTTTTAGTGTGAAATAGCAGTAAAAAAAAGTTTTTTTTTCTGATGAATGTTTTACCGGATAGATTGGAGCTCAGTCGATTACTTCCCATCAAAATAACGATAGCGTATGAAAGACTAGCAACGTTTCTTCTGTGAGAAAGTAGTTGTGTTGAAGAGAAGACATCCCCTACTAGATTTTCTAATTCGTTTTGTATATTGTCAAGGCAGGAAATGGTGCAATGAGAGGCACTTCCCCAGATGTGGCAACAGAACTCAATCTTAGAATGTAAGAACATGAACCTTGGGGTTATTTTTGGCAGCCTCGTAACTTTCGCTTCCTTTTTCCTTTAATCCTCCGATTCCATGAGTTATGTTTTTGACAAAGGGAGAAGAATTGCAGTTTCCTGGATCGGGATTTATCCATTTCAGTTATCATTGGCTGATTTTTGACCTTGAAGTAGTAATTGTTTTTTCTTAGTTCCTTATATCAAGTGGCTTCACGCCTTGTCTAGAGCAATTTCCATTAAAAAACAAACTACATATTTGAACCATTATGACTCTTCCTGATCCACTCGCTCCTTGGATAAGGAAGTCGTCGATGAAAGGAAGATGCCATTCACAAAAGGCTCTCACATGAATTCATTTGAGTCTGAAGGTGTTTTTTACATATTTTATCGATTCTGCCATTTTGTCCCGAATTTAAAATCAGCTGATCCACAAGGTTTTTAATCCATAATGACATTCAATCTTTCCTCTGCTAAAGACTATATATCCATTTTGTTAACTGTTGAATATAATCCTTAAAGCAGCAATCGCTTGGTTAGTTGATACCTTTAGTGCCCACCATGTGGTCTCGTGTCACTAATAGCATTTTGCAAATAACTTGCGCATAAGCCATTTTTGCTCACTGTCTGCAGGAATGCTCAGGGGGTTGTATGGAAATGAACCAAGGATTACAATTTCTTATTTTATTATTGGAATCCTTTGAAATGATTTCTAGATTTTATTTATTTTGCAGACTGTTATCCTCCCCCTCATCGTTGTTGTTTCACCACATTTCAGCCAACTCATCCTTTGGCCTTCTTCAAGTGGTTAACTGCAACGGGATAGGAATGCTGAGTCTCTTAACTGTATCCCCGGTAATTACTGCCTTCCATAGTTGTTGCCTCCTCATGTTTTGGCCAACTAATCCTCTGGCTTTTGGGGCGTGTGTGGTGCAGTGGATAGAGGCGTTTAATCTCTACGGTTCCAGGTGAGCATTGTCTGCAGGTCAGAGGATTAGTTGGCTAAAACGTTGTGAGATAACAACTATGGGAGGCAGTAATTATCGAGGATACAGTTAAGAGATTTAGCATCCCCATCTCATCGCAGTTAACCACCTGATGAAGGCCAGAGAAATAGTTGGTTGAAATGTAAAGCAACAATTATGAGGATGAGGATAACATGAGGTTCTGATGGGGATAACATGAAGTTATGATGAGGATAACAGTTTGCAAATAAAAGAAAATTAACATTTCTGTTTTAATATTTCTTTTTTAGTTTAATCCCATCATCATATTCACAAAATTTCCATTTTTTTTTAATATTCGTTCATTTATCTCCTGATAATCCGCCAAGAGTAGAAATTAGATGTGTTTGATTCCAAATGACTTAAAAACATCCTAGGGATCAGATGGAGCAGATTACCAACAAAGAAGTAAGAGATCACCCTCATCAGCAGGTAGTATCGTCAATAATCTGCAATCATCATCTAGGCGGGCTTGGACATACCCTAAGATTCGCCCCAAAGAAAATTTCCAGCTAAATACTTCAATGGACCCCTGATGGAAAAGGGAGACAAAGACGAAAAATGAACTGAAAGCAAACTATCAAGCGAGATTTGATTGCTTGGGGGGGGGGGGAATGGAGAGACGTTGTGGATCAGATTTCAGATTGAAAACGATGGCATACTCTGACTGCCTTATGTGTCCCACGATGCACGAGTTTCTAAGTCTAAGTAAGATGCCGTGAAGCTTCTTCCCTCAAATTAATTTGGAATTCCCTTCCAGGTACCTGCTTCCTTGGCTGTACTGACATTCAGAAGTTCAACTGTAATGTGAACAGACCTCTTGCTGCCCAACTCCCTTACATAATATCTCGGCAAATCTGGTCCCTATTAGTAATCCCTTATGACTTAGTGGCACTTAGTAAAAAAAAAAAAAAAAGTGTTGACCACAAAATGATTTTTCTATATAAATAAAGCAGAAGATGTGTGTATGTGTAAATATTTAACCGATAAACTCTTAAACTACTGGTCACATAACACTGAAATTAACGGGAAATAATAATTATACACCAAGAATGGTTTATAATGAGTAAAATCTTTGGATGAATAAATAATGCTTACAGAAATATGTTGGCAAGTTGAGATGCAAAATGTTTATTTTAATTTGCCAACTTATTTCTATTACTTTTGCACATGTGCAAATTCATTCATAGTTTTAAGTGATTTAATTTAAAATGTTTCTTATCTATCTGTTGATAGCTCAAATGGTAGAGAATGTGGTTGAGCGCTAAATATTTAAGTTTCAATTCTAGGTGATGGCACCCAAGTCATTTTTTAAACTTTGGAAATCAGTACTATATATATATATATATATATATATATATATATATATATATATATATGACACTATTCAAGTCTCCATGAAGAAGTTTTTCTCACATGACGCCAAAATTATTTTCAACCACCCTTCACAAACACAGACCATGTGGCATGTGGTTAGGTCTGTAGCCAATAAGTTTAGCTTTTAAAATCATATAGGGTTTACCTACTTCTAACTTACATTTTTCGAGCTAGAGCACCATTTGTGTGAAAAATTAGCGAAAAATGGGTCTCAATTTGTGACAAAAATTTTTAAGGCCGTCAGAAAAAAAGTCATATTCCAAATTTCACTTACCCAAGACACAAAATAAGGCATTCAAGCAAGAAAGTACCATATGTAGACTGAATTCAGAAAAAAAAAAAAAAAAAAAAGACTTTACCAAAAACGCTTATTGGAGATTTGCCATGCAAAAATGCGCATTTTTGTTTGTGACCATTTCAATTTTTTTTCAAATTTGACTTTTTTTATTTATTTATTTATTTTTCTTTTTAGCTTTTAAAGGCCCCCAGAGTCTCTAATGCATACATGAAGTGTGAAATATTAGTCCAATACAACATATCATCCACTGATCAGAAAACCCCAGTTTTATCAAAATCTGATGCAAACAGGAAAAGTTACAACTAATTTTGTAGAGAACGTTGGCGTTTGAAGCTGAAAATAATTTTTTTTGATAAATTAAATCACAGGCTCTAAATAAATCTTAATAAAAAATCCAACTCATAGAAAAGTTTCTTACCGGTGTTTATGACAATATGTACAAGCCAATTTTTTTTATTAGTATTGAAATTCAGACTACACGTTAATTTATCATCCAGGTTTAATTTTCAAATTTTCTGAAAAAGTGCAGTTTTTATGGTGTGTAATGCTAGGAAAATGCTGGAAAGCCCATGAAAACAACGTATCCAAAGTACACAATCACAGAATTGAAGCTCTCGGAAATTCCACAGTATATTACGCATGTTCTACATTTGTTATGATAATGACGTTAGATTGTTTTACTGCATTGAACGCAAGTGTTGTATTGTTATGCTGTTGTTGTGGTACAACATTATCAAAAAGCCATTTTGATGGTAGTTCACATCCAAATATTGTATACAGTTCAATGGGATCAATTAAGTGGCACTTACAAAACCACTTCTCTGGGCAGTTTTTTTGAATTCCCCATTAAATTTTGATCCAGTAAAATGGTATGACGAGCCATATAACCTTACTTTGAAAAATGACCTAAATTGGCCGCCATGAGAAAAACTTCTTTATGGAGACTTGAATAGTGTCATATATATATATAAATACCGTAGCACCTTTAACCTATGTATGTAAATGTGTCATGCCTTCCAGATTATACATTATTTGATCAGGAGATCCTATCCATTAAAAAAGATAGATGATGACATACTACGAACATAAAATTAGTATGATATAGATACGATAATTTAATGTTCGTAGTATGTTATCACCTATTTTCCTTTTTGATAAATAGGATCTCTTAATCACCGAAGACCCAATGTAAAAGCAAAAAAAACAAAAAAAGAAAAGAAAATTATATAAAACAAATGATGTCACTTTTGGGCCGTATGTGAAATTAAAATATACCTTCTTGGCCTTCTGACTAGGATCCAAAGGTAGTATCTGTTCTGTTTAAAGATGATATAATGATATCGTGGGGTTTCCATACAATGGAAATATGTCACAGACTCCTATAAATATATTGGAGATAAATCATAATAACCAGATATATTCTGACACTACATTAACCAGATTATTTAGATAAATACTTTTACAGTTTTAACAAAAGGGATGCAATAGCGCAAAGTCTCCATTCATGCTGAACATCCACAGAATGTCCAGCAGCAATATATGACATGTAAAAGATGCTGCTGTGGAATTTCCACTGCTAGGATGGAAGGAAAAGATTTATTAGGCAGGCATTTGACATTTTATAATTGTGTTAGTTATTCCACAACATTTCTAGAAAGTTTGTCATTGTCAAAATTGAAAGTTTTCTAAATAAAAATACCCCCTTTTCTTTTTTTTCTTTTTTTTTTTTTTCAATTCCAGAATGAGGATTTGTTTGGTGCTCATTAATATTTGTTTGTGGTGAATTCCTTCTTCTTCAATCATGGTGAAAGCCACAAAAACTAAAGAAGTGGTAAGTACTTTTTGCTTTTCATGAAATAATTTGCTATTTCTACATATTGTTAACCAGACGTATCTCAATGTTTGCTCGGCTTTGGCTGGAACATGACTTTAACTGCCGGATTATGCCGAGTAACAGCTGCTGTCTTACGTAACATGCCGATCAGCTATTCACCATGCGGATCGCTGAATTACGAGTCGTCTGCTAGGCAACTTTTGATAAATATTGGGAGACGAAAAAATAAACACCAGTTGTTACATGCAAATCCTGGACAGTACCAACCTAATGAATCTTTAAAACATTCTCTTCCAGTTTAAAAAAACAAAAAAAATATTTTATACAAAAAATACTTTAAAAAAATATACTTGGGAACAAAAAAACAAAATGGCAAAATATATTTGAAAAACAAAAATTTTCTTTGAACTTGTTTTTAAAACATTTCCTCCAAATTATTTGCCCCCCCCCCCAACATAATTTTTGCTTCGTCTAACCTTTTCTTGACACTTATTTATTAAAAAAAAAAAAAATGCATAATAAAACACCAAAATATTTTTGTTGTTTTTGGTTTCTACATTTTACATATATTCATTTTGCTATTTTTTTTTTTTTTTATGTAGCGTTATGATTTTATCGGCGATGCTCACCATAATATGGCTGTTAACATCATGTTCCGGTCAAAGCCAAGCAAATGCCGAGATACGTTTGGTTCACAATATGCACCAGTACCAATAGTTTGTTATCTATTATACTAGCAGGGCTACCCGGCATTGCTTGGGGGGGGGCATAAAAAACTAAATAGAAATTATTGTGTGTGTGTAATATTTTTAGATTAAAACTTTCATCTCTCTATTGCCATCTCTTTTTCTCTCATTCCTTGTCCTCCATTATTCCATCCTTCTCCCCAATCGTCTTTTTTTACCTCTGTCCAACCCATTCCTCTCTTTGTTTTTTAAAGTGTTGAAAAAAATAATGTAATTCATTTACTATGGCTATCCCTTTTAAATGTAAATAGTATTTACAGATTTTAGATATGATACATTCAGGGCAATGCTGATCAAGAAAATATATACGTTGTGGGTCTTTGGTTCATAGGTTTCAACTTTTAACTGGGCATACCAACACAAAGACAACTGCTCTTTATATAATAGACTAGCAGGGATACCTGGTGTTTCCCCGAGTCCAATCAGATTATGAGAGGAGGCAGGTAAACAAATTATTAAGAGATACAAAGGGAAGAAATTATTTTCAGGATATTGAGCACTTTTTAATGACTGTATACCACTTTCTATTCTGTGTAAAGTGATTTTCTTAAATGTTATCTCAGTCTAGTCTCTTTATGGTCCATTGCAATGGCTGTTACTTTGTGTGTTAGGGTTATCTCAGCACAGTTTGTAAACTTCAAAATTTTATTTTATATCTCCTTCAAAAATAGAGAAAACATAAAAATAAAACAAGCTAAAATCAATTTAATTTTAAAAATACAATAGAAATAAAATTCAAATATAAATTAAAAAAAACAAAAACAAAGTTATTTTCAGTGCTTTGAAAACCCCACTATTGTTGTTTTTATATTTTAGTTAAAAAAAAAAAAAAATGCTTTTATGTTTTAAAAATGATTGCTTATTACTAGGGCTAGGACAACAGCATATTCTTTTCATTGTTTTGGCTCTCGAATGTGTATCCGTTGTTATCTTATATGCTTTTATATAAAGTGAAGTGTTTTTCGGTTGATTAACTGTGTTGGGCATATACTCAAGAGTTAAAACAATGAAAAGAATATGCTGTTGTCATAGCTCTACTGATTACTCATTGTGTTATTAAAAGAAAAAAAAATGTCCTGTGCTGGGCACGAACCTCAAGCGCTAACACCGTAGGGAACATGCTATCCATTAGGCTAACATTATTATGATGTCATGACATTGCAAATTTATGTTTTTAAAATGAAGGCAGGAATAAATAGCATTCACGCATGCGCAGATTGTAATTGTTAAGCAAGAGTGTGGAAAGTGAGATTTTTACTTGTCCGCCACCTTCAAATAAAATGACATTTGTACTTCAAAGAATTGATGTTTTTTTTTGCTAACTTATTATACATCCGGATCGTTATTCTTTCAGTCGATACCATATTCATTTTGAATTTTCTACTTTTAGCTGTACATAAAAACACAATAACAGAAAGCTCTCCTTTATATAATTCAAGATGAAGGGTAAACATGTGTTTGTATATCCAACTAAAATAAAAAAATACAAAACACATCCCCATAAAGTTGGTGTTATCTAGATCAGCATTATCTCGGATGTATAATAATTGCAAATTAATTAAAAATAAATTATTCTTGGAGTCATTTAGGCCAAGTTTCGGGGGTGGGGTCAATGCTATGTATCATATAATGTACATTATTATTTTCAATACATTAAAACGAGAGAGGAATGGGTTGGGTGTAGGTGAAAGAGGTGAGGGATGTAGAAAAACAGGAAAGAAACACAGTGAGGACGTGAGGTAGAAGTTTTAATATAAAAATGTTACACTTTTAACCTTTTTATTTTTGTTTAGCATTTTTATGGTCTTGGGTAATCCTGCTAATTGATTAGGAAAAATCTATGAAATTGACATTACACCTGACAAGCATTTATATATTTATTAAAAAAAAAAGAAAAAAGCGTCACCATTTTTCTCCATCTCTCCTGAATAGTGATCCAGTCTTATATCAATCCTTACAAAGAATTTATTTACAAAAATAAGTTTTTTAGATTTATGGATGAATCAAATATTATTTGGATTCGTCAGACTCCTGTTCTCATCTTTAGTGTCATTTTCACAACCTTTCGGTCGATTTTAACCTCCAACCTTCTTCAGGTGTATCTTGTGGAACTCTGGAATTTGGACAGAATTCTGAGCAGAACCCTTTATTTACTTCACAGGGGTAGCGTACTCTTGTTCCATCAGCCATGACTGGATAGAAGTTCTAAGTAATTTGCAGTTGTATTTTTTCGGTCGCCCACACTGAGAATTGAACCTTCAATCTTTAGGAGAAGGTCACTTTTTACAATTGATTTTTCCAGGTACTTTAACCACTTGTGATTGTAACTTTTATTATTTGATTTGTGTATTTTGATTGCTCACTAGTGATAACATACATGTGCAAAAGTTTGCGTGAAAAGACTGCTTTGTTTCATTCAACAATTTTTTTTTTTGTATATTATTTTTTAATTGGAATTCATTATTGAGATGAGTATTATTTATATTAATCTATTTATTGCGGACTATTATTCTCATCTTTATTAGTTGTTGTTTTACGACGTTTCGGCCAACTATTCCTCTGGCCTTCATCAGGTGATAACCGTGACGGATAGGAACTTTGAATCTCCTAACCACATTCTCAGCAATCACTGCCACGTTTTTGGCCAAGTAAGCCTCTGGCCGGCTTTGGGTAGGATTGAAACCGCTATCTTCAGACAATGCTCATCTGGAACCGTAGAGATTCAACGTCTCTATCAACTGCGCCACGTTTTTAAAATTTGAAATCGAAATTAGTTTTTTTTTTTTTTTTTTTTTTAAATTTGAAATAATTATTTAAAATTCTTTTTGTTTCAGGATAATACCCAATCAAAAATTTCAAGTTTCTTTGGGGTAAGTTACTTATATGTTGATTGTAAACATTTTTTCAACACATGTGTATTATGATTGTTTACAGTTGTTTCAAGACAGTATTTATTTTAAGTTATACAATGGAGACTAAAAATGAAAAGAAAAATTTTACCCTTTTTTTTTATTTGTATACGCAATCACCTAAACATCTTGTTCTTTTCAGGTCAATTAGTACATGCACAGGACTGAAATAATATTACATATTTATTTATTTATTATATATTTACTAGCAGGACCTGTGGAAATTCTACAGGGGACTTATTCATATATAATATATTGATGTTGGTATTCTGTAGATGTTCAGCATAAATGGAGATGCTCTGATATTATTGGAGCTCTTTTGTTAAAACTGCAAAAGTATTTATCTAAGCTAGCAGGGACGCCCAGCATAGCTCGGTTGTAAAGTACGCTTAAATATATTTTAATTCTTGCAGATTTTGTATATATTATTATAGAGTTAAAGTTCTATTGATTTTTATGTTATAAAGTTGCGATTTCAGAAATTAAAAAAAAATATCTATATGACTTGGGTTCATCAGCTTGAATCGAAACCGAATCCCAAACTTATGAAATATATATATATAACTTTAGTTCCTTCAGCTATAACCGAAACCAAAACTTATGAAAAATTCTTGATAAAGCTATTTATAAAAAAAATAGATTACTAAGGTGCAATCAGCTAAAATCGAAACCAAAACCAAGACTTATGAGGAATTCTTGGTAAGATTATTTATAAAAAAAATAGATGACTTAAGTGCTATCAGCTAAAACCGAAACCAAAACTTATGAAAAATTCTTAGTAAAATTATTTATGACAAGAAATGGAAGTACATAACAATTAAACGATTCGGATGTAAGTGTGACACAGAAAATAACCCACATGCTATCATATCAATATATAGATTATATGCAGTGGCATTCATCCTAAACTGGTTGAACTGATTAGCCTTAAAGGAGGAAGTGTCTAGGGAATATCAAATTCACAAGCAATCCCCAGGCAAACATACATCCCTGTTAAGGGAGATGTCAATGGTATGTTTTTACAGTTCTTGCAGGGAGCTATCAAATTTTTCAGATGTGTATTTATGGACAAGACTTATGTTGTACGCAAATGTTTTTAATGGAAATTGCTCCAGACAAGTCATGAAGCCACTTAGTATAAGAAACTAAATAAATTTTTTTCAAAAACTAGTCAGCAATGAATATTATATAGATAGATTTTAGTCCAGAAAACCGCAATTCTTTCCCCGTTGTCAGAAACACTGCTGATGGAATGTGAGGACTAAAAAATAAAATAAGGGAAGCGAGCGTTACAAAACTGTCGAAAATAAACACAACGTTGACTTTCTACTCTGTTAATGCGTAATGTGTTTTATGTTGCTTTAATTGTCAGATGGAATTATTTTTTTCTAAAAAGTTACTGAGTCAGTGAGGCAAGGTAGTTGCAGTGTGACCGATATAATTATTAACCCAAGTTCGTTAACAGCTAATTATATGGTATGCTACGTTAATATGGTTATTTTAGATTTATTAGTTTTATTACTTTTAATAATTGACATTTTTGTATTTAAGTTTTGTAAATGTCCAAAAATATTTGTTGATGACTCATTCGGCTGACATGCAAATCAAGACGGATGTGTACAATGTGCCCCCCTCCCCCTTATAATTTTTTTGCTTTTAATTTTTTTTTTTTTTTTCCCAATTTTCTCAGTGGATTATTATCGATTATACATTAATCTACCAGATTATCAAAAAGAAAAAGGCAAAAAAGTCAATACTTAGACATTTGAAAGAGGTGCTCATTTTTTAATTACAATATTCTAGTAAATCAATCCTCCATATTGGGAACACTCAATGAAAAAACAAAATTTTTTATTTTTAATTTGCTGGAACTTAATAATTGTGGGGGATCGATTTACTAGAATGTTGTAATTAAAAACTGAGCACCCCTTTCAAATGTCTAAATATTGACTTTTTTGCTTTTAGTTTTTGATAATCTGTTAAATTAGTGTCCAATTGATAATAATCCGTTGAAAAAAACTGAAAAGCAAAAAAAAAAAAATTATAAGGGAGGAGGTGCATTGTACACATCCATACAAATATGAAACAGTTGATTACTGTAGATGAACAATGAAATGGGTAGTTACAAGTTTGGTAACTGGCTTGTAATGTATACGGGGAATGGCCCAACTGTACTGGTACTATCGTTATACACATATTTTAATGCCTAATATTGTCATCATTGATTGCTACTCAGAATAGTTCGTAGTATAAGAAAGTAGTAATACGTTATACAACAAAAAGTTGAATGCAAATTTGAATCCATTTAACGTTATTTATTGCTGAGGTAAAATAATGAAAACTTTGAAAACAGACGGAGAGAGTCATCGACATGTCCTTGCATGGCGTACATCGCAGCATATAGAATACACGGGTCGTTCCAAAAATAAAGCATCTTATTTTTGTTTACTCAAAAAGTTGGACAGTTACAAAGGTGGGAGTAGTACCATTAAAACGAGCGACCTTTTGTGCTTCAGAATTTATTTTTCTACATAGTTACCACCATTCACAATGCACTTTCGCTAGAAATTCAATGACGCATCTGCTTCTGATGCATGTACATAACAGGTTGCTTTCTTAGAATCTAACATCGTCAATATCTGTAACAGAAAGAAGAAAGTTTCAGGTCATGAATGCATAAGTTCAATCATCATAACAATGCAATTTGCAATCCCCTTTGATCCATGTGGGTAGAATAAAAAAAAAATAGGAAGCATTACTTTTGGAACATCCCTCGTACTTTAACGATTATACTTGAGGTGATTTTTTTTTGACAAAATAAAAGAAAGCTTACTTTCTGCTCGTGTTGATCATTAATGATTGTGTGGTAAATGGGAAATTACATCCAGGTGGCTATAGTAAGAATTAGATGCCACCTGTATCGGCAGAGAATGACGTTCAGGGACTGTAATAAAACAAGGTTGCCACCTGTAAGAGCAGAAGGGTTGCAACCCCTTGCGTAAAATGGACAGAACTGCATCCGTTTGCTTTATAAACAATACACAGCTGGAGGAAAGTGTGGGTTTTGGTAGTTGCATAGGTGATGCCGAACAAAAGATCTGCTCTTTGGTACAACTTCTGGCAAAATAGGACGTGGGACATAGAAGACCAAAAACAAGAATGTCAGACAACGTGAAAAATATTGTGGACATTAGCATGGCTTAGTTGCTCAGAATGACACAGAACTGAAGTCGATGGCAATGATTTGTGAAGAGTGCTACGGCTGGTCGGAATTGACCATTCCGTCAAAGAGAGAGAGATAGGTGACGTGCTGAAAAAAAATTGCATGAGTGTCCAAAAATGTTTAATGAGTTTGAGTTGTGATTTGGCAAAACGTAATTATTTTGAGAATCCAAGATTCTGTGCACTTGAAATCTTTACAACTTTCTACACACTCTCCTCTGTCATTGCAACAACAAAAGTATATTTAATTTTTTCTTTTTTTACTCTAAACAAGGCATATTGACACTTGAAACATAAGGGGCTATTATTTGGAATTGTGTCTAACAAGGGAACCATGGGGAGTTCAGCAGAGAGATGTCTGTTCACATTACATTTAAACTTTTGTAGGTTAGTACAGTCAGGGAAGCAAGAAACAGGGATGAAATTTCAAAGTCTAGCAGTCTGAGCAATGAAACTGCTAGAGTAGAAGACTTTCTGGCATTTAGGGATCTCAACATTGAAGGGATGGGATTTTGCTGCTTGTTGGCTTAGTCAGGGGTATGTATGTTGAGGGGGCACAAGTACTATGAATTCATCAGAGCAGGTTCCATTAAAGTATTTATAAAACAAACACAGGAATGCGATGATGGAACAGAGGCTGGAACTTGGCATCTAATGCGGAACCTATTAGATTTGTCCCTTAATCGCTTTGAGGAGTATTATTTATTTTACAGCAGATATATAACCTTTACAAACTTTGAGGAGTATTATTTATTTTACAGCAGATATATAACCTTTACAAACTAACATTAACTATCCCAGCGGGGTCACAAAAATACTTGGATTAGGACCCAGGCGCAGGGCAAACTCTCTCGGTGCTGATGGACCCATAGATCTTCTCAGGTCATCCGTCTAGGAGAAGGAAAACTCTGAAACTAAACCTAAGGGGAGGAAGGCCTCTTCAGTCTTAGATGACAACCTTCCCAGAGCTGGTGACTCAAACAAATTACTGGTCTGCAAACCTAAACTGCTTAAGGAGTAGATAGGTACTGTCTATTGCCCGGCTTCCATACTCCTTCTTTGCCTATTAGCCAGGCGTAGAGGTTGAATCACAGAACTTCGACAGAAACTCATTGATCGATCTTGTTTCCTGACTAGGGCAATGAACGTTTTTCCTACTCCCGACACATCCCATTCCTTTAAACTGGGCACTTGGAAGTGCTTGAATGCCATAATGCCAGTGCAAGTAGATTGGGTTGACCATTGTCTCGTGGGTTCAGGGTACTGGATTGACAGTTCCTGGCTGTTGTTCCCGACTGGTAGTACAGGAAGCCTAACTCTTTGGTAGCGCTTAGAGCAGCTGCTTCATTAACAGTTGAATAATATCGGGATGTTTGTAGTGCCATGTCGTGCATGGAAAGACACCCTGCACTTATCCCCAGTGGGCTTTCCTGAGACCACAATCCTAGTAGATGGAAGGTCAACTGATGGTCGACTTGTGTTGCATATCTGGTATTCTGCATAACCAATTGTTCAGCACCCTTTACCTAAACTGAAAGTCTTGAAAAAATGACAGTACAATAAAAAATTATGCTTAAACTAGGACAAAATTCAAAGAATCTTGCCATTTTCGAACATCCGTAGGCTTAGAACTAATTTGGATGATGTTGAAGCATTTCTCCTAACAAACACTCCGAATATCTTAACACTAAGTAAGACTAACCTTCACTCCTCTATCCCCTCTAACTACTTTAACATGCCCGGATATATCCCACTCTGCCGTAAGGACTCTGACAGACATATGCACGGACTTGGAGTCTATATTCGTAACACCCTCCCCTTGACTAGAGAAACAAAACTAGAATCGGATGATCAAGCCTTTATGTGCTTTAGACTTAACATGCAACATAACATTAGCTACTTTTATTTTCTCTACCGCTATCCCTCGACCCAGGACTGTACCCTAATGAACAAAATCTCTGACAGTATAGATACAGCACTTTCCTTTGACACTAGCGCACAAGTGCATGTATTTGGTGACTTCAATGTCCACCACAGCAACTGGCTTGGATTTTCTACTCACACAGACGCAGCTGGTACCGCAACATAGCTTCTCTATATCTCATTCCTTGTCACAGATTATTACGTTTCCAACCTGTTTCCCAGACCAGCAAGAACAACACGCTTCACTACTAGATCTGTTTCTGACTACAGTTCCCGATGATTGTGTAACGGATGCTCATAGCCCACTCGGGAACGCCGATCATGCAGTGATAATGGTTGAAATCGCCCTAAACTCTTAGAGCCAAAACCGAAGAGCCATTGCTCAAAACAACGAGATATTATAAAAAGGCTGACTGGGAAGCTATCAGAGATCTCCTCAGAGACGCCCCATGGCGAAATATCTTTTCACTTCCTGCTGAACAGTGCGCCAAGAAGACCACTGAATTGTTCAAAACGGCAATTGAAGCACATGTTCCCTCACGGAAATTTTATAGCAAGCCCCACTCTCCCCAATGGCTTACTTCTACTTGTGCAGCTGCCATTGCGCAAAGGCAGCATGCATACCACAGATTTAACCAACATAAGTCCAGTTCAAACAAACAGAAGTATATAGAAGCCAGAAGTAACTATAAGAAAGAAATAGTGACTGCTAAGAGAAAGTTTACTGAAATCACTAAAAAACGCCTCGAAGCACAGAAATTAGGAACTCGTGACTTCTGGAAAATCTACAACAATGTAGTAAATAATGGGCAATCAACTATTCCCCCACTATCCAACAATCATGAGGTTGTTTGCTCAGCAACCGAGAAGGCTAACATGCTTGCCAGTCGGTTTGCCTCCAACTTCACACTAGACCTGCTAACCACCCCCTCCCTGACTTTCCTTTGCGGACAGACACCATACTAGACGATCTGAAAATCACCTCTTCTCAGGTGCATGCTATCATAAAAAATCTTGACACTTCAAAAGCATGTGGACCTGATCTCATCCTGGCGGTGCTATTAAAAACTGCTCAGCCGAAGTAGCTCCAGTTCTCTCCAAACTTTACAACAAATGCCTTAATGAATCTTGCTTTCCTGCCTGCTGGAAAACTGCTTCTGTGGTACCAGTCTTCAAGAATTCTGGCGAAAGAACTGACCCATTAAATTATCGTCCCATTAACCTCCTCCCACTTTTTGCCAAAATATTTGAGTCCATAATTAACCAGGCTCTTGTCCATCACCTTATAGATACTAAACTTCTGACCGACCAACAATATGGATTTAGGCAGGCCCGTTCCACAGCAAACATCCTAACTGTAATCTCTGAACATATATACCATTCACTCAAAGCAGGGGAGGGTAGAGCAGTTGCTCTAGATATATCTAAAGCTTTTGACAGGGTATTGCATGAAGGTCTTCTCAGGAAAATCAGATCATATGGTATCACTGGTAGAATACTTAACATAATTAAATCCTTCTTAGATAAGAGAAAAATCCAGGTTCTTCTCGACTGTCGTACATCTAAACAATATGATATGAATGTGGGAGTGCCTCAAGGGTCTATCCTTGGACCTCTATTATTCCTAATATTCATAAATGACCTCCCTAACAAAATTGTTTGTGAGATGTGTCTATACTGATGACACCACGCTCTATAACAGACACGACAGGAAAACAAATGAACACATATCTTAAGAAATGGCAGAAACACTAGAGGATAACCTCCGATCTATAGTGGAATGGGGACAAAAATGGATGGTCACATTCAATGCTGCCAAAACTAAACTTGTTTCCTTCAATAATTACAAGAAATCTTCTCTACCACCAATAGCAATGGCTAAAGACTATTTATCTGAAAATACATCTTTTAAACTCCTCGGTCTAACGTTCACAGGAAACATGAGTTGGAACAATTACATGCCAGGACCGCTGCGAAGAAGGTAAGTTCTCTAGTTTGCTAGACAGCTACTAACACCCGAAAGTATCCTGTACTGCTATAAGGCCACCATTCGCCTATGTATGGAGTATTGTTGTCATATTTGGGCTGGTGCATCTGCTACTAGTCTCTCGCTCCTGGACAAGGTTAAAAAAAAAGTCGCCAACCTAATAGGTCCTGAACTGTCATCTAAGCTTCAGCCTCTGTCCTATCGACGAAATGTTGCATCCTTCTGCCTGTTCTACAAATATTTTAATGGTGAATGCTCTGACAAACTGCAAGCACTCGTACCCTCTCGACGTAAATACCCCCGACAGACCCGACAAGCAGCTAATTCCCACCCCTTCACAGTAGAGATCCCTAGATGTAAGAGAGCCTTCTACTCCAGTAGTTACTTCACCAGAACCACTAAACTTTGGAACTCCCTTCTGGGACCCTGCTTCCCCAACTGTACTGACATTCAGAAGTTCAAGTGTAACGTGAGCCGACATCTTGCTGCCTAACTCCCTACATAGTACCCCTGTAGCTTATGTCTCTGATAGTAGCCCCCTACATCAAAGTGGCGATGTACCTTGTTTGGGGTGAAAATGTTAAAAAAAAAAAAAGAGATTTGAATCTTTTTTTGGATTCTGTCTAAGAGTGAGAGACTAATGACAAATACATCAAGTTGTCTTTGTTTTGAGCAATAATAGACTTTATTTTTTGTTTTTTTTTATTTGGTTTTTATGGCAGCGGATTGTAAATTAACAACTTTACTTTAATTGCAGATTTGGCAACTATCATGTATTTTGAGTTCAGCTTGCTTTGGTAATTCATCATGTGATTTCAGACAAACAAAGCCGCATGCCATAGACTTGTAATTGTTTTGCCATTTACTCGGATGGGTTGAGCCGCATCACTCACCAAAGAGTGACAAAAGGTTATGATAAAGCCAATTAACGATTGTATGAGTCGGTCTTGTTATCTGTCACCATTCCCCTATTTCTCTCTACATCACACATCAGTTGTTAAATAAAATGCAATTGTTTTTATAGACAGAAGAATTTGTCATTTATTTGATAAATAAAGCAATACTTTGAAGGCACGTTTGGTGTCATTAAAAGTATACCTGAGAAAGAAACAGAAGCGTAAAGAAAAATACTCATATGCAACATTAATATGATTCAACCTGCTGTAAATTACTCTGTTGTG
Organism: Euprymna scolopes; assembly: GCF_053919585.1. Taxonomy (NCBI): domain Eukaryota; kingdom Metazoa; phylum Mollusca; class Cephalopoda; order Sepiida; family Sepiolidae; genus Euprymna; species Euprymna scolopes. The sequence continues at coordinate 200,572,301 of NC_136482.1, forward strand.
TTATATTAGTGTGGTTAGCTCCAAAAATGGCTGCCAAAATCTTTTACAAATTAATGTTCAAGCTAATTTACTCATATGTGATTTAAAAAAAAAAAAAAAAAAATTAGTAAAAATAATTCTGTAAATTCAAACTCTAAAATAATTGTTTTTCTTTTCTTTCCAGAATGCAAATTCCAATGGGAAGTTATTTACATCTAAACTTCGTTTACCAAAACGAAAGGATAATGTTGCAATTAATAATGCTCCAACCGTGTTTTTTAAACATTCTCCAGAAAAATCTCAAAAGTTACAAAACTTTGACAGCAAGCCAAATCCTCCAACTTTGTTTACCGTTATTCAAAATCCGTCCGCCCAAAAAATATCCGCACATGAATCTGAAAAATGTGGAAACGATTTAATGAATGCTTCCAACAAATCGTTTGAAGATTCGGATCAATATTCCATGAACAAACGGACAGAAAAATTTGCCATCTTGACCTCTTCCTTGACCTCTCAACCTTTAACCTCCAAAACCAACAGTACAAACTCTGCTCCTTTAGTGCTCAGTGCATCACCAACATTTTTAAAGAAAGGAATTAATAATTGTGTTACTGTCATTCCTGAAACTCCTGAAAATAAACCCAGGAAACCAATCGGCCGTGCTTTTCTAGCTTCTTCGACTGACCTGAAAAATACGGTCGAGCATAAGATCAATCAGGTGAAAAATGTTCATCTTTTAAAGACGAAGAATAAGATTAAATGTGCAAAACCGGGACTTGTTTGTCGCGCCAAAGAATCAACAACAAATTCAACCATGTCAAATAATTCAGTTATTGATTTAATAGACTCTAATTCAGTTGACGGATCAAGCAATGTAGTCGAATTTAATTCACTTGACGAATCAAGCAATGTAGTCGAATCTGTGACTCCGGTTAAAAAATACACCAACTCTAATGGAAGTTCTACAAAACGTCTTGCAAAAAATAGCATCTCTCCATCTGCCAAGCGAAATATTTTGACCGAATCTTCTCAGTTTGAGAAAGATGTTGTAATAAGCCAACTGGAACATTCTGAAGAAGATTCTAACTCGGACAGCGAAAATGTCGGTGCCGAATTGTCTGACAATGAGATCGAAATGTGGGAGGATTGGTGTATGAAAGGTGCTGACGTTTGGGATGATCTTGGTCTGTCATTACTTGAAAAAGAGAAAGAAGATTCAAATTCTGTGAACAAAATGGCTGATCAACAACCAGCCAATGAGAAAACAGAATCTAATCTACAAACCAATCAGAAAGAGGCTAAGAAAATGACTAAACAAAAAGCAGATCAAGATCAAATATTGGATGAATTATCCCATCTGAAAAAAGAAATGACACCATTGGCTGATAATAAAACAACTTCAGACTTTGTTTTAAAACAAAATAAAGAAAATAAACTGAATCAGCCAGAGTGTCAAATGAGTTGGTCTTTTAAAAAAACTAAGAAGAATAAATCAAAAACAAATTTTGTAGATGATAAAAACCTCCTTTCGGAAATTCTTGATGAAATTGGTTCAGCACCAAACTCTAAACCTTCGATAACGAATGATTCACAGTCTGATATTCCGAGAAAGATGCCGTCGCATCATCTGAGTCTTCCAACTTCTGTTCATGACGTTCAGTCTTCTCCATTCAAAATGACCCGGACGGAAGACAAATATCTGTTAGAGGAAATTCCGTGTGAATTAAAAGACGGCCAAATTACAAAATCTGAGTCTTCAACAGAATTTGGGAAGACTGAAAACAAATCTGAACACTCTCGACATATAGCGGATTCTTCTGTGAAGAAAACGCAAAATCCTGAGGCAAGCGATTCCTCTGTACATATCAGTATTTTATCTGCGGACGAAAATCAGGGATCAAAAATTTTGTCAGTGGATACGGCCAACAGAATTCAGGAAAATGATAATGCCTTCTCAAATTCAGAATTTTCCGAGGAAGTCAAAATTAATCCTGACGAAAATAAACTGTGTGCAGAATTAGATGATATTCAGGATTTCTCGCCATGGGATTCTTCGTTTGAAATTGAAGAACCAATTCCTGACGACAAGTTGTTGGTTGGTCAAAATTTGAAGTGTTTTGATCATTCCAGTTTGAAGAAATTTTCACCTTTTAAACCAAGAGTGAAATGGTGAGTTGCTTCTTCAATTTTATATTTTTTAATATTATATATTTTTTTTCCCTTTCTGATTTTTTTTTAGATGAGGATTTTATATTATTTGGATTCTTCAGACTATTGTTCTCATCTAGAATATTATTTTCACAATGTTTTGGTTGATGTAACCTCCGACCTTCTTCAGGTGTATCTTATCGGACTCTGAAATCTTTCAATCAAGGTCTAGAATCTTTCAGTTGAACCTAAGAATTTTTCTGTCAAACTCTGGAATTTGTAGAAAATTTCAAACAAAACCCTTTATTTAATCCACGGGAGTAGCATTCTTTCGTTCCAGCAGTCATAATTGAGTAGGAGTATCACCCACACTGAGGATTGAACCTTTAACCTCCAGAAGAGTGTAATTTTAAAACTGAATTTTATCAAGTAGTGGATAAAGTACTTTGTAAAATTAAATTGTAAAATTAGTCTTCCAGTGGTTGAAAGTTCAATTCTAAGTATGAGCTACACTCAAAATACAATTGCGAATTACTTAGGACTTCTACCCAATCATGGCTGATGGAAGGAGAGCATGCTACCTCTGTTGATCAAATAAAGGGTTTTGTTCAAAATTATGTGCAGATTCCTGAGTTCGACTGAAAGATTCACGAATTCAAAAAGGTCTGAGGTTACATCAACAGAAATGTGAATATGACATTCAAAATAAGAACAGTAGTCCAAAGAATCCAAATAATATGATTAGCATTTTTTTATAAAATTTAATTTGACTTTATTTGTTTGTTTGTTTTTATGTTTCTGTGGCATTTCATTTTTTAATTAATCAATAATTTTATTCCAACTTTTAATGACAAATACATATTAGCTGTATGAACCTGGTATTGCCTGAGAGTATTTTTTTTTTCCTGGATGAAGTCCCTCTCTGCTTATTTATATAAAAATACAAAATATTATTTAAATAGAAATTTTAGAGTTGAATATAATTACTGTATGGTTTAGTAAAGGAATTATGGTTCTTTTTTTGTTGTCATGTTGCAGTAATGACTATTGAGTTTTGCAAAGAAAGAAACCAGAGAGTTCTAATTGTAACAAAAGGGAGGTAAATATTTTCTGAAAACTAAAAATCTTTGACCAATTTATCAAAACTTAATTTTTGCTAATTTTTGTTGAAAACTGTTTTCATTAATAATTAATTTTCTACTTTATCACTTTTTGTAATTTTTTGACATTTTCATTACTGTGACATGACAATTCAGTAGATACCATTGGTTTCACTTGAGTTTCAGTTTTTCGAATTTTGGTACAATAACAAAGAAGCATAATTATTAATCAAACGCAATTATTATAAATCTCTATAATTGTTTTTAACTTATAAATATTGTTTAAATGTCGATTTCTAAAATGATTGATTGTAAATTAATTACAAAATGATTGATTGTAAATTAATTACAAAATGATTGATTGTAAATTAATTACAAAATGATTGATTGTAAATTAATTACAAAATGATTGATTGTAAATTAATTACAAAACGATTGATTGTAAATTAATTACAAAATATCAAATTGCCAGCAAAAGAATAAAACAAAAAAACAGTTTAAGAAAAAACTTTTTGTTTGCAAATAATTGTGCAAAGTCGTAAATTATGTAAATATGAATTTTAAAACCCATTTTAAAATAGAATAGTTCTAAAACCTGTAAGGAAATTATTATAGTATATTATGCCATAATAATACTATTAAATGAACAAAACTTAGTAAATTGTAAATAATTTTGTTAATGTTATAATTTCTATACAATTATTGGATGTAAATGAATTCTAAAGTATTAAATCTCTACAAAACAAAAATGACAAATTATCTTGTTCAAATCATGATACACTTGTTTAATCGAAAAATGGACGTGTGAATAGAAAAAACTCTGATTAGTTAATTAATAAACGTAGCATGAATATTTAAAAAAGTGTGGAAAACTGACAAATCCTTATGAAGATAAAACACAGAAAATTCTGTATAGCTTTAGTTAGTCCAACGCTAGAATGTATTTATAAGATAAAATCCAGGGAATATCCACTGGGTTTATATAATAGTGCTCAATAACAAATAAAGCTATTTACATTAATACAAATTAACATACAAAGGAAAAGACCGACTTTATTTCTTGCTTGTTGCTATCTTAGTTATTAATAACTACAGATTGAAACATTGTCATGCCAGTGTTGCGAAGTGTGTAAAAATAAATGTTAATATATTGAAACAGACACACATGTATTATGTTAGTTCATTAGTTTAAAATGATTTTTTATATTTCAGTCCAAAGAAAACTTTGCCACCAGTCGCTCCAGTTAGTACGAATTATAATCGATTCCAAGTGAAGGAGGTAAAAACTGGGTAAGACATTTTTTTTTGTTTCCGTTTTGAAAACTTATATTAGCAACATTTGTATATAACATTTAGTCTTGCTTCCTCTATTTTTTAAATTTTTTTATTCAATTTTCACCCCAAACAAGGCACAGTGCCACTTTGAAGTAGGCTGTTCACATTACACTTGAACTTCTGCATATCAGTACAGTTGGGAAAGCAGAATCCCGGAAGGGAGTTCCAAAGACTTGCAGTTCTGGGGAAGAAACTATTGGAGTAGAAAGATCTTTTACATCTAGGGATCTCTACTGAAAAGGGGTGGGACTTATTTGCTTGTTGGGTTAGTCGGGGGTAGTCATGTCGAGTAGGTACAAGTACTTGTAGTTCGTCAGAGCATTCACCATTAAAGTACTTGTAGAACAGGCAGAGGATGCAACATTTCATTGATGGGACAGAGGCTGAAGCTTAGATGACAGTTCAGGACCTATCAGGTTGGCAACTCTCTTTTGAACCTTGTCTAGGAGTGAAAGACCAGTAGCAGATGCACCAGCCCAAATGTGACAACAGTACTCCATACATGGGCGAATGGTGGCCTTATAGCAGTACAGGATACTTTTAGGCATAAGTAATTTTCTAGCACTAGTAGAGAGAGAGCCCACCTTCTTTGCAGCAGCCTTGGCAATGATCTCAATGTATCTATTCCAGTTCATAAATGACCTCCCCGATGTATCTATTCCAGTTCATAAATGACCTCCCCGACAAAATTGCCTCTGAGATGGGTATATATGCTGATGACACTACACTCTATAACAGGCACGACAGGAAGACGAATGAACACATTTCTAAAGAAATGGCAGAAACACTAAAGGAAAACCTCCAATCTGTAGTGGAATGGGGACAAAAATGGATGGTCATGTTTAATGCCGCCAAGACTAAACTAGTTTCATTCAATAATTACAAGAAACCCTCTCTACCACCTATAGCAATGGCCAACGACTCTTTAATTGAGAGTATATCTTTCAAACTCCTTGGCCTAACGTTCACAGGAAACATGAGTTGGAACAATTACATTGAAGGCATTGCCAGGGCCGCTGCAAGAAAGGTAGGCTCTCTATACCGTGCTAGACAGCTACTAACACCCGAAAGTATCCTGTACCTCTATAAGGCCACCATTCGCCCATGTATGGAGTAGTGCTGTCACATTTGGGCTGGTGCATCTGCTACTAGTCTCTCGCTCCTTGACAAGGTTCAAAAGAGAGTCGCAAACCTGATAGGCCCTGAACTGGCATCTAAGCTTCAACTTCTGTCCCATCGACGAAACGTTGCATCCCTCTGGCTGTTCTACAAGTATTTTAATGGTGAATGCTCTGACGAACTGCAATCACTTGTGCCCCCACGACGTGAGCACCCTCGACAAACCCGACAGGCTGCTAAATCCCACCCCCTCACTGTAGAGATCCCTAGATGTAAAAGATCTTTCTACTCCAATAGTTTCTTCCCCAGAACTGCTAGACTTTGGAATTCCATTCCAGGTCCCTGTTTCCCCAACAGTACTGACGTGTAGAAGTTCAAATGTAACGTGAACCGACATCTTGCTGCCCAAATCCCTACATAGTACCCCAGTAGTTGTTGCCCCTGATAGTAACCCCCTACACCAAAGTGGCAATTTGCCTTGTTTGGAGTGAAAATGTAATAAAAAAAAAATAAAAAAAAAAAAGTTCCCTGTAAACGTTAGGCCGAGGAGTTTAAAAGAAGTACTTTCAGGTAATGTGTTCTTGGTCATTGCTATTGGTGGTAGAGAAGGTTTCTTGTAGTTATTGATTTTTAATCTATATTAGCAACGTTTGCATATAATTATTATCATTGAAACATCAATATCTGCGGATGAAAATCAGGGATCAAAAATTTTGTCAGTGGATACGGCCAACAGAATTCAGGAAAATGATAATGCCTTCTCAAATTCAGAATTTTCCAAGGAAGTCAAAATTAATCCTGACGAAAATAAACTGTGTGCAGAATTAGATGATATTCAGGATTTCTCGCCATGGGATTCTTCGTTTGAAATTGAAGAACCAATTTCTGACAACGACAAGTTGTTGGTTGGTCAAAATTTGAAGCGTTTTGATCATTCCAGTTTGAAGAAATTTTCACCTTTTTAATGTTTTTTTTTTCATCAGATTGAAGTAAGACCAAATGAGTAAAATAGCAACTTGAGGTTCAAGAATAAATAATCCTAGAAGAGTTTTCTTGGGTGTAGAACCATTTCAATTCTCCAAAAAAAAAAAAGGAAATATCAAAGAAATGTTAACTGCCATAAAATGCTAGAATAACCCTGAAATTGGGAATGAATTTACATTAAATTCTAAAATAATTGTTTTCTTTGTTATTTTAAGTTTTTCAGGGTGTTCTCATGTAATTACCTAAAAGGGTAGAATCTCATATTTTGGGAAGACGAGGGGAGGTTAGTGGAGAATGTGTCTTTTTTATTGTTGCTCATTTTGAGGTGCCGCAAGTATAATTGATCCAAAGTTTACAGTAAATCTTTCATTAGTTTATATGTAAAATATCATGACTGTGTTGTGTACATTTTTGGATTTCTCAATTTGCAGAGAAACGTTGGTAGAAAACTAAGCTCAAATGATAAAACAGATTTAAAACATGTAAATGATTTTTTTTTCATCAGATTGAAGTAAGACTTTGTTTTTTCTTTTAGCAAAGATAACATCGAATTGACGTTGAATGATGGAAATCAAATCAAAATGTGTATATTATATGGATTCTGGTGAGCATGTTTTTATCTTTAATATTATTGATTTTACGAGTTCATAAATGCATAATACACACAGTTGATAAAACGCTTTGGATAATCACAGCTTTCAAGAGGCTAAAATAGTCATATTTTAAAAACCAAAACACTTTAAGTTTTCAAAATACCACTGTGTTCCGAAATGAATGTACTTTCAAATGAATTAATAATAATGTGCATTATATATTTTTAGAGTTTTAAGCAAATAAAGTGATAAAAATGTGGATATCATAAACCAGCGCTTTCAGTAAGATTTTATGACCCACTGATTTGTAAACGCTCGTACCGCGTTGGTGTTAAAAAATTTTTCATGAAATTTGGAAATTAACTAGAAGAGATATCATTTTTAATATTTTCGGGTGTCCAAAATTGATTTGACCACTCGTTTTTTTTTTTTGTTGTGTTAAAAAAAGATTTCAAAATGATGGGTATGGAAAATTTTGAAAAAAATTTTCTTTGGACACCCACTGTTAAATAAAGAAAATAATTTTATAATGTTAATCCATTAAAAAAATAATTGTACATTGCTGTCTCTCGTGGTAGGTAGCAATTTAAAACCATAACATCCGAAAAAAAAAATCGTTTGGAATTTGAATCTAGACTGATGCAGTATTAGCAGCGATAGCATGGCATAAATAGATGCATTTTTTTGCTGATTTTTATTCCAGACCGATTTCTTTTTTTTTTTTTTTTTAATTGAAAATTTGGTAATAAAAAAAATTTCTTACATGTTTAGAGCGATTTTTTTTTTTTTTTATCAACCATATAAATATTTGAAAAAATTGGATAGTCAAATTTTTAAAATATCTAAACATCCGAAGATGTAAAATATGATTGTTTTGGTTCACATGTATGAGTGGTACAATACTTCTATTTTTTGTCTTTTTAAAAATGTTTTCAGTGGATTTATTATCGAATGGAAACTAATCTACACTATTAAAAAAAAAAAAAAAAAAAAGATGCAAGATCGATATTTAAATATTTGTAGAAAGTGCTCAGTTAAGAAATAAAAACTGTAGAAAAAGACATGAAATGTAATTAAAAATAAAATTAATTCAAAATATTTTTAACAATTTGTCAGCTTTAGCAAAAAGTTTTTTCTTTTTTTGTATTTAAATAGGTGTGACAAAAATACTCAATACTTTTCCAAACGTTACGTTTTCTGTTAGTGACGTCACTTTTTTTTAAATAACATTTATTTTTGTTTATCGTAATTCTTGTAAAGTTTCACAATGGGTGTCAAACAGCCTCTTAACAAAAAAAAACTTGCTTAATCCTACGTCTAGCCCTAGGTACGAGTGGCCAGTCTCTTCCTAAAACTTTTAGCCCTAACAATAATGCTAAGTACAAGTGACAGAGCTCTTCAAAAAAAATTCCTCGGTAAGCTCTACATATAAGCGTAAAAAAGACTTTTCTTTAAAGAAAAGTGCACATGATTAATCTCTCATAAAAATAAATTGGTCAACTGTCCGAAAACGCTAGAATGATCTCAAATTTGGCATTAAATTTGTGAAACCAACCCCCACTCTAAATTCTAAAATTGTTTTTGTTTTGTTTCTGAGTCTTTAGGATATTCACACATAATTTTCCTTAGCCCTATCATTAACCCAAAGTCAGTGGCAACCTCTCCCCCTTCTCATAATTGAACAAAGACTCTTAAAACCACACATAATCGCCTTTTAGAAAAAAAAAAAAAAAACAGGATCTATCTACCATGGAAAAAAAAAATGGTCAACTGCCTTAAAACGTTGGAATGGTTCAAAATGGGAAATCATTTTACATTAAATAGTTTTTGCTTATCTTTTATTAAAATTTTTCAAGGTATGCATGTAATTGTCTGTAAAGGCAAAATCACATATTTTGGAGAGGTGGTCAGATGGGGGGGGGGCGTGACTGAAGGTATTAATCTACAATAATACCAAAGAAATATTGCAATATATTCTTTTAAACAGTGCCAGATTTCGATTTCAGTTTTTTGTACATAAAAAAAGTAAAAAGTTCAACAATTCAAGTTGGAGTTCTATAACTTTTCTTTTAATGGATACATGGCCTTTTTAAGACATTGCAGAATATTTATGTGCAGTTACTGCAGATTATTTGGAAACCATTAAGTTTTGGGAGATTTTCAGTCACATATTTGGATTCCTAGCATAAAAATACCCTCATATAGCAAATTTCATTACTTTATCTTGTGTTTTAACAAAGATATGACATTTTTACTGAAAAAGTAGTGTAAAAAATGTGACAAAACGCGTATGGTCTTAAAGAAGGAAAAATATCCAAAACGTGTGAGGCACAAAAATAGTTATAACTTCCTTAATTTTAATTGGATTTAAAAAGTTTGAAGATTCTTTCATAACTCTTTCTATAGATGCCAATATTGAGATATTTTAAGCCATTTAAATTTTTTTTCATATGTATTGCTATATGTAGTGAAGAAACATGAAAATAAGTTTTGCAAATCAAAGGAGATAATTAACTTTGATAAGCGAGGGTGCTATGATCATGTTATTTTAGTACTATCAGTTGTAACTGACATTCAAAGGTTGGAAGTGTTTGATCACTGATGTATTCTTGGGATTCATATCTCCAACCATGTTGCAAATGCCATAATCCATGCACAATATAAACTTTCTAGATTTGAGGAAATACTTATCAGATGGTTTTGGCATGCACTTTGTCGTTCGCCAACTGACCTGATTCACAAAGCAATAGCACCAACATTGCTACTGAGATGACGCAAGAAAAGTGATGATCATCTGAGGATGTGGTTTGCAATCGGCAAAGCTGACTTGGAAGCTATGGTCGCGTCTTCGATGTGTGATAATAGAATCACAAATGGCTTCTTTTTTTTTTTTTTTTTTACATAGAGTTCACCACTTATCAAGGCCCAATGGCCACTCGGGGATAAGGGTTATTGTGTGTACAGTAATCAATGGGATAGTGTAGCAATAGTATTGAATTGATAAGGTGTGATTACTTAGGGGGGGGCGCTTCATCAGGAATTTGTTTGTGTTGGACTTGAAGACATCCAGGTTGAAGTCGGGAGGGAAACAGGCAAACGGAACAGAGTTCCACAGGCGTGCAGTTCTAAGAAAGAAGCTATGTTCGTGGAATCTACGTTTTGATTTAGGCACAGATAAGGAGTGGGGAAAATTATTGACAGTGGTTTCAGCTAGTCGGGTGTTTTTTGAAAAAGATTGGCGAGGGGGGACCAAAGAATGGAGCTTAGACGAGCACTTACCATAGAAATAACGATAGAACAAAGACAGACTCGCTACGTCTCTTCTGTGGGAAAGAGGTTGCAGGGAAGAGAAAAGGACATCCCCCACTAGGCTACAAGATCTATTTTGTACTCTGTCAAGACAGGATAGGCTTTTCACCAGCTCCAGCCCAGATGTGGCAGCAGTACTCCATCCTTGGACGTACTTGACTTTTATACAGATAGAGAATTGCATCAGTAGTGAGATATCTTCTGGAGCAGTAGAAGGATCCCACCATTTTCCCAGCGACCACAGACTTGATGTATGTGTTCCATTTAAGACCAGGAGTAAAGGTCAAAAAGAAGAGTCGGTAGTGGACAGGCCTGGATGGACTGCCTTCACTTGATGTATTAGATAATATCAGCCCCCACCCTCTCCACGTGATCATAAATCCAAAACAAGACTAAGACCTCTTATATCTATCTATCGATCAATTGACGTATCTTCACCATCTTTGTTTTCAGCTTGATTTAAAAAAAAAAATTTCTTTTAAATCTTTTTTGAACCTCTGTGATTTAATGGCCAATGATTCAAACAAACTTTGTAAATTCTAACTGCATTATATAAACATTATATTTTATTACATTTTTCTTTGTTTCACTCGGACAACTTTTGATATGAACATCTATTTTTTTGATTTGGAATTTATGTATTTCTCTGTTATTCCTAATTTATTTATTCTTATGCAATCGTTTGTTAATGTTCGTAATTAGTTTCTTTTTTTTAAATTTTTATTTTCCTTCCTTGTGTAGCATATCACTGATATGATAAAACAGATGTTTTTTTTTTTTTTTTTTTTTTTTACATTTTTTCCCTCCCAACAAAGCACATTGTCACTTAGATGTAAGAGGCTACTGTTTGAAATCATGTCTACAGGAAATTATGTGGGAAGATGAGTAGCGAAGTGTGTTTACATTACGTTTAAACTTGTACATATCAGTACAGTCAGGGAACCAAGAAACAGAGAGGATTTCAAAGTCTAGCAGTCCGGAAAAGAAACGATTAGAGTAGAAGGTTTTATGGCATTTAGAGACCTCAACAGTGAAGGGGGGGGGTTATTTTGCAACTTATCTAGTTAGTTGTAGGTATGTTCGTTATGGGGACACAAGAGGATAAAATCACTTTAACTTGTCCGACTGAATGTAAAATGTATAATGGTGTTTGATATGGATTTGCGAATTTGTTGATATATATATCGTTTCTTTTTCTGCTGAGCAGTGCGCAAATGAGAACACTGAATGGTTTAAAGTGGAAATTGAAGCGCATGTTCTCACATGGAAGTTCTAAAGAAAACCTTACTCTCCTCAATCGTTTACTTCTACTTGTGCAGCTGCTATTGCTCAAAGGCAGCATGCATACTGCAGATTTATCTGACATGTCTAGTACAAATAGACAAATGTTTATAGAATCTAGAAGTAATTGCAAGAAAGAAATAGACGCAACTAAGAATATACGGAAACCACCAGAAAATGTATTGAAGTGCAAAAATTAGCAACTCATGATTTCTGGAAAATCTATAACAGTGTAGTAAATAATCGGCAATCGACAATTCTCCCACTATCCAAAAATTTTTAAGTTGTTTGCACGGCAACCGAGATTGCCTGTTAGTTTGTGTCCTACTCTACTTTGGATCCAGCAAACTACTCTCTCTCAGATTTTCCTTTGTGGGCAGAAACCACACTCGATGATCTGAAAATCACCCCTTCTCAAGTACATGATATTATAAAAAAAACTATACACCTCAAAAGCAATGGACCCTTTTTTTTTTTTTACACAGTGATCACCACTTATCAAGGCCCGGAAGCCACTCAGGGATAAAGGTTATTGCAATTACATTACATTAGTGTGGAGATTTGATGAAGTGTTTACTTAAGGGGGCGGTTCATTAGGAATTTGTTAATGTTGGACTTGAACACATCCAAGTTGTAGTCCGGTGGGAAGCAGGCAGATGGAACAGAGTTCCACAGGCGTGCAGTTCTAAGAAAGAATATCTCATCCTGGCTGTATTATTAAAAAAATACTCTGCTGAGGTTGCTCCAGTTCTCTCCAAACTTTTCAACAAATGTCTTAACGAATCTTGCTTTTCTGACTGCTGGAAAACTGCTTCTGTGGTACCAGTTTACAAGAATTCTGGCGAAAGAACTGACCGATTAAATTATCGCCCCATTAGCCTCCTTTTTGTTAAAATCTTTGCATCCTTAATTAACCAAGCTCTAGTCCGCCACTTCACAACTGCTAAACTTCTGTCCAACCAGGTTATATGAGTTAAGGCAAGCCCGTTCTACTGCAGATATCATAACTGTAATCTCTGAACATACATACCATGCACTGGATAAGGCAGGGGAAGGTAGAGCAATAACCCTAAATATATCTAAAGCCTTTGACAAGGTATGACACAATGGTCTTCTCATGAAAATCAGATCCTATGGTATTACTGAATGAATACTTAACATAATTAAACCCTTCTTAAATAAGAGAAGGTTGTCCTCAATGGTTGTACATCTAAACAATATGTTATGTATGTGGGTATGCCTCAGGGGGTCATTCCTTGGATTTTATTATTCCTGATATTCCTAAATAACCTCCTTGATAAAATTGTCTGAGATGGGTATTTTTGCTGACAACACCATGGTCTATAACAGACACAAGAAGAAAATAATTGTGGAACGAGGTCAAAATAATTGACAAGAATGCAAGGTGGAGGGTCAGGCGACTCAAGAAAGCGGCACATATGCTAAAAAAAAGAAAAATCACCAAACAGACCAAGCCTAAAGTTTAGTAACATCTGGGAGCCTCTAATCGTCGAAAAACAATCATTGTACACTCTTAAAATTTCAGCAATGAAAGGGAGATCTATCTATGCCTCTCTTTATTAGAATTGCCTCCCCTTTGTCAACAATTTTTTTTTTTTTTTACATGGAGGTCACCACTTATCAAGTCCCGGAAGCCACTTAGGGATAAGGGTTATTGCATGTACATTAATCAATGGGATAGTATCGTAGAAATCATTAGTATTGGAGATTTGATAAAGTGTCTTACTTAAGGGGGCGATTCATCAGGAATTTGTTTATGTTGGATTTGAAGACATTCAAGTTGTAGTCAGGTGGGAAACAGGCAAATGGAAGAGAGTTCCACAGGCGTGCACTTCTAAGAAAGAAGCTTTGTTCATGGAATCTATGTTTTGATTTAGGCACAGATAAAGAGTAGGGAAAATTACTTACAGTGGTTTCAGCTAGACGGGTGTTTTTCGTGAAAGATTGGCGAGGAGGGACCAGAGATTAGAGCTCGGACAAGCACTTACCATAGAAATAACGATAAAACAAAGACAGGCTCGCAACGTCTCTTCTGTGGGAGAGAGGTTGCAGGGAAGAGAAAAGGACATCCCCCACTAGGCTACAAGATCTATTTTGTACTCTGTCAAGACAGGATAGGCTTTTTTACCAGCTCCAGCCCAGATGTGGCAGCAGTACTCCATCCTTGGACGTACTTGACTTTTATACAGATAGAGAATTGCATCAGTAGTGAGATATCTTCTGGAGCAGTAGAAGGATCCCACCATTTTCCCAGCGACCTTGGCAACAGACTTGATGTACGTGTTCCATTTCAGATCAGGAGTAAAGGTCAAACCCAGAAGCTTGTCAAAACATGGAGCCTCCCCAAGACGAGAGCCATCCATTTCAATTGATGCCAGATGAGGATCAGAGCGTTGATGATATAAAGATAGGAGCTTGGTTTTAGATGCATTAAAAGTAACCAGCCACCTCTTCTCCCACTGCACTACGCGTTCGAGATCAGAGGAGAGAGAATAAGAGAGAACTTTATCATTTACGGCCTTTGAAGTGTTGCCATAGATGGTTGTGTCATCAACATAGATGTCAACGAATGATTTAAAACTAACCTTTTTGGTCGACCATCCTGAGGTATGTTGGTGGTTGTTTGGAAAAGAAAAAAGAAAAGTTACTAGCTCTGTAGATATTTTTGTATTTCTGTGAGTTAGTCTCTATTTTATGGTTTTAGTTTGGAATTAAAAAAAAAAAAAAACACTAAAAACTCTCAAGATGAGAACAGTAGTCTGATTAATACAAGTAATATTAATAATCAACTCTCATCTCCAAAATTCAGAACTTTTTTGAGTTTTTAAATTACAAAATTTAAAAATGGGAGTATAAAATAAAACATAATTTTTGAGTAAATTATAAAAATAACATTTCTGTTCATTTACTTAAAATATTTTATGCAAATTAAACCGGAGATGATCAGGGGAAGAGTTTTTTCAGGTTTTTTTTTTTTAGACAAGATTAAAAAAAAAAAGAAAACCAGTATTTGATGTTCTGATTGTTTTTATTGTTGTGTAATAACAAATTTGATTTTTTACCATTAGAAATTTGATTTACAAAATTCACCTGTTTGACTGTTCCAGATTTTTACAGCAAAATTAGGTAGAATTATTTTTTAATTTTATTCTTTTTCTTTATCTGGATCAAAAAAATGCGAAAAATTTTGGTCATATTTTGAATATAAAAACATTTAAAATTATTGCTTTAATATTTCCAGGTGTGATAGTCACGTGGCTCCAGGGGATGTAGTGAATGTTCTAGGTGTGAATCCGGATTCTGCTGGTGTGTATCACATTACGGATGAAGAAGGATTATTAGTGATCAATCCAGATACACTTGTCTCTGGAACAACCATTGTTTCAACGTTGTTTTGTATGAGAAAGTAAGTGTTTGAGCACAATTTTTATTTATTTCTTTTTATTATATTTATTTTTGGGGACCAAATGTATTTTTAACACCGTAATTAATGGCGTTAATGGATACGGACATCTGTTATGGAATCGATTAATTAATCGGAGTTCAAATTCAATCAGATGTTTTTTTTACTCCCGTTCACTTCTAACAAGACATATCACCACTTGGAAGTAAGGGGCTACTATTTGAGACCATGCTTAGGAAAGATTAACAAGATGTTGGTTTACATTACATTTAAACTTCTGCATACAGTCAGGGAAGCAGGTAGCAGGAAGGGAGTTTCAAAGTCTAGCTGTTTGAGGGGAGAAACTATTAGAGTGGAAGCTTTCTGTCATTTAGGGACCTCAATAGCAAAAGAGTATGATTTTGTTGTCGAGGATATGTACTTCGAGGGGGCACAAGTGCAACAAGTTCATCAGAGCACATTCCATTAAAATATTTGTAAAACAGGCAGAGATGCAACATTGCGGCCATGGGATAGGGGTTGGTACTTAGTTGACAAAGTGGGATTATTAGATTGCAGACTCTTTTTTGGACCCTATTCAAGAGGGAGAGACTAGTGATGGATGCACCAGCCCAGATGTGGCAAGAATACTCCATACCTCGACGAATGGTGGCCTTGTAAATGTGCAGGATACTCTATTGCATTCACATAGTGTGATATAATTGAGAAAGGTATGGACCTATCCCTCCATGCTATGGATGAAATAATAGCAAGTGTTTAATAAATTATTGACAATGGGTATTGCTTCTGCGTGAAATAGAGTTGCTTGGTATTAACCCTTTATGACCTGAATTATGATGTCGATGATTAAAAAAATATTTATTGTTAATTTCAGTTAGTTTAAAAGATAATGATACAGTGATTGCCTTCAAACAAGAAAACATTATGAAATTCAATAGTTAAACTACCACTTAGAATTTTTGCATTTCATAAACTTACCTTGATTATTATTCATAATGTTTGAAAAAAGTGTTTATGACAACAAACAAAATTCTCCACTCTCTGAAACAGATGGCGGCATACTGAATGTAAGCAATGGACAGTTGCAATCTAGAAGTATCTGACATCTACCCAGATACTAAAGTAATACGTACGATGCATGTTTGAATCAATTCTCACTTTATCTATGCCGTTATATTCATTTATTTATGACTGAACAGATTAGTTCAACAAGGTTATAATGGTTTAATAAACAAAAGATATTGTAGAAGTTTAATTTAACTTGAAAATACTAAAAAAAAAAAAATAGCACTATAACTTATGCATTAGCACCAGCAAATCTTTGTTTTGGAATAAAAGTTTTCTTGTTTTTATATTTTTTATATTTTTTTATAATAACTTTTATAATATTCCTCCCAAACAAAACGCACTGCTTTTGAAATATAAGTGAATTAGGGGACAAATTTATTTTAGGTCAGGGTTTTCCAAAGTCGGCTCCGTGGCATCCTGGGACTCCGGAAGTCATTTCTTAAAGAAGACCAAATTCTTTATATGGAAAAATTAAATGGCTGCCGACATTTAATTATTAATCTTTTCTTACTGGAAAGAAATATGATACATGTTTGCTCCCTTTGGCTTAAGCCTTAAGTCAAGAAATCCCAAAATCATTAATGTTAAAATTTGAGATTAATATTTTTATATTTATTTTAGAAATTATCTTGTTAATGTTATGTGAAAAACCTTTGCCCTGCTCAGTGGTTCCAGGGTGTCATGAAGTTTGGGAAACCCTGGGCTGGGTAGTGAGTAGTTGCAGTGAGATGTATGTCTACATGTTCCTGCAGATACAATATGGAAAATAGGGAGTAGGGGGAATTTTAAAAGCACTCAATTCAAGAAAAGAGAGTAAAAAATTTTCTGGTGTTTGGAGATCTTTACAATGAAATAGTGAGAGTTTGCTGATTCTCACATTCGTCTGAGGTATTTACGTTTTTTTTTTACTCAACTTCACTCTCCAAACAAGGCATATCACCACTTGGACGTAAGGGGCTACTAATTGGGACTATGCCTAAAAGAGATTAAGAAAATGTTGGTTTACGTTACATTTAGACTTTCGCATATCAGTACAGTCAGGGAAGCAGGTAGCAGGAAGGGAATTCCAAAGTCTCCCTGGTGCTACCAGATCAGGCTGCCCTGTGGCTTCCTGAGACGAAATGCACCTACATTGACGTTTTTTTGTTTTCTGATCTTTTTTGTAAAACTTAATTATGTTCTGCAAAACCAAAAACAAAAACAACAGCCTATTCCCCCCCCCCCCTTTTTATTTTATTTTTTCCTACCTTACTCCCGGTCCTGGATATGACCTTAAACTACATCCGATGGTGAGGTCCGGCTTACGGGCTTGGGGAGTGTGGAGCCACCTCTTAATTGCCATTGCTCCCAGGTCCACCCTGACCCGGAGTGGTAGTACCTGTTAGGGTCCCAACTATGGGTTAAATAGAAACAGATTTTAAAAAGGAAAAGAAACAACAAAAAAAGAAAGAAAAAGAAAACAAATATATTCTATTAAATTATCTATTTATTTATTTTTTTGCCCTGTCGGTAGGGCATGAGAACAAACCGACTGCCCCCCTGCAGAGGGTAAAAATCCCTCAATGGGGCAACCAGTTAGCCGTGGGTTGCTACCCGTAAAGTCTTAGGACGTGATCCTGGTGATTGAGCGAACCTAAACCAGGATACATAGAAGTTTAGGCACCGCAACACATTACTTTGGCCCTTACTTCGATTAGACGGGCGGTCGGAGAGGCCCGATCCGACCAATCGGCCAGTCACGCCAAGCCCCACCATATATTGCCCATTCCAAAAACTCACTACTAATACAACACATCCCCCCTCTCCCACAAATAACCCTACTCCCTAATATATGATGGAAAGCGGTGGCTGAGGGTCAATCGATTAGGTGTGAATATCGATGACGAGGCTGTAAACCCCTCAGGATTGCTACAGATCCCATAGCAATATCAAGAGAGAACAGATAATCATTATGATACCACCAAAGTCGGTTATATCATCATTGTATCCCTGTAGAGGCTGGGCGAATGGGTTTCCCCCCAGGCTCTTCCCAAATAGGACTCCGAGGTAGGTGGGGAACAAAGATGATGAAAAAAGAAAACAAAATATATGGCTTATTCCTCCCGAAAACCACCCAACAACCCAAAGAGAACCCACTCTGATGTCTCTGACATCAGTAGCTCTGACGAAGAGACGATAAAACCAAGGAATTCAACATTTGTAGTAATAGAATCAAAGGAGGAAACTCCTTTGAGCAAACTATCACCTTTTTAAAATTGAAAAAAATCTTAAAACTCTAAAACCAAAGTCTATTAAAAAACAATTTAACGGCAGCCTACTAATAGAACCCCATAACGAAGAACAAACTAAAGAAATATTGAAACTAAAATTATTTGAAAACATCAAAGTCAAATGCTACAGACATCCAACCCTAAATACCTGCAAAGGAGTAGTGAAAAGCCACGAACTTGCACTTTGTCCCTTGGAGGAAATCAGGACAAACTTACAGAAACAGAATGTGTTAGATGTTCGCAGAGTTCAAATTAAAAAAAAACAGTGAGAAAATCGATACCAATACATATATACTAACTTTCGATTCCCTCACCATACCCAAAGAAGTGAAAGTCGGATATATGAAAATAAATGTAGAAATTTATATTCCAAACCCCCTCCAATGCTTCAAGTGCCAGAAGTTTGGACACCATCAAGATCGGTGCACACGATTACCAGTGTGTGGAAGATGTGGAGAAAGTGGCCCACACATTGACTGCAGAAAAGATTTCAAGTGTGCCAACTGCCTGGGAAACCATGGCGCTGGCTCTAGATATTGCGAAATATGGAAAAGAGAAAAAGAAGTGACCAAACTAAAACATATAAAGAATATATCCTACCCAGAGGCCAGGAAAATCATCGAAACTAAAACATATGCAGATGCAACAAAAAAAACTAATCCAATCAACAATCAAAATGGTCATATACATGTAACGGATACAACTGACAAGAAAATTGATGTCCTAAGCAAACTAATAAAGGAAATGAAAGAACTATTAGAAGAAATGAGGAAAATGAATAGTGCAATGTCTGCAACCAATCCAAGGATAATATTAAGTAAAGACACTACTGAACCACAAAAAGAAACAAAACCACAAACCATTTCTACAAAAACAACCGAACAACCATCAAACACATCACAAGCCAGAAAAGAATCAAAAATCCCCCCCAGACAAAAAAAAAAAAAACAAAAACAGGAAAAGAAAGATCCCGATCTATATCTCGAAGAGGGACTCCGACAGAAAATAAATTTGAGGGATTGGAGACGATGGAAGTTGAACACAATTCCAAATGATGAACAAAATATTACAATGGAATATCAGAGGGATAAAAGCAAACCAAAATGAACTCACATTATTAATAACAAATATGAGCCCAGCACTTGTCTGTCTACAGGAGACCTTTCTGAAAGAAAATAATACCATCAACATAAAACACTACACATCTTACAACTACATAAATAAAGATACGGACAGAGCTTCTGGAGGCACATCAATACTTGTGAAGAATGAAGTCCCTCAAAGACAAATAAATATAAACACAAACTTGCAAGCAATTGCAGTTTCAGTGACTCTACATAGAACTATAACACTTTGCTCAATATACATCCCTCCAAAAGATACAATCAACGAAACTGAGATAACTCAATTAATAAAACAACTCCCTAAACCCTTTTTTCTACTAGGAGATCTCAACAGTCACAATGTAATATGGGGAAGTAAAGAAACAAATAAAAAAGGAAAAGAAATAGAAAACATAATAAATAAAAATAATCTATGCCTCCTTAATAATCAAAACTACACCTATATGTACCCAGCAACAGGTACTTTCACCGCCATTGACCTTACCTTATGTGATCCTTCCATATATATGGACTATGACTGGAAAGTACACAATGACACCTGTGGGAGTGATCATTTCCCAATCATCCTGGAAAGTCTAAGTACTAGCACTGAACAAAAAACACCCAAATGGAACCTACATAAAGCGGATTGGGAAGACTTCCAGGAACAGTGCAAAAACCAATTAATTATCAAAAAGAATGATGAAGATGACCATTTGAACTACTTCATTAAAACACTGACAAACATAGCAAATAATACCATACCGAAAACAACCAAAACCAACAATCACAACAAACCTTGGTTCACAAAAGAATGCAGAAAAGCCATCAGAGCTCGACGAGCTGCCTTGAGAAAATTCGAAAAGTACCCAACAAGCGAAAATCTGGATTTCTTCAAAAACAACAGAGCAAAAGCCAGACGAATCATAAAGGAATCCAAAAGAACAACTTGGAGAAATTATATATCCAAAATTAATGTGAATACCAAGGCAAAAATAGTTTGGAACATGATGAGGAAAATAGAAGGAAAGTGTAGTAGTACACCAATATCCCACATCTCTAAAGGCAACAAAATATACACCGATCAAAAAGACATTTCCAATAACCTGGCAGATAATTTATCAAAAATTTCATCATGTGACAGACAGAGAAATTCAAAAAGATTAGAGAAAAGGAAGAGAAAAAGAAAATTCTATTTAAATCACAAAATACTGAAAAATACAACCAACCTCTTACCTTGCCTGAATTAAAAGAATCGCTAACCAAATCCCATGACACAGCTACAGGGCCCGATGAAATTCCATATGAAATCCTCAAAAAACTTCCAGAAACCTCAATGAAATACCTACTTGAAATTTTCAATATTATATGGTCCAGTGGAAACGTACCCGAGACCTGGAAAGAGGCCACAATAATACCAATCCCCAAATCTGAAAACTCAAACATCCAATCCCAATCAAGTAACGTCTCAGATCCATTGAATTTCAGGCCAATAGCTCTAACAAGCTGCATTTGTAAGACCATGGAAAGGATTATAAACAAAAGACTAATCTGGTTCCTGGAAACAGAGAATCTTATTACAGAATTTCAAACAGGATTCAGGAAAAACCAAAGTTCAATAGACCACATAGTCAGACTTGAAACCTTCATCAGAGAAGCCTTTGTAAGGAAGGAACATTTAACAGCAGTGTTTTTTGACATGGAAAAAGCCTACGATACTGTGTGGAAGTACGGTGTTACAAGGGATCTGAAGGCGCTTGGACTAAAAGGCAGAATGCCAATTTTTATTGAAAATTTTTTAAAAAATAGACGGTTCAGAATAAAGGTTGGCACAGCTCTCTCGGACTTGAAAGAACAAGAGAATGGAGTACCTCAAGGGAGTATACTGTCAGTGACCCTGTTCAGTATCCGAATTAACAACATTGTAAAAAACCTTAACCCTGGGGTAGATTGCTCCCTATATGTGGATGACTTCCTAATATGCTGTAGATCTAGATATATATCTATAATAGAAAGGAAGCTTCAATTGTGCTTAAACAAAGTAATGAGATGGACGGAAGAGAATGGATTTAGATTCTCCAAAAGAAAAACGAAATGCATGCATTTCTGCAAACTAAAGAACATGCATAATGATCCTGTCCTAACCATGGAAGGAATGCCCATACCAGTTACTGACCAGTACAAATTCTTAGGGATTTTATTTGACAAAAAGTTAACATTCATCCCACACATAAACTATCTGAAAAAAAAATGTAACAAAGCTGTAAATCTTTTGAGAGTGGTAGCACATACCGATTGGGGTGCAGACAGGGAAACACTCCTTAAACTTTACAGAGCACTAGTCCGCTCAAAGCTAGACTACGGTTGTTTCATATATGGATCAACCCGAACATCATATATAAAAAGCCTAGACCCTATTCACCATACTGGCCTAAGATTGGCCCTAGGAGCATACAGAACTTCCCCTGTGAACAGTCTATACACGGAAGCACACGAACCCCCACTAGATCTAAGGCGAGAAAAGTTAGCCCTTCAATATTTACTGAAACTGAAGTCTTGCCCAAACAACCCTGCATACCAATGTACCTTCTATCCTAAATATGAAGAACTCTTTAACATGAGAAGAAAAACTATCAAAACGTTCGGGCTCCGAATGAAGGAAAGCATTGAAGAATCGAAAATTCCAATCTCCAGCATTCACAACTTCATACTGCCTAAAACACCCCCATGGACCATGAAACAAGTTGAAATAAAACTCAACCTAAACAAAAAGTCCAAATCTACCACAAACCCTATTGAATACCACGACGAACTTCAACATTTAAAATTACAATATTCAGACTACACCTTTATCTACACAGACGGGTCTAAAAGCAACAATCACACTGGATGTGCAGCAACGTACCATAAAACCACAATGAAAAGAAATCTTCAAAATGAAGCATCTATATTCACTGCAGAGACTATAGCTATCGATCTAGCACTCAACATAATTTCAGAGGAAACCACCAAAAACTTCATCATTCTCACAGATTCTCTATCAGTCCTATTATCTATACAAAATCAAAAACAAGAAAATCCACTAACAACAAAATTAATAGAAAAAATCAATATCCTTTCAACTACTAAAAACATTATTCTTGTCTGGATCCCCAGCCATGTGGGGATCAAAGGCAATGACAGGGCAGATACAGCTGCAAAAAAATCTTCTCACCTTCCAACTGACAATTTTAAGATTCCACATACTGATCTTAGACCCCAGATAAAAGCATACATACAGGAAAAATGGCAACTGCGGTGGAGTCAGCAAGAGGGCAACAAATTATACTCAATCAAACCTGAACTTAAGGAACGATGTCCGGACATCAAGAGATCACGCCGAGAAGATGTGATACTGACTCGGCTGCGCATAGGACACACCAACTTTACTCATTCTTATATACTAAATGGAGAATCGGCGCCAGAGTGCATCCCATGCCAGGAGACACTCACAGTAAAACATATCCTAGTTGGGTGTGATGACCTTGCCCCAACTAGAAAATTATATTATACAGAAAGCAATATGGAAGACCTTTTTGAAAAGGTCAACTCAGCAAATATTCTAGCATACCTAAGGAAAGTAAATTTATATAAGAAAATTTAAGGAAATTTAAAGTCACCCAAATATACACATCCATGTATAAATACAACATTTAATTTCTTAGTTCAATTTTATAAAAAAAGGGAGAAAGGCTGAAAAAGTCATTCCCCCCCTCCCAATAAAAAAAGTTAAAAAAAAAAAAAAGGACTCCGGCATTAAATGACCACATAGGTTGATATGCCGTAAAACCAATCAATCAACCAATCAATCAATCAACCAAAGTCTCCAATAGTTTCTTCCCCAGAACCGCTAGACTTTGGAATTCCCTTCCAGGTCCATGCTTCCCCAACTGTACTGACATGCAGAAGTTCAAGTGTAACGTGAACCGACATCTTGCTGCCCAACTCCCTACGTAGTATCCCAGTAGCTCATGTCCCTGATAGTAGCCCCCTACACCAAAGTGGTAATGTATCTTGTTTGGGGTGAAAATGTAAAAAAAAAAAAAAACCAAAACAATAAAACGCTAGCTGTTTGAAGGGAAAAACTATTAGTGTAGAAAACTTTTTGGCATTTAGGGATCTCAACAGTGAAGGGGTGGGATTTTGTTTTGTAAGCGGGTTTGTCGGGGATATGTACGTCATGGGGACACATTCCATTAAAATACTTGTAAAGCAGGCACAGGGATGCACTATGGCGGCACTGGGACAGGAGTTGGCGCTTGATGGTCAGTATGGGGTCTTTTAGGTTAGAGGCCGTTTTTTGCACTCTGGGCTGATGCATCTGCTACTAGTCTCTCATTCGAAGACAGGCTTCAAAAGAAAGTCGCCAATCTAATAGGTCCTACACTGTCAGCTAAGCTTCAACCTCTGTCCCATCGATGAAATGTTGCATCCTTCTGCTTGTTTAACAAGTATTTTAATGGTAGGTGCTCTGACGAACTATAAGCCATTGTATCCCCTCAACGTAAATACCCACGACAAACCCGACAAGCAGCAAAATCCCACCCCTACACAGATCCCCAGATGACAGAAAGCCTTCTACTCTAATAGTTTCTTCTCTAGGACTGCTAGACTTTGGAATTCCTTTCCAGGTTCCTGTTTCCCTAAATGTACCGATATGCAGAAATTCTAGTGTCATGTAAATAGATATCTTGCTGCTTAACTCTCTCAATAGTATCCCTGCAAATTATGTCCCAGATAGTAGCCCCCTACATGAAACTGGCGCCGTGCCTTGTTTGTAGTGAAAATGGAATAAAAAAAAAAAGAGACGTATCTGATTGGTGCTGCGACTGAGATGCATGTAGAAATATATAATAATTTTGGAAAGAATAAAATTGGTCTTGAAATTGTTAAACATTTGTTTTTCTAATTGATGTATTACTAAATTAATATTGTTAAATAAATATCTTCTAAATTTCTCACTAAATTAAAACCTTTTTATCCTTTTTCAATTTTAGAGCAATTTTAAACGAACGATTCAAGGTAAGTGAATTCATTTTTCTATCGAAAATTTAAAGAAATTTTGTTACTTGTTGGACTACCTGTTCCAGGATAGGTAAAAAATATTGAGATGTGAATGATGCTTGTACACCTAAAGATACTACAAAATCGAAAACATACAGTGGTGGGGTGGGAGCCTCTGTTGGAAATAGAGCATAGACGACTGTATTTTTGGTTTTTGGAGTTAACTCCTCTCCCTTAGGATATTTTTAAATGATCAAAGCATTTTGAAAATTTATATAATTTTAGTTTTTTTACATACCAAAACTTAATCATTGTAGATGGGGAAGTGATTCAAGCTTCCCCAAGAACTCCTTTGAAAAGTACAATAGGTTGAACTTAAAAAATAAAATATTGATTGTTGTGGTGAAAACTGTGAAAATAGAACTTACATAACTTTTGAAATTATTTTAGTGAATTTTTTGATAAGAATTGATAATTTTTTTTTTCTTTCTTTTTTTTTAACAAGGAAGTCACCAATTATCAAGGCCTGAAAGCAACTCGAGAATAAGAGTTAATGTAAGGTGGTAGTATAGTTATGCTTAATTGTGTAATGAGTAGAATTTGATTATTTAAGGGGACAGCTCAACAAGAATGTTTACACTGAACTTGAAGGCTTCCATATTGTAGACGCCCAAGAAGCACGCCAGTGGAACAGTGTTCCATAGGCAGGCAGTTCTAGGAAAGAGTCTTTGTTCATGGAATCTGCGTTTAGATTTAGACACAGATAGTGGTGGAAATCGCATATAGTGGTTGTAGCTAGTCGAGTGTTTTTTGTGAATTCATTAAAAAAAATGAAAATATGAAACAACATAACATAAATACACTTAAACCAATGCAATAGCAGTGTCAGAAAACGACATTAAAAATGCGTGATAAAAAATTGAATAATTCGACCTCCTATCTTTCGAAGCTTGTAACTAATATAAACTCTGACAGTCGTTTGATGTGTCTTGTTGAACTTGGGGAATCTTCCTGTTGAAATCTGAAATCTGCACAAAATTGTGAACGGAACCCTTTATGTAATTCACAAGTGTAACAGGCTTTACTTCTGTCAGCCATGATTGGGTAGAAATTTTAAGTAATTCACAAATGTATTCTTAGTATTGCCCACACTGAAGATTAAACCTTCAACTTCCAGAAGAGTGTCGCTTACAACTGAATTTCACCTAGTACAGGGTGGACAACAATAAAATTGTTGTCCCAAAGAACACTACAGTTTTATTTTAAAACTTTTATTGAAAAAAATCAATTCAGGTAACTTGATTATGTAGTAGAGCCTCAATCACCACTTCAATATGGGTTCGGAACTGGGAGCATGCCCTTTGCACAAGTGCTGGAGAGAGCTTGGCAACAGAAAGATAAACGTTTCAGGTCATGAATTCATAAATTGTCAAGAATGCATTTTGCAGTCTTTTACCGCTCCAGAAGATATCTCACTACTGATGCAATTCTCTATCTATATAAAAGCCAAGTACGTCCAAGGATGGAATACTGTTGTCATATCTGGGCAGGAGCTTTCAAAAACAGCCTATCCTGCCTTGACAGAGTACAAAATAGACTTCGTGGTTTAGTGGGGGATGCTCTTTTCTCTACCCTGCAACCTCTCTCACACAGAAGAGACGTTGCGAGCCTATCCTTGTTTTATTGTTATTTTCATGGCAGGTGCTCGTCTGAACTCCAATCCCTGGTCCACCCTCGCCAATCTTTCACGAAAAACACCCGTCTAGCTGAATCTACTGTGAAAAATTTCCCCCACTCTATATCTGTGCCTAAATCAAAACGCGGATTCCATGAACAAAGCTTCTTTCTTAGAACTGCACGCCTGTGGAACTCTGTTCCGTCTGCCTGCTTCCCTCCGGACTACAACTTGGATGTTTTCAAGTCCAATGTTAACAAATTCCTAATGAACCGCCCCACCCCTAATTAAACACTTCATCAAATCTCCACACTAACGTAATGTACTTGCAATAACCCTTATCCCTGAGTGGCTTCCGGGCCTTGATAAGTGGTGATCAGTGTGTAAAAAAAAAAAAAAAAAAAAAAAAAAGCTATTTGCACAACTAAATCATGTTCTGCGAAACCTAAAACAAAAACAAGTCCCCCTCTTCCTTTTTTCTTTTTCCACTCCCATTTTCTTACTGGCTTCCTAAGTTAAAACACATTATAAACCCTTTCCCTTGCAAAGCTAAATAATTTTCTGCAGGACCCTTTATCTTTATCTTTACTCTATAAAATCAGCAAATCGGAACCCGTGAATAAATTGAAGTATAAAAACTTTTTCCTTTTTTTTTTTCTCTTCTCACCTTGTCAACGGGGCATCAGAATAAGCCTACTGCCCCCCCCCCCTCGGCAGAGGGTAAAACCCCCTGAATGTGGCAACTAGTTAGCCATAGGTTGCTACCCTTAACGCTTTAGGATGTGATCCTGGTGATTGAGCTAACCTAGACCTGGGTGCATAGAAGTCTAGGCACTGCAACATATCACTTCAGCTCTTACTTTGACTAGACAGGCGGTTGGAGAGGCCCAATCCGACCTATTGGCCAGTCACGCCAAGCCCCAGCACTTACACCCAAAATGCCAACTACCATAACAAAGAACAAAACTCAAAGGTACTCCTCCATCTTTTTTCCTCGCTACCAAAAATAGGCAAATCAAGTAAGTGCTAGAAGGCGGTGGCAAGTGTCAATCAATTGGAAAGACCAGAACTCAACACTCCATCTGAACATATGTATTTTTGAGGACATAATGAACAGGAAATGAAAGTGCTTGACAACTCCTTATCAAAAGATATATCCTCCACATAGCCCTGACATTTTCAAGGCAAATGGGTTTCCCCCCTTACTATGTCCCAATTTTGGACTCCGAGGTGAGTAGGGAGCATGGTTGATGAAAAATAAATCCCAAAATCCATGGCTGAAAAAAATGAATACTTTCCCCCCTCCAAACCCTTAAAAGAAACCATTCCTCTGACTCTGACCACTATAGCTCAAATACCTAGTCATTGAGTCAATAGAAAAGAAAAAAGATTTGGAGACTCATCACCTTTTCTTATAGAAAAGATATTATCAACAAAAAGCAAACTAAAAACAATTTAAAAAATAAGAAACGGAAATCTATTAGTTGAAGTAACTAACTATAAAGATGCCCAATCTCTACTTAAAACAAAGAATTTTCATAAGTGCAAAGTCTTTCCCCATGAAAGACTGAACATTTCAAAAACAGTGATTTGAAGCTATGAGCTATCATTAGCAACAGAGGAAGAATTAAAAACCGCACTGAAAAAACAAAGGATTATCAGCCACATACATATCAACATTAAAAGACACAATAAAATAACTACAAATATGTATCCATTAACTTTCAACACACCAACAATACTCAAAGAAATCAAGGTCAGCTACTTAAACGTAAAAGTCAATCAATACCTTCCAGCTCTGTTAAAATATTTCAACTGCCAAAAATATGGACATCATAAAGAAGCCTGTAAAAGACACAATAAAATAACTACAAATATGTATCCATTAACTTTCAACACACCAACAATACTCAAAGAAATCAAGGTCAGCTACTTAAACGTAAGTAAGTGATAAGTGATGACCACCCCCATGTAAAAAAAAAATTGGTTACTTAAATGTAAAAGAAGAACAATACCTTCCAGCTCTGTTAAAAATATGGACATCATAAAGAAGCCTGTAAAAGAAAAAAGAATATGTAGAAAATGCGGCAACAGAGAGCCTGACCACACAGAAGAAGAATACATAAATGGAATGCATTAACTGCAAAGAAGATCATCCAGTCTTCTCTAAAATATGTAAAACATATAAAAAAAAAATAATGGAAGTAAAGTACAAAAAAACACAACATTCCCAAAAGCCAGTATCAATAGTTGATACGTACTTGAAAGACAACACGTATGCTGAGACAACAAAAAAGACAACTGAAATACATGATCAATATAAGGAACTGATAAACAAACTGATGACGTTAAACATTAATGAATAGGTCGAATTTCAAAATAGCGAAAAGAAAAATATTCAAATCTGGAAAACAAAACAATAGAAATAACAAATCCAAAGTAAGATTCCATCTACAACAGAAACATAAAAAGAAACCAACAAAACAACCACCAGAAATTTAATAAAAACATAAGCAATGATAAAACAGCAAATAAAGAATGTTCCAGAAAAGAAGAAAACCAAACAATAGACACTCAAAATAGATTCCAGATTCTAGAAAAAAATGGAAACTGAAAACACCCTGGATAAAAAAACGAACAAACACAAGTAATTGAAAAAAAAATGAACAAGAAGCCAAAACTGCAACATGCCAAGCAAAACCCAGATCGACATCCAGATCCAAACAAAACAAAGAAAGAAAAAACTCAGCAAAACACTTCACCAAAGACACTAACCCTCTACCTCTAAAGAGGTGGAAATAGAGGAAAAGTAAATAACCTCATGGATAAAAATACAACACAACAAATCATCCAATAAAATTGTCATGGAATAAAATCTAATTATAACAAACTTCTTATACTCATTTCATTCTTCAACCCAGCCGTTGTCTACTTAATAGAAACCTTCCTACAAAACAATAACCATTTCAAAACACCAAACTATGAACAATACAAATATTTCCATAACACAGGCCTTCGTCCTAATGGAGGCATCTCAAGTCTTGTAAGGAATAACATACCTCAAAGTAATTTCTGTCAAAACAAATCTCCAAGCAATCACAACTCAAGTCACATTACACAAAACAATTTACTCAATATACCCCCCCTCCTCATGAACCAATCGACGAAAATGAACTAGAAAATAATCCCAACCCAATCAAACATCTCCTCACAAAAAAAGCAAAATAACCGAGAAAAGAAAAGATATTGCCAACATATTAGCTAAAACAAAAAATTCATCATCAAAACACTACAATAAACAATTTCAAATAAAGAAATATGAAGAAAAAATAAACTTTAACTCCAAAAACCAAGAGCATTACAATGAAAGTTTCTCACTCGATGAGCTACATTTTTATTTTGTTTTGTTTGAAGTTATTTGCATGTTTTCCCTGATGTAACCTCCAACCTTTTTCAAGTTTACGTTGTTGGGCTCAGGAATCTTTCTGTCAAACTTGGGAATCTGAATGGAATTTTAAACAGAACCACTTATTTAATCTATGGGGGTAGCATGCTCTTGTTTGTCAGCCATGACCAGGTAGAAGTCTTTAGTAATTTGCAATAAGCTGCACTAAGGATTGAACCTTCAACTTCCAGAAGAGTTCCACTTCGAATGAATTTTACCTACTACTTTATCCGTTATGCCATGAGTTCACAAGAAGCCATGACATAACGAACAATACTAAGGCATAACAATTGCAAATTACTTCTATGGCTGATGGAACGAGAACATGCTACCCCTGTGAATTAAAAGTTCCATTCAAAATCCCATACAGATTCTCCAATTTTACAGAAAGATTCTGGAGTTCAACAAGATACACCTGAAGAAGGTCGAAGGTTACATCAGCCGAAACATTGTGAGAATAACATTCAAGATGAGAACAGTAGTCTAAATAATTCGATTAATAAAAATTATCGATCCTCATCTAAAAAAAAACATGAGAATTTAATGTTCAAACTCAAAAATCAAATACAACTTTATATCTTATTCAATTTTCTTTGATATAAGGAGATTAAATTTTTCATCTTTTAATCATAAAATCATTTAATGACCTTTTGTAAAAGTAATCTAAAAAAATTACCCCCTCCCCCCCCCCTGCGAGGTCAGTTTCTGTATTTAATTTTTATAAATGTTTTTCTTTGTGTAATTCTCTTTCTTTTAGCATTTCTTAATTATTGACTGAGTTTTCATATTTTTTCTTTTTGAAGGGAATCGACAAAGCTAATGTACACATGCTGTATGGAAATGTAATCCATTGTCTTTTTCAAGAGGTCAGTATTTGAATATATCGTGTATATTTGTCTGTAATACCTTAATGATTGCTTGGTATTAACCCTTTATGATGTAGATGATTAAAAAATATTTGTTAATTTTAGTTAGTTTAAAGGATAATGATACTGTGATTGTCTTCAAACTGAAAAAATAGAAAAAAGAAAACACACTTTACCTCAGATTTATATCTCCTTGCACGGAATTTATCAACCATGTGGGTAAAAACAAACGCAAGACTCTGTCATTCTTATACATTTTTTGGCAACCAACATGGAATATGCAATTCCACCACCAGTAAAAATGGAAATCGACAGTGATTTACGAGAGAACTGGGCTCTTGCAAGTTAACATGGGAAACTATTTAGCTACAACAGGAATTGAAAAAAAATAGCAAATATAGGCATAGAGACTTTTCTCTCGGTTATTGGCAAGGAATGTCTGCAAATATGTAAAAACCTGACAATGTCGACAGAGGAATAAGCAGACACAAACAAAATACCACATATCAATGGTATATATTTAATTCCTGCACACGGAAATAGGATGAAACATTTGATCTTTAATTAAATTAAGAACCTTAATCAAAACATGCAAATATGGCGCCTTCGACGATGAACTATTGTGTGACTGAATTGTAATAGGCACCAGCAATAATAGTATCCTCTATAGTATCAGACCTGACCGAACGGATAATTGTAGGCATAGACCGATTCATACCATCCAAAAAATTCTAACAAAAACCTAACAGCCAGCCATGGTTCTCCCCAGAATGTGCTGCTGCCATTGCACACAGAAATCACTTTTTCCATAGCTACGTAATAGATATACTGAGACTAAAGCTGCTTTCAGGACTGCCAGCAACCACTGTAAAAGAGTAATAAAAAATGCAAGAGAGCTATATGCTCAGTCCGTTAAATCCAAAGTAGCTGAACAGCGGCTTGGTTCCCACCAGTTTTAGCAAATAGCAAACAGGATTCTGAACAGAAGCGTGCGTTCTATCCCAACCATCATTAATGGACCTGAGGTCATCTCGTCAGCATCAAATAAGGCCAAACTATTTGCCAAGAACTTTGCAGCTAATTCTACTCTATGCGACGAAGGTCATCAACTCCCCGTATTTCCTCCTATAACAGACAACACGCTATGCAACATACAAGTATCTGTGCATGAGGTCGCTAAGCTAATCAAGAACCTTGATTCCAGTAAAGCAACTAGCCCTGACGACATCCCAATTATAGTGCTAAAAAAGCTTCAACTAGAACTTGCCCCCATACTTACGAAACTGTTTAAGTGTTTCCTTAAGGAGAAGTGCTTTCCAACACCCTGGAAAACCTCATCAGTATGCCCTGTATTTAAGAATTCAGGTGATAAGTCATCTCCCTCTCAGTACAGACCAATAAGTCTCCTGTGTGTCATGAGTAAGCTGCTGGAATCCATATTAAATAGAGAAGTAGTCAACCACCTCAGCAGAAATAACCTTAGCGACATGCAATATGGTTTCCGTTCTGCTAGATCTACAGCAGATGTGCTAAGGGTTATATCTAATAGGATTAGTGAATCTCTTGACAAAGGCTTCCTTTCTAGGGCAATTGCTCTTGACATATCAAAGGCCTTCGATAAGGTATGGCATAAGGGCCTACTTCACAAGATTTCCAGCTACGGTATAACTGGAAATGTTTTCTCAATTATTAAATCATTTCTCTTTTATAGGTTTATAAGAGTAGTGGTTGATGGGCAGAAATCAGAGGCCCACAGTATTAATGCTGGAGTCTCTCAGGGGTCTATCCTGGGCCCAACTCTCTTCCTGATCTACATCAATGATCTCCCAAAACACATACTTAAATCATTCGTTGACATCTATGCTGATGACATGACCATCTATGGCAACACATCGAAGGCCGTAAATGACAAAGTTTTCTCTGATCCTCTCTCCTCTGATCTTAAACGCGTGGTTCAGTGGGGGAAGAGGTGGCTGGTTACTTTTAATGCATCCAAAACCAAGCTCCTATCATTACATCATCAACGTTCTGACCCCCATCTGGCATCAATTGAAATGGATGGCTCTTGTGTTGGGGAGGCTCCATGTTTTGACAAACTTCTGGGTTTGACTTTTACTCCTGATCTGAAATGGAACATGTACATCGTCTGTTGCCAAGGTCGCTGGGAGGATGGTGGGATCCTTCTACCACTCCAGTAGATATCTTACTGCTGATGCAATTCTCTATCTGTATAAAAGCCAAGTACGTCTAAGGATGGAGTACTGCTGCCACAGCTGGGGAGGAGCTGCTAAAAACAGCCTATCCTGCCTTGACAGAGTACAAAATAGACTTTGTGGCTTAGTGGGGAATGCTCTTTTCTCTTCCCTGCAGCCTCTCTCCCACAGAAGAGACATTGCGAGTCTGTCTTTGTTTTATCGTTATTTTCATGGCAAGTGCTCGTCTGAACTCCAATCTCTGGTCCCCCCTAGCTAATCTTTCACGATAAACACCCGTCTAGCTGAAACTACTGTCAATAATTTTCCCCACTCTTTATCTGTGCCTAAATCCAAGTGTAAATTCCATGAGCAGAGCTTCTTTCTTAGAAGTGCACGACTGTGGAACTCCCTCCGTTTGCCTGTTTCCCACCTGACTACAACTTGGATGTCTTCAAGTCCAACATAAACAAATTCCTGACAAACCGCCTCTTTAAGTAAGACACTTTATCAAATCTCCAATACTAATGATTACTATGATACTATCCCATCGATTACTGTACACGCAATAACTAGCAATACACATGAAAAAATTGAAATAGCTTAAAATATTTCAATATTGGTATACATAGAAAGAGCTTGATGAGCTAAGAAAGAATATTTTTATTTTTTAAATCTGATTAAAATTAAGGAAGTTATGACTATTTTTGTGCCTCACACGTTTGGATATTTTCCCCTCTTTAAGACCATATGCGTTTCGTCACATTTTTTACACTACTTTTTCAGTAAAAATGTCATATCTTAAAAACACAAGACTAAGCAATGAAATTTACCATATAAGTTTATTTTTGTACAAGGAATCAGAATATGCAACTGAAAATATCCAAAAGTTCATGATTTCCAAATAATCTGCAGTAAATGTGCATAAATATGCAGCAATTCCTTAAAAATGCCATGTATCCATAAACAGAAAAGAAGTTGGAGAACTCAAAGTTGAATTGTAATGTGCTTTATGTACAAAAAACTTAAATCTAAACATAGGACCATTTAAAAATGAATATATTGCAATATTTCTTTGGTATTATTGTAGATTAACACCTTCTGTTTTACCCCCCCCAACCCCTTCTGACCCCCCACCCCCTCCAAAATGGGATTCTACCTTTTTAGGCAATTATGTATGAAATGCCATGAAAAACTTTAATGAAAGATAAACAAATTATTTTAGAATTTAATGTAAAATAATTCCCCATTACAGGTCATTCTAGCATTTTAGGGCAGTTAACTGTTTTTATGGAAGATAAGTCCTGTATGCTTTTTGTTTTATTTTTTTTAAGACGATTATGTGTGGTTTTAAGAGGGTTTCTATGCAATGAGAATATGGGGAGGTTACCATTCGGACTTTGAGTTAATTGTAGGGCTAAGGAAAATTATGTGTGAACATACTGAAGACTTGACAGAAACAAAAACAATATTAGAGGGGGGGGGTTAGTTTCACAAAAATTTAATGTAAAATAATTCACCACTTCCAGCATTTTAGGACAGTTAACCAATTTATTTTTTATGTGCATTTTTCTTTAAGGAAGGATCTATTTTTTGTTTGTTTTTTTTTAGACACTTGTATGTGGCTTACAGAGGTATTTGGGGAGAGGGGCTTTCCACTCGAACTTAGTGTTATTGTTAGGGTTAAAGAGTGTTTTAGGAGGAGACTTGCCACACATAACTTTAGTAGGTGGGTTGCTAACAGTATTTTGTTTTACTATTTATTTTTAAGTCATTATCAAGATTTCAAATATTTAAGTGTCAACTAACTGATATTTGTCTTGTTCTCAGGAAATGCTCAACGGTCAACACTATTTGTACGTTTGTATTACTTGCCATAGAGGTACAAAAAAGTTATCCAAAAAATAAAAGAAATAAAATTATAACAAATAAATGTTATACAAAGCATGTTTTTATTTAATGTAACATGTTTATTCAGCTCGAAAAACATACAGTGCTTATCGATGTATTGGAAAGTTAAAAATGGCAGCCGACTATCTCTTTCACATGGTAAGTTTGGGAAAATGAGTTAAAAATAAAAAACTAGACAAAATACTGTTAAAAACCCGCCGAATATATATCCGCCTATGTCACGGTAACATATATTGAGTGAGTTTCTAACAGTATTTTGTCTGTTTTTTTTATTTATAACTCATTTTCCCAAACTTACCACCTCAAAGAGAGAGTGGGCCGCCATTTTAAATTTTCGAATACATCGGTAAACACTATGTTTTTCGAGCTGAATAAACATTTTACATTAAATATAAACACTAAAAACATATCCAGTTAGGTAGAAAAGTAACTTATCTTGCCTTTGATAACATTTATTTGTTATATATTTGTTTTTTGACAACTTTTTCAAATCTATGTGTATAGTAATACAAATGAGATTTTCATACATCTTTTGATTTTGAAAAAACATTTGTGGCTGTTCGCAGTAAAACATTGTTTTAATTTGCTGTTCAAAACTAATGCAATGAATAAAAGTGCATGCAAGCTATATATCTACAAAAGTTTATTTTGTTTTTTTAACCATGTTTTTAAATTTGACCAGAAATGTGAGAACTTATAATGGATTCATAATGCTGAATTGGTTGGGATTGTTGTTATTATACATTGTGAAAACCGAATAGTTCTAAACTAATGTTATTCTGATAACAAATTAAACATAAAAGAACATTTATATTCATATTTTCATGTTATTCTTAATTCGTTTGTGAATAAAAATTAAACGCGTATTGTTTATACTGTGCTATGACTAATACTACAACTGCTGCAGTGCTGCTGCTGCTACTAATACTAACTTAATTTGACCAAACTCGGAAAATAAATATTTTTTTCGGGTAGGTCCTTTTAAATTATTATCAATTACCGTGGTCCTACTCAACATAAAATAATACTTTTAATTGATAAAGGTAGTAAAAAGAATGATTTATTTACTAGTGGGTGTCCGATTAAATTTTTTTTCAAAATGTTTGATACTCGTCATATTAAAGTCTTATTTTAACACAACAAAAAAAGAAATGGTCAAAAATATTTCGGACACTTGACAGTATTAAGATTAACACCTCTTCTGATTGGTTTCCAAATTTCATAACGAAATTCTTCATACAATCATGGTACGGGTCTTTAGAAAACAGGGAGTGTCATTACAAAACCTTACCGAAAATGCCATTTTATGACGTTCATATTTTTATCACTTTATTTGCTCAAAACTCTTAAAATATATAATGTACATTCATATTTATTAATTCATTTGAAATTATATTCATTTCCGAACAAAACAGTAGTAATTTAAAGTCTTGAAGTGCTTTGGTTTAAAAAATATGGCTATTTTAGTAGAACTACCTTGAAATCTGTAAATATCCAAAGCGTTTTTTTCGTCTGTGTGTATTACTACAATAACCCTTATCCCCAAGTGGCTTCTGGGCCTTGATAAGTGGTGATCTTTATGTAAAAAAAAAAAAAAAAAAATCATAAACTCGTGCATTGTATGTGACCCAATTTACGATGACACAACCATCCATAACATCATTTCAAAAATATGAACGTTATCTTTATAAAAAATATTAGTTATTTTATTGCTGTTTTTTTTTTTTTTTTTACTCCTGTTCACCTCCTTACAAAGCATATTTGCTACTTGGACGTAAGGGGCTACTATTTTATTTTGGGACCATACCTAGGAAAGATTAACAAAATGTTGGTTTACATTACATTTAAACTTCTGCATATCAATCAGTACAGTCAGGGAAGCAGGCAGTAGGAAGGGAATTCCAAAGTCTAACTGTTCGAGGGGAACAAACTATTAGAGTAGAAAGCTTTCTGACATTTAGGGACCTCGAAATTGAAGGGGTGTGATTTTGTTTGCTAAGCAGATTTGTTGGCGATATGTACGTTGAGGGGGCACAAATGAAATATGTTCATCAGAGCACATTTCATAAAAATATTTGTAAAATGGGCACAGAGGTGCAACATTGTAGTTCACAAAGTGGGACCTATTGATTGAAGACTTTTTTTAGATCCTATACAAGAGAGAGATACTAGTGATAGATGCACCAACAATTATCCATGCATGGGTAAATAGTGGCCTTGTAGAGGTACAGGATACTCTCAGTTGTGAGTAGTCTACTAGCACGATAGAGGAACTCACCTTTTTTGAATTTATGGCATAAAAGCATTTTATCATTGCTTTGATAACTTGATTAAATCTATGTATTTTGACATCTTTTTTTATACAATACATTTTGACATCTTTTTTTATACAATACATTTTGACATCTTTTTTTATACAATACATTTTGACATCTTTTTTTTATACAATCCATTTTGACATCTTTTTTTATACAATACATTTTGACATCTTTTTTTTATACAATCCATTTTGACATCTTTTTTATACAATCCATTTTGACATCTTTTTTATATACAATCCATTTTGACATCTTTTTTTTATACAATCCATTTTGACATCTTTTTTTATACAATACATTTTGACATCTTTTTTATACAATACATTTTGACATCTTTTTTTATACAATCCATTTTGACATCTTTTTTTTATACAATCCATTTTGACATCTTTTTTTTATACAATCCATTTTGACATCTTTTTTTTATACAATCCATTTTGACATCTTTTTTTTATACAATCCATTTTGACATCTTTTTTTATACAATCCATTTTGACATCTTTTTTTATACAATCCATTTTGACATCTTTTTTTATACAATCCATTTTGACATCTTTTTTTATACAATCCATTTTGACATCTTTTTTTATACAATCCATTTTGACATCTTTTTTTATACAATCCATTTTGACATCTTTTTTTTATACAATACATTTTGACATCTTTTTTTTATACAATCTATTTTGACATCTTTTTTTTATACAATCCATTTTGACATCTTTTTTTATACAATCCATTTTGACATCTTTTTTTTATACAATCTATTTTGACATCTTTTTTTTATACAATCTATTTTGACATCTTTTTTTATACAATCTATTTTGACATCTTTTTTATACAATCCATTTTGACATCTTTTTTTATACAATCTATTTTGACATCTTTTTTTTTATACAATCTATTTTGACATCTTTTTTTTATACAATCCATTTTGACATCTTTTTTATACAGTCCATTTTGACATCTTTTTTTATACAATCCATTTTGACATCTTTTTTTATACAATCCATTTTGACATCTTTTTTTATACAATCCATTTTGACATCTTTTTTTATACAATCCATTTTGACATCTTTTTTATACAATCCATTTTGACATCTTTTTTTTATACAATACATTTTGACATCTTTTTTTTATACAATCTATTTTGACATCTTTTTTTTATACAATCTATTTTGACATCTTTTTTTATACAAAACATTTTGATATCTTTTTTTTATACAATACATTTTGACATCTTTTTTTTATACAATACATTTTGACATCTTTTTTTATACAATACATTTTGACATCTTTTTTTATACAATACATTTTGACATCTTTTTTTATACAATCCATTTTGACATCTTTTTTTATACAATACATTTTGACATCTTTTTATTCATTTTGACATCTTTTTAATACATTTTGACACCTTTTTTATACAATACATTTTGACATCTTTTTTTATGCAATACATTTTGACATCTTTTTTTTTGCAATACATTTTGACATCTTTTTTTTTACAATACATTTTGACATCTTTTTTTATACAATACATTTTGACATCTTTTTTATACAATACATTTTGACATCTTTTTTTATACAATACATTTTGACATCTTTTTTTATATCCACTATGAC
The DNA here is from genome assembly GCF_053919585.1 of Euprymna scolopes. NCBI lineage: Eukaryota > Metazoa > Mollusca > Cephalopoda > Sepiida > Sepiolidae > Euprymna > Euprymna scolopes. The sequence continues at coordinate 200,611,087 of NC_136482.1, forward strand.
ACAAACCCACAAAAATCCGTCGAGTTATTTGATAGAGTAAAATTCAGCTGTAAAAGTTATATTCTTCTGTAGTTTGACGGCTCATCTTTAGTGCAGACAACACTCAAAATAAAATTACTATTATCTAGTCATGGCTGATGGAGCAAGAGCATGCTACCCCCATGGACTAAATAAAGGGTTCCATCTTGAGCACGTAGTACAATGGGGAAAGGAGTGGCTGGTTACTTTTAATGCATCTAAAACCAAGCTTCTCTCTTTACATCATCAACATTCTGATCCACATCTGGCATCAATTGAAATGAATGGCTCTCGTCTTCAGGAGGCCTCAAGTTTTGACAAGCTTCTGGGCTTGACCATTACTCCTGATCTTAAATGGAACACGTACATCAAATCTGTTGCCAGGCCGCTGGAAAAATGGTGAGATCTTTCTATCGATCCGGTAAATATCTCACTGCTGATGCTATTCTCTATCTATATAAGAGCCAGGTACGTCCAAGGATGGAATACTGTTGCCACATCTGGGCAGGAGCTGCTAGAAAGGACTTGTCCTGCCTTGATAGAGTTCAAAATAGACTTTGTAGCCTCGTAGGAGATGTCCTTTTCTCTTCCTTGCAACCTCTATCTCACAGAAGAGATGTTGCGAATTTGTCTCTGATGTATCATTATTTTCATGGAAGGTGTTCAACTGAGCTTCAATCTATGGTCCCCCCTCGCCAAACTTTCACAAGAAACACTCGTCTAGCTGTACACACTATCAATAATTCCCCCCACACTTTATCTGTGCCTAAACCTAAACGTAGATTCCATGAACAAAGCTTCTTTCTTAGAACTGCACGCCTGTGGAATTGTCTTCCGTTTTCCTGCTTTCCGGCTGACTACAATATGGTTGTGTTCAAGTCTAACGTAAATAAGTTCTTGATGAGCCGTTCTATATAAATTATCAAATTTACCAAATTTTCATTACTAATGATTACTATATTGTCCAATGTCTACTGTACACTTTTTAACCCTTATCCTTGAGTGGCCTCTGGGCCTTGATAAGTGGTGATGCCTATGTTAAAAAAAAAAAAAAAAAAATTAAAAATTCTGTGCAGATTCCGGAGTTTGATAGAGAATGCCAAGTTTGAAGAAGGTCGGAGGTTATATCGATTGAAATGTTGTGTAAATCAAAATGAAAGATGAAGTTTGAAGAATCCAAATAATACGATGAATCAATCTTCATTTCAAAAATTGATCTTGATTGCATTCTAACTTGTATCAAGATGGATAGCTAGTATGAACCCCCACCCCCCATGGTTATCTTTTTAGCCACAACCATCTTGAGGTTCTCTCTACCACTTCATGAAACTTTGGTATTTTGTGGCTGGTTGAAACTAAAAAAAATTAAACTTCTGCAATTTTATCGCGTCAATAAAACAAATATGATGATGCTCATGTGATAATGTTTGAAATTTTGTTTTTCTATGATTTTTTTCGTTTCAGGTGTTGCAAAAAAAACTGCATGAAAAGGAACAACTTTTTGATGTTGCACAAAAAATAATCAGACGACCAAACTTTTTAAAAGAAATGTGAGTTTGTTTTCACGTGTTATTCACATATTTAATGATATATGATTTGTAACCAACAACACAATAGACATGTTCAGTTGCTTTTCAGATTAGGTACCTCATTTTATATATTTCTTTTTGAAATCTTTTGAGTAATTTTTATATTTATTTGTTATCCTCATCTTCATCGTTGCTGTTTCACAATGTTTTGGCCAACTATTCCTCTGGCCTTCTTCGGGGCCTGTGGCACAGTGGATGGAGGGATTGAATCTCTACGGTTCCAGGTGAGCATTGTCTAAAGATAGCAGTATCAATCCTACCTAAAGTAAGCCAGAGGATTAGTTGGCCAAACCTTGGTGAGACAACAACAACTATGGAAGGTAGTAATTACTGAGGATGCAGCATTCCTATCCCGTCGCGGTTAACCATCTGAAGAAGGCTGTGTTGGGTTTGGGTTTTAGAAGTTGATCTTCAATTTAACCTATCCTCGCCAGATTCTAATTTATCTTTTTCTCTCAAATTTATTCTCATCACTACCTCCCCTGTTTTCCTTGGTTCTCTCCTATCAATTAACCGTTACCTCCACTGTTCTACATTTACAAACCTAAGAATTCCCATTCATTCTTTCAATGTGACCAAACTAATGAAGTCTCCTGTTCTGCACTTCCCTTTAATGTCCAGATTTAATCTTCCTCTGAAATCATCAAATCAAAGTTTGTTTACAGTTCATAGTGCTCATTCATCGTATCATTCTCATTTCTTTCTATGAAATATTAATCCTCGACCATACATAATCACGCTGCGTACACATGATTGTTAGACTCTTCCCTTGTTCAACAGTGGTAACTCTCTGCTGGTTAGTAATGGCAGAATTTCCTTGAACGTATTCTATGCACTCCTAACTCTTCACTGATGAAAGTGCTACAGCAAACTGAAGCGCGATGGACAGATATATCCTCTTACACATATTTTAGCTTTTCCATTGGTCAGTTTGCTTGTCACACTTATGTTTGAAATAGCATTTCTTTTCTGTCTATCAAGCTTAAATTTTGAAATAGCATTGTCTAAATTAACAGATTGAATGTTCTTGCATGATTCAGAATTTTTGAGATGAGATTGATAATTTGTTCGGACTACTGTTCTCCTCTTGAGTGTTATTCGTGTTGGTTAATTAATTAGTTATTAACCTTTGATAGTTAATTATGAATTAAATAAAAGAAACATAGCTTGTTTGTTTTAAATAAGATTCACATGGGAAGTCATATCGATGCTTGACAAAAAGATAAATTAACACAGTCATGTTTTAGTTTTACACAGACATGGAAAGGACTGTCTGTATTTATTTACATGTTGAGATGAAGTGAGCGTTTGATAGGCAATCACTCATATATATATATATATATATATATATGTATATATATATATATATATAGACATCGAAAAGATAACTCTATTACTCAAAGAGCTTAAATAGCACGTCATCACAAACCCAGATAAAGGGAGGCAACTTTCACATGGTTCAAAAGAGATAACTGTTGCAGTTTTCATAGTTTTAAAACCTAATTAATATTGACAATTTCTAATAATTCATGCAATGTTTTTCAATGTAACCTTTGACCTATTTTTTTCACTGCAAACAAGGTGTTGCCAATTGGAATGTAAGGAGCTACTATTTGGGATCTTGTCTTGCAGAGGACTGGAGAATTCACAAGATGTCTGTTCACATTGCATTTAAACTTTTGCATGTCAATACAGTTAGTGAAGCAGGAAAAAAAGTGAAGAGATGGGAGTTTGCTGCTTTTCAGTTTAGTTGAGGGGGCACAGGCTTTGGATATATCTGTAACAGAACACTGATGCAAATGCATATGAAATGCAAAATGACACTGAAGGATAAAGAAAAAGACTATAAAAAGGAACGCGAGTCTCATGCGTAAAAGCGTGTACAATGTTCCATCTCGAGGATTATATCCCTAGCTTCCCCTGCTTTATTCAGTATATTAATGGTCAGAAAGGATCTTAGCATTTACAAGGTAATGGACTATTACTTGATTAATGACTCAAGATTTTAATGAAAAATGGAGAAGAGACTGATGGGGCAATAATTGAGCAGGTCAATTATTTTGCCACAATTCTTGAATACCACAATTTTCCTGCTATCAGAGAAACAAGGCCCAGCAAGGCATTTGTTGAAGAGTTTGGAGAAGACAGGAACTAAATCAGCAGAGTCTTAATTCTAATAACAAGGATTAGAACACACTCGCACTTGTTGAACTCTGGAATCTTTTTGTGAATCTTGGAATTTGCATGGAATTTCCAACAAAACTCTTTTCTTAGTCCATAGAGTTAAATGCTGCCAAAACTAAGCTCGTTTCCTTTAATAACTACAAGATACCTTCTCAGTCACCAATAGCTATGGCTAAAGATACATTACCTGAAAGTACTTTGTTAAAACCCCTCAGCTTAACGTTCATATGGAACATGAGTTGGAACAGAAACATCGAGAGCATTACCAAGGCTGCTGCAAAGAAAGTGGACTCTCTCTACCATGCTAGAAAATTACTTATACCTGAAAGTATTCTGTACCTTTACAAGGCCACCATTCATCCATGTATGGAATATTGTTGTCACATTTGGACGGGTGTATTTGCTACTAGTCTCTCATTCCTGGATAGGGTTCAAAAGAGAGTTATCAACCTAATAGGTCCTGAACTCCCATTGACGAAATGTTACATCCCTCTGCCGACAAACTCAATAAGTAGCAAGAACCAACCACTACACAGTAGAGACCCCCCCCCAGATGCCAGAAAGCCTTCTATTCTAATAGTTTCTTCCTCAGAACTGCTAGATTTTGGGTTCCTGCTTTCCCAACTGTACTAACATGTTGAAGTGTAATGTGAACAAACATCTTGTTGCTCAACTCCCTACATAGTATCCCTGCAACTTGTGTCCCTGATGGTAGCCCCCTATGTCAATGTGTCTTGTTTGGGGTGAAAATGTAATAAAAAAAAAAAAAAAAAAAAGTAGCATACTTTTATTTCATCAGCTATGATTGGATAAAAATGTTAAGGAATTAAGTAATCCACAATTGTATTTTTAGTATTGCCAACCTTTAATGTCACTTAGAATTGAATTCACCCAGTACTTTATCCATTACGTCACAGATTTAAAATTCCATACAAATTTCAGATTTTGACATGAAAATTTCAGATTTTGACAAGATGCATCTGAAGATCGAAGTGCTTAAGATAGAATCAACAGATTGACTTTTTTAAATATGTTCTTGTACGCAAAAATATTACATACTTGTCATGTCGAAAATAGTAATATATCCAAATATTACAAAAATTCATTAAGTAAAATTATTTATAATTGAAAGTAATTTTTACAAAAAAGGTGGGAAATTGCATTTTCGTAGATGTTTTTAACATAGATGATAAGAGTTCAAGCACAAGGGACATAACTCAGAGGCTAAAATATTGGCCACCTTTGAATGGCAACCAATATTTTAGCCAACATAGCAATAAAATTTTTTACTAAAAACACAATCGCAGTTTTTCTACTCAATAAATGTTCATAATATTTGAATATATTACTATTTTTGACAGAATAATTTAGTAAGTAATATTATTTTTGGTTAAAAGAACATATTTAAAAACTTGACCTGTTAACTATCGAAATAAACATTGGTACATCAACTGAAATAACATTCAAAATGAGGACAATAGTTCGAAGAATTCAAATAATATGAAGTATGTTCTTGTACTTTTGATATTAATGATATTGTTTTTAATTCTTGTATTTTTTTTTCTTTGTTGATAAAGGTATGCTCAAGAAATGACGGAATCTACAATTATGGCAGAAATCACAAATTACATCCCAAGTATTTTAAAATGGATCAATAAACATACAACATTTTCGAAAACAATGTAAGTAAATGTTTTTTTCATGTGATTATATAAAAACCTTAATGTTGTTGTCTTTTTGATTGTTGTTCAAAAACAAAATCTTAACGTTTTCAATGTTATTTTAATTGTTTATGTGTTTTCTTTTATAGGCCGCCTGAAAATGAAACCTTAGTGACTGAAATCAGAGATATTGAAGAGAATATTTGGTCTCCTCGGTGAGAATTAACATTTCACTTTTTCATTTTTGGTTCCACAACAAAGGAGGGATTCGACCTAGTAATTCACTTCTGTTCATCCATTCGCACTTTTCTCAATAACCATGACGTGGATTTTTAAAAAATTTTGCACAAACATTGGTCATGGTGAAAGTAAAATTTTTGCTAGAATGAATTTTACGGGATAACTCTGGTTGCTCCACTAGGGTGCATTATAGAGGTAAAATTGCCCCCAAATTGTTCATCTGTTTATTTGTTTGCACAAACATTAGTGATGGTGAAAGTAAATTTTTCACTTGTGAAAGGGAGTCCTGCATGCTCGGCTTGTTTTATTTATTTTCACTTTAGAATTCAGTTTTTAATCGTTCATTTACGTTTGTTAATAAAACATTTTCAGAGCTTTTTTGTAATATCTGGTGATTCTATCTTTCGGTTCACAGATGTAATTGATGACAAAGCCCTATACCAAGTTCAAACATAATTTTTCTTTATTAAAATTTCACAAGAAATCCGATGATAGTATTTATTTGGTATTGGGTTTTGCCATAGTATTGTGTGTGTGTGTGTGATGTGTTTATGCGAGGCATCCATGTTTATTTGATTTCTAACTTGAAAAGTGAAAAAAGTATAAAAATCAGAGGAACACTAAAAATGCTTGTTAGTTAAAATAAAATGTAAGCATGCACAATTGCATGATTAGTTGAATGCTTGTGGTGTATGTAAATGCCATACTTGATGTAAATGCAAGACATTTAGCTATTTTAGCTATGAAACAGATGATGAGAATTCTTTTTTTTTTTTTTTTTTAGCAGAATTACACTTTTATTTATTTATTTTTTTTTTTTTGCGGACTTTTATCTTCATCTTCATACTTTTTACGATTTGGCCAACTTATCTTCTGGCCTTTAGGTGATTAACCGCGATAAGATAGGGATGCTGAGTAGTTACTGCCTTCCATAGTTGTTGTCTCATCACATTTTGGTCAAGTAATTCTCTGGCCTGATTTGAGTAGGATTGAAACTGCTATCTTCAGACAATGCTACAGGGCCCATGGTGCAGTGGATAGAGGCGTTGAATCCCTACGGTTCCAGGTGAGCATTGTTTGAAGATATCAGTTTCAATTCTACCCAAAGCAGATCAGAGGATTAGTTGGCCAAAACGTGGTGAGACAACAACTATGGAAGGCAGTAATTGCTGGGGATACAGTTAAGAGACTCAGCATTTCTATTCTGTCACTGTTAACCACCTGCAAAAGGCCAGAGAATAAATTGGATGAAACGTGGTGAAACAACAAGAAGTATGTATATGAGGAGAAGTCCTCAGAATTATGAAGCTTCATCTGAAAGGATTCCAAAAGATAAATATATTTTTGTAATATGGAATTCTGCTTTTGTCTTTATAAGAAACCTTCTCAATGACTGCTAGACACGACTAACCATACCTAATAAGTTTGTTATTCAAAAGAGGAAAATAATCACGATTTGTAATCTCCAAAATAAAACTGTGTTATTCGTTTTAAATGAATGTTGCGTTTTTTTTTGTTTACTTTTTAATTTTTTTGTAGCATTGACTGCGATGAAATGATACTGTGACCAGTGTTAGAATTGAACAACACACACACACACATACACAGTTTAAGATTAATTCAATTTAATTGTAATATTATAAACAGTTATTGTTTGTCTTGATGATTGAATAAATATTTCAGTTTAAATATTTTGTTAAAATTTATCGTTCAGGTTTGGTGTGAAAGGAAAAATCGATTTAACAGTTGAAGTTAAGGTAAGATTTTTCATCTTCCACTTTTTTTTTAAAAATAATCATTTGAGCATCATTCGTCTAAAAGAAAATTGTTTATTTTTTAAAGTTGTTAAAAGTTTCGACTTCAATATTCATACAGTAGTAGAGGTTGGGGAAATAATAAAGGGAGATGAGGACTTTATATGAAGAAGAGAAAGTGAGAGAAGGGAATGGGAACAAAATATGAATGTGAAAAGGGAGTAGGAGTTAAAAAAAAAAGAAAAAAAAGAGAAATGTTGGTTCATTAAAATTGTTACTGAAAAACTCCAGCTCATGTTAACTGTTTTAAAAATAAAAAAAAAATATTTCCCTTTGAAATCTTTAAAACATGCAACATCATCTCATCAACAGTTTTTAAAATTAATGACAATTTTTTGCAAAAACTTTATTTAACAGAAAAATCATAAATGTTAAATTGTGAAATTATTTTTAACTTCTAAAAATTCTGACAATTTCAATTTTCAAGAATGATACGATTAATGTCTCATACGAGTTTTAAAGACAGGCTTAGTTTTGATGACCTTAGAGGAAGATGAAATCTGGACAATATAGGGAGATGTGTGCAAAACAGGAAACTTCTTTAGTTTGGTCATATTGAAAAATGAGAATTCTTGAGGTAGAATGATCAAGGTAGCAGGACCAGTTCATTGGGGTAGGCCAAGAAAAACATGGGATGAAGTGATACGATTGGATTTGAGAGAAAGGAGGATAAATACAGACAAGGCCAGAGTTAGTTTGGCAGATGATGAAACTTACATATGCTTTAGATTAACCCTACAACACATTGTTATATTTCATCTATCGTTCTCGTTTGATCCAGAACTTTTTTACTGTATTCAACTTTTTCTCTAATCGCATAAATGCAGCACTCTCACTAGATTCGAATGCCCAAATACATGTATTTAGTGACTTTAATGTGATTGGGATTTTTGAACTATACAAATGTATTTGTATTGATTGGACGATTGTTCTCATCTTGAGTTTTATTTGTGCAACGTATCAGTCAGTGTAGCCTTTGACCTTTATCAGGCATGTTGGTCACCATCATCTTCAAATTTCTTTCACACATACGAAACTATGGTGAAAGAAAAAAACAAAAACAACTCCAAAAATACGAAACCATCTATGGAGCCAGTAACTTTTCCACTTTCTTTTCCAAGATGACGACCAGCATGTCTGACAAAGATGGGAGAACAATCCGACCGAAACGTTGCACAAATTACAAAGATGAGAACAATAGTCTAATCAAAATATCGGCCCTCATCTCAAAAATTCAGAATTGAAATATACAAATGCAGTTGATAATTGCATTTGTATATTTCCTGCATTATGTGCTCCTTCTCACAGTAAACCCTCATCCCAACTCGTCTCTCAGATGCTAATAACTAGCAATCGTCACTTTTTGATCTCACTACCTCGTGCTTGTGCGACAAATGTCCATAGCCACTTGGGAACACGGATCACCTTGTGATAATGATTCATATCAACCTGGAGTGCTGCCCTAAAATCACTCGACCATTATTCAAACTGACGAGAGACTGCAAATGAACTGATTGAGAAGATCATGTCAGAGACATCCCATCATGTAAAACATTTTCTCTACCTACTGATCACTGCATCGATGCGTTAACTCAGTGGTTTCTAACCATTTTACATGGCAGCACACTATTGAGTTTATTTAAATTTTTGTGGCACATCTATCATAAAAAATAGAATTTTCTACTCATAAAACCTTTTTGCAATAAAATAAAAAACAAAGATTATATAAGTATAATTTTTATTTACATCAACATATCCTAAATTTAATATCTGGTATATAATAATAATGGGTAATGTCAGTAGGACATATGTGCGGGTTTTTTTTTTCTAACTACTGCTGCAATGTGTTTTCGAATGTGAGCGAGACACACTCTTAACTCTTCTTCAAAGTTTTAAAGTTTTTCACGTCGTCATCATGATTAAGAAATTAGTTTTTATTAAACAAAATGAAATTAAATGGCTTCTAGGTATTATGTCTTCGGGACACACCAGTAATCATTCTGCGACACACTAATGTGCCATGGCACAGTGGTTGGGAACCACTGAGTTAACTAAATGGATCAAAGTAGGCATTAAAGCAAGTGTTCCCTTGCAGAAATTCTGTATCTCGCTTCACTTGCCTTAATTGTTTACTTCAAACTGTACAACTGCTACTGCAGCAAGTATTCTGCCATTTAAATCATTATAAGTTAATTAAAAATAGACAAATTTGTTATATCAAGAAATCGTTAGACTGTAATAGTTACAGTTAAAGGAAGCATTATAACGATATGACCAGAAAACATTTTGCAGCACAAAAACTAAGAATTTTCGTTTCTGGAAAATCTATAATAGCGTGGTCATCATCATATGATATGAATCCAAAGACTCTATTGTTGGCATTGGTTTCCCTGATATTTTTCTAGTTAAAATTCTGTTTAGAAAGACATCAGGCATTTACGGGAGATGGGGGTAGGGGGGAATGAAAGTGGTTTTTGTAGAATGAACTGGATTTGAACTTTACACCCAGTCTGTCAGTCTGTGTTAACCATTTTGATCACCATCACCTCCAAATGGGGCAACAAACAATGGGCAATCAACAATTACCTTGTTATCCAACCATGAAAATGTCATCTGCACAGCAACTGATAGGACTGAACTATTTGCACAGCAATTTGCTTTGGACTCTGCAAACCACTCCTTCCCAAATTTCTTATTGCAGACTGAACCCACTCTTAATGATCTGATCATCATCTCTCATATCCAGGATATCATAAAAAAATCCATGACACTTTCAATATTTAGTTCAGTAATAGCAATAAAGAAATGCACTACTGAGCTAGCCCTTTCCTTTTTTACAACTTTTTTTGCTGAATTTTGCTTTTTAATTACTGGAAAATTGCCTCTGTGGATCACTTGTTTATGATTAACTTCTTTGTGATCATCAGTACGGATTTAGGCAAACGTGTTCTATTGTGGATATCCTCATGGTCATCTCTGAACGCATACACTGGACAAAGCAGGTGAAACTTAGGTGATAACACTTGATATATCCAGAACCTTTGACCAAGTCTGGGATGAAGGTCTAATCGTGAAAATGAATTTGTATGGTAGTAGTGGATGAATATTTAATATAATTAGTAAATGAATGTGGATGAAAAATATTACATATAAATCAATAATATTTCTTAATATTAGTGATGGGACGATTCCAATATTTTTCCTGATACAAAATTACTGATTCTGTTGTAAATTCTTGATTCAGATACAGTTACTGATTCTTTTTAAATTTCTAAATATTTAGATATAGAGTTGTTTTTTTTTTTTTTTTGCAGGAGTGAGGAGTTCCATTAAACATCTGCATAATATGTACATATATTTTCACAAACATAAAACTACATTGTGGGGGAAGGATGTGGAGTGATCTACAAAATTTTGATTTTATTCATAGTTTAAAATCAATAAATATTTATTGTTTTAAAGAAAAACAAAAACAGTTAGTTACAATTGTTTCAAGACTAATTTGACAAATTCAAACATTATGGCGTTTGAAAATTTTCACATAACCAACCTCTCTTCAGACTTATTGAATAAAAAACACTTTAACAATAGAACAATATGTAAAGACATTTCCCTTAAAGGAAATAAAGCATGCGAAAACATTTATCCCAGACACATCTTTGTCAGGAGCTCATGTATATATATATATATATATATATATATATATATATATACACACACACACATATATATATAATGACAATGATGGGAAAACAATTATGTGAATTAGGCGATATTCAATAAAAATGAGGTTTTGAGAAAATGCTGACCATCTTCAGATTGGTAAAAGCCACAAGAAAAAAAATATCATTATTATTTTAGACGTAAAATTAAAATAAAATTAGTGAAAAAGAAAGAAAAATATAAATTAAAAGCAAAACATATTTAGGAGCAGTATTATGAAAAACAAAATAACAGTAATAAAAAAAAAAAAAAGCACTTGTAAATATGGATTATTACGAAGACCTCTTGTTTGACAACTTCTTGATTCGTCTTCTGAAACCCGGTAAAAAATATAAATGTTAACATTTTTTTCACCTTTATTATTACTATCCAGGTATGAATGTTTTCAAAATTATTTTTGTTTCTCTCACTCTTAGTGATTTAATAATAGCTTTTTATATATACTTAAGTGTATTTTATAACCGGATTATGCCAGCTTACATAAACACTTGCAGTTTTAACAAAAGATCTACAATAACATCAGCACATCTCCATTTACGCTGAACATCCACAGAAAGCCAACATCAATATATTTATTACATATGAAAAAGTCTGCTGAGGAATTTCCACATGTCCTGCTAGTGAAAACATTAAACAAAAGCGTATGCTGCACATCCATTAAAATCTACTATCTAAAAATTAATGCAAAGAATATAATGGCAAAAATTATGTCTTTAAAATCCAAAATTGTCTTCATATTTATTTATATCTTTATTATTTTTTTTTTTTAATTTTTTTTTATTTATTTATTTATTTATTTTTAGATGAATCTGTTCTCCTCTAATGAAGACTTTAATAATGAAGATGAATAAAGTCTTCTTTGCAAAAGTTCAAAGTTGGTCATAATTCTGTTTCAAACAATCGTTAACACCACGCGAGCATAATAAGTGATGAAGAAATATGTAGATGTTTCTAGAAATGTGGGAATGAGATTTTGCTGAAAGTGGAAAGTTATAGGACGGTTGTGCATTCTTTTCAATGAATAGTTGAAAGCAATTATTGAACAAAACTTTACCGTTAAAATGTCAAAGATACTTGATGTCAGTGTATCAACAATGTTCAACCATATGAAACAAATTAATATGGTGCAGAAGTTCGATAAATTGATCTTCGCATGAGATAAGGAATAAATGTTTTTTTCTAAAAGTTGTCATTATTTTCAAATCTGCTGAATAGAATGACTAAACATTTTCTAAAAAAAAATCAGATAGCAGAATTAAGTTTCTGCTTGATGACATTTGTTATTAAAATTCTGAATTTTTTAGATGAGGGCAGATTGTTTATATTATTTGTTTTGATCCGACTATTGTTCTCATCTTAAGTGTTGTGTAATGTTTCAGTCGGTTTGGCATTCAACCGTCTTCAGGCATGTTGCTTGTTGTTTGGAAAAGAAAGGAGAAAAGTTACTGGCGCCATAGATATTTTCATATTCTCCTCTTTGTCAACCAATTTTTTCACACATGAAACTGCAGCCATAAAACAGAGACCAACACCAAGAATACAAAAATATCTACGGAGCCAGTAATTTTCTTCCTTTCTTTTCCAAAAACCAACCAGCATGCCTGAAAACAGTCGAAGGTCAAACCAACTGAAACATTGCATAAATAACACACAAGATGAGAACAATAGTCCGATCAATACAAGGAATATAAATTTATTTTTAGATTACAGATTTCTATTTAAGAAAAAAGTTTTATTTAAACGTTTACTAAGATTTTCATTTACAAAATGTTTTTCTAATTAAAGATGTGCATCTGACAAAACATGTTTGTTAATAGAACTATTTTTACAATTATTAGAAACACTGATAAAACGCAAAGCTTTTTTATAATGAAAACTATTCTTTTAAATTGTGTAAGTTTTACAGAATAAAAAATTTTTACAATTTTTTTGTTAGTAAAATATATAAACAAATTAGAAAAACAATTTTATTCACAAAACTTTTTATAACTTTTATTTTTTCAAATAAAAAAAACTGCTATTTATTTTTCTCCCTATGAGGGCAAAGTTAAGTAGAAGGTTTTAAATGTAAGGAAAATTTTAGGTATGTGGAAATTCATATCGTATATTTTTTACAAGCATAATAAAATTGAAAAAAAACATGTACTTTTATTTACGAACATAATAAAATAAGATTTTAAAATTAAAAAAAAATATCTACTTTTATTTACAAATTTTTTTTTAAATATGTAGTTTTAAAAATATAAAAAATTTTAATTTAAAAGATAATTTTATTTACAAGCATAAAAAATTTAGAAAATATGTAGTTTTATTTGCAACATAAAATTTTTTTTTTATTTTAAAAATGTTTTATTTACAAATAATAAAATTAAAAACTTATTTACAAGCATAAATTTTTTTTAAATTTAAAAAAAGTTTTATTTATAAGCATAGATTTAAAAGGAAATGTTTTATTTACAAGAACAAATTAAAAAACATTTTTTTATTTACAAGCAGTTTTTGTTATACATATATTTATAATTGAAACGAATAATTTATTAAAAAAAACTGTAAACAACCCCAATTTTTTAAATAATATTTCTAATTTTGCCCTTGTCCAAAGAAAAAACCCCAACAAAGAAAAGAATCTGCTAGAAATCCAGAATCAAATCAAAAATTGATGTTTGACAATATTTTAATTTTTTTATTTTTTGTAGATAAAAAATCAAAGAAAGAAAATTGTTCCGTTAGAATTGAAAACTGGACGTTCAAGTTTCTCTGCAGAGCACAAAGGTCAGGTATGTCGGTTCATAACAATATTAAGATAACTTTTTTGTTAATCTAATATATGGGTCTACAAAAAAAGTGGCTTGTCCAAAAAAATCTGGCACTATACTGCACCTATAAGTAGCAATACACATGAAAAAATTGAAATAGCTTAAAGTATTTCAATATTGGTATACATAGAAAGAGCTTGATGAGCTAAGAAAGTTATGACTATTTTTGTGCCTCACACGTTTGGATATTTTCCTCTCTTTAAGACCATATGCGTTTCGTCACATTTTTTACACTACTTTTTCAGTAAAAATGTCATATCTTTGTTAAAACACAAGACTAAGCAATGAAATTTACCGTATAAGTGTATTTTTGTACAAGGAATCAGAATATGCAACTGAAAATATCCAAAAGTCCATGGTTTCCAAATAATCTGCAGTAAATGTGCATAAATATGCTGCAATTCCTTAAAAATGCCATGTATCCATAAATAGAAAAGAAGTTGGAGAACTCAAAGTTGAATTGTAATGTGCATTACGTACAAAAAACTTAAATCTAAACATAGGACCATTTAAAAATGAATATATTGTAATATTTCTTTGGTATTATTGTAGATTAACACCTTTTGTTTAACCCCACCCAACCCCTTCTGACCACCCCTCCAAAATGTGATTCTACCTTTTTAGGCAATTAAGTATGAAATGCCATGAAAAACTTTAATGAAAGATAAACAAATTATTTTAGAATTGAATGTAAAATAATTCCCCATTACAGGTCATTCTAGTGTTTTAGGGCAGTTAACTGTATTTTTTATGGGAGATAAATCCTGTATGCTTTTTGTTTTATTTTTTTTAAGACAATTATGTGTGGTTTTAAGAGGGTTTCTATGCGGACTTTGATTAATTGTAGGGCTAAGGAAAATTATGTGTGAACATACTGAAGACTTGACAGAAACAAAAACAATATTAGAGGGGGGGGCGGTTAGTTTCACAAAAATGTAATGTAAAATAATTCACCATTTCCAGCATTTTAGGGCAGTTAACCAATTTATTTTTATGTGCATTTTTCTTTAAGGAAGGATCTATTTTTTGTTTGTTTGTTTTAGACGCTTGTATGTGGCGTACAGAGGTATTTTGTTGGGGGGGGTGCCACTCGAACTTAGTGTTATTGTTAGGGTTAAAGTAGGTGGGTTGCTAACTATTTTATTTTACTATTTATTTTTAAGTCGTTACCAAGACTCCAAATATTTAAGTGTCAACTGACATTTGTCTTGTTCTCTGGAAATGCTCAACAGTCAACACTATTTGTGCGATTGTATTACTTGCCACAGAGGTTGAAAAAGTTGTCCAAAAAAATAAAAAATAAAAAAAATAAAATTATAACAAATAAATGTTATGCAAAGCATGTTTTTATTTAATGTAACATGTTTATTCAGCTTGAAAACCATACAGTGCTTACCGATGTATTGGAAAGTTAAAAATGGCGACCGACTATCTCTTTCACATGGTAAGTTTGGGAAAATGAGTTAAAAATAAAAAAACTAGATAAAATACTGTTAAAAACCCGCCGAATATATATCCGCCTATGTTACGGTAACATATATTGAGCGAGTTTCTAACAGTATTTTGTCTATTTTTTTTTTTTTTTTTATAACCCATTTTTCCCAAACTTACCGCCTCAAAGAGAGAGTCGGCCGCCATTTTAAATTTTCGAATACATCGGTAAACTATGTTTTTCGAGCTAAATAAACATGTTACATTAAATATAAACACTAAAAACATATCCAGTTAGGTAGAAGAGTAACTTATCTTGCCTTTGATAACATTTATTTGTTATATATTTGTTTTTTGACAACTTTTTCAAATCTATGTGTACAGTAATACAAACGAGATTTTCATACATCTTTTAATTTTGAAAAACATTTGTGGCTGTTCACAGTAAAACATTGTTTTAATTCGCTGTTCAAAACTAATGCAATGAATAAAAGTGCATGCAAGCTATATATCTACAAAAGTTTACTTTGTTTTTTTAATCATGTTTTTAAATTTGACCAGAAATGTGAGAAATTATAATGGATTCATAATGCCGAATTGGTTGGGATTTTTGTTATTATACATTCTGAAAACCGAATAGTTCTAAACTAATGTTATTCTGATAACATTCTCTAATTAAACATATCAGACCATTTATATTCATATGTTCATGCTTTTCTTAATTCGTTCATGAATAAAAATTAAAGAACGCGTGTTGTTTATACTGTGCTATGACTAATACTACAACTGCTGCAGTGCTGCTGCTATAATACTAACTTAATTTGACCAAACTCGAAAAATAAACATTTTTCGGGTAGGTCCTTTTAAATTATTATCAATTACCGCGGTCCTACTCAACATAAAATAATACTTTTAATTGATAAAGATAGTAAAAAGAATGATTTATTTACTAGTAGGTGTCCGATGAAATTTTTTTTCAAAATGTTCGATACTCGTCATATTAAAGTCTTATTTTTAACACAACAAAAAAAGAAATGGTCAAAAATATTTCGGACACTTGACAGTATTAAGATTAACACCTCTTCTGATTGGTTTCCAAATTTCATAACGAAATTCTTCATACAATCATGGTACGGGCCTTTAGAAAACAGGGAGGGTCATTATAAAACCTTACCGAAAACGCCATTTTATGGCGTTCACATTTTTATCACTTTATTTGCTTAAAACTCTTAAAATATATAAAGTACATTCATATTTATTAATTCATTTGAAAGTATAATCATTTCCGAACAAAACAGTAGTAATTTGAAGACTTGAAGTGCTTTGGTTTGAAAAATATGGCTATTTTAGTAGAACTAACTTGAAATATGGCTATTTTAGTAGAACTAACTTGAAATATGGCTATTTTAATAGAACTAACTTGAAATCTGTAATTATCCAAAGCGTTTTTTTCGTCCGTGTGTATTACTACTATAAGTGTAGAAGGAGTTTAGAGCAGGCATGCCTACTTTAGACTTTGCATTGAGTTGAAGTCGAACAACAACCCCCTTGAAATGGTCGATGCTGCTTTTTATGTTGAGGATTTGTTAGGGTTTAGCTCTACCATGAGACAAAGATGGGCATGTGTAAGTTCTACAAGCTATTGCCAGTCGTGATATTGCGAGCTATCCGTTTCACTACCAAAGGTATACATCAACTGGTGCATCTGCTAAAAATCTCTTGTTCTAAGACGAGTTTCAAAAAAGAGCCACCAACCTAATAGGTCTAACTCGAAGCTCTGTTCCATCGCTGAAATGGGGAATCTTTGTGTCAGTTTTAGAACATGGTATGTGCTCTGGTGAACTCAAAGCACTTGTACCCGTTTGACGTAAATACTCTCTGACAAATATGACAAGCAACAAAATCTCACCCCTACATTGTAGAGATCATTAAATACCGGAAAGCCTTCTACTCAAATAGTTTCTTCTTTCCAACTACTAGACTTTGGAATTCCCTCCCGGGTCCCCGCTTCCTTAACTGTACTGATATGCAGATTTCATTGAAATGGTCACTCTGAAAGAATCGATGAAAAAGACTGCTTGAGTTAATAAATGTAGAATTGCGATAGCAGGTTCAGTTGGCAAAGGAAACTATAAGAGAAAGTAATTTTAATAGATGAAAACAATAAATGAAAACAATAGTGAAATATAAGACATTATTTGTATTCATTCGACTATTGTTTTTATCTTGAGTGTGATTTTCGCAACGTTTTGATTGATGTAACCTCCGACCTTCTTCAGGTGTATCTTGTCAAACTTGCGAATGATTCTGTCGAATTCGGGAATTTGGATGGCATTTCGAACGGAACCCTTGATTTACTTCATGGGGTGTAGCATGCTCTCATTCCGTTAGCCATGACTGGATAGAGGTACTAAGTAATATTTTAGATTGCCCGCACTGAGGATTGATCCTTCAACCTTCAGGAGAATATCACTTTACAACTGAATTTTTCCAAATACTCAAACCTCTGCACCATGGTTTCTTGCAGTCCGTGACTGAAAATAGAATTGCAAATATGTAACATATGGTAATAATTATTAGTGATAAAATAGTTTACAACTGAAAATAAAAATGGGTCTAAGGCTCGCAAAATTTGTGCTAGAATTGTCCACATAGTACTTGGAAAATCAGTTATGAAAGTAATATTCTCCTTAAGGGGTGAAGGTTCAATTCTTAGTGTGGGCGATTTAAAAATAAAATTGGGAATTACTTATTGTTACATGATAAGGGCTGCCCCTTTTCATGTAAGTATAAAAAAGAGAGATTTAGTTAAAATGGAAATGAAATAGAATAGACAAAATTCGAACCTCGTTTAGAAATAGATTACGAGAGAGAATTAGAAAATGAAATGTAAAACAAACGATTGTTTAGCTTAGAGATAAAATAGTTCCAAGAAAAGAATGTGCGTTGTCAATTTTGTTATGAAAAATTCAATTGAGGAATGCAACTATACAAGATAATTTAATAAACATGTTTTTAACATATTGGAAAAATAGGTTACTGGGAATATAGGTTAAAATTCCTTTTGTAAACAAAGGAAAAAGTTTTGGACACGCATGTCCAGAACACGTGAAAGAAGACACATGTTTTAACATGTGTATGACGTCATGGAAAATGGAAAGTTCTAGATATAGTTAGAAACTTGAAGGAGAAAACTGGGGAGAGTCAGAGGGAGTTTGAGGACGACAGACGATAGTCTGCAGTTTGGGATTCGAACGTCTAGAAGCGAAACGGTCACTTTTGAAACTTAGAATGTGAAGCTTTGAATTCTTCTCAGAAAACCACGGCCGGTCGTGAGAAGAAATAAACCCATCATGTGTTTTTATAAACGTCGTCTTTGTGTTGTAATTCTACCAAAAGGTAAAGTGAAAATTGTTATTATATGTCTTATGTATATCATGCGTTTCAAAATGTCTTTACATACACGTCTCAATATCTCATATCTACAATGTGAACTCTACATCTCATAGCAACACTTCTAAGTACGAACATTTATATATATGAATTGTTATAACACGAACAATCTACAACAACAATCTCTCTTACAACATCTCTCTCTCAACAACATCACTTGTAATAAGACTCACTCTAATAAGACTCTAAGACTCTCTTTTAATGAAACCCCTATATAACACTTATGATCTCTATGGCTGACGGAACAAGAGCATGCTACCCCCAAGTAGTAAATAAAGGGTTTCGTTTAAAATTCTGTCCAAATTCCCAAGTTCAACAGAAACATTCCTGAGTTCCACAAGTTACACCTGAAGAAGGTCTGAGGTTACATCGACCGAAACGTTGTTAAAAATCACACTCAAGATAAGAACGATGAATAATAACGACTAACTAATCCTGATCTTAAAAATTCGGTAACGAAAAGAAATAAAGACCTGATCAAAGGTAGTTTTAGAAGTCAGTTTCTAGAAGCATCTAAGTTCATGTGTTTTATTGAAAGTGGATGAGGGTATTTGGGTCAGTAGATGTAGAACAGTTGAGGTAGCAGTTTTAGTTGGCATTCTTTTGTCAACTAAAACTGCTACCTCAACTGAGAATGCCAAGGAGGAAGGACGAGGAAGTAATAAGATTTGAGAGAAAGGAATAAAGACTTGGTCAAAAGTAGTTTTGGTAGTTAATTTCTAAAAGCCATTTAATACTTACAAGGTGCCTTCAATAAGTTTCCAGACTTTTTTTTCGTATGGACACTTTTCTAGATAGTATACACATGAAACTGTAGTTCCCTTTGAAGTAATCTCCTCCAGCTGTAATGCACTTATTGTACCGTTTCAACAACTTCTGGAAAGCCCCATGGAAGTTCTCTTGTTTGAGCGTGTCACAGCTTCTTTGATCTCCTCAATTGTTTCATAATGACAGCCTCATAGGTTTTCTGTGAGCTTAGGGAATTACCAAAAGTCACTGAGAGCAAAGCCTGGACTATATAGAGGGTGATGAACTGTCTTTTAATGCCCATCTTGGTCAAATAGTCTGTAACGAGGATGAAGTTATGGACTCGTGCATTCGCGCAAATCTTTCTCGTCTTCAGTTTCTCGCGAATAATTGTGTGTACAGTTCCCACACTAACATCAAACTGTGCATTTATTGTCTCTATTAACACATGATGGTCGTTATCTATGAAATTCTTTATTTGGCCAATCAACTTTGGTGTTTTGACTTCCTTACTCCTACCACACCTCTCATCATCCCTCACAGACTCCCTGCCTTCCTTGAATCTCTTATGCCACTCAAAAACTGATGTTCAATTCATGCAAGATAGTCCAAAAGCAGTCTGAAGCAATCCATACATTTCGGTAGCACTTTTTCCAAGTTTAAAACAATTTTATTGCATATCGTTCTTCTAAAGTTTAGGTTGCATTTTTGAAATTCACCAGTTGTGACAATCCGGCTTTATTAAGGTGTATTCCAATTCCTGCTGTAGCTTTTTGAACCTGAAATCATAAAAATGGGTCAGTCATCTTGTAAGATGTATAGCAATAACATAATGAATTTTCAAAGACCTACAACAATTTTAATGCCAGTCTGGAAACTTATTGAAGGCACCTCATATGTAAACACGTAAAATGGACGCTAAATCAAATATAATATTGGAATTCCAAAGTTCAAACAATATATTCCTGCATTGTAAGGTTTTAGTTATATCATAAATTAGTTTAAATAAATTTGTAAAAATGTCTATAAATAAGGAAAATATTAGATTTGGGGAGGTAGAAGAGATGCATGTTTGATTGGTTTCAAGTTGTAGATTGTCCATAGATCATCTTTGACTTTTTAAAAAAAACAAAAAAAAAATGTTTGATGAATCAAGAAATTCTTAACTCTTTATAACCTGAATTATGATGTAAATGATTAAAAAATAATTATTAATTATTCTTCAAAGAGTAATGATACTATGATTTTAAGACTTTTTCGCTATAACAATCTTTCATTATGAAGTTCAATAGTTAAACTAGCACTAAGAATTTTTGCATTTCATAAACTTACCTTGATTATTATCCACAGTGCTTGAAAAAAAGTGTATGACAACAAACAAAATTTTCCGCTCTCTGAGACAGATTGCAGCATCCTGAATGTAAGCAATGGACAGTTGCAATCTGTAGGTATCTGACATTTACCAAGATACTGATGTAATATGTACAAGGCGTGTTTAAATCAATTCTCACGTTATTTATGCCTTTATATTCATTTATTTATGATTGAACAGATTCGTTCAACGAGGTCATAAAAGATTCACTTGACTTTGGGTGAAATTTACAGGTCATAAATGGCTAATTGTCCGACATTTCCACTGCAGGTCACCCTCTATTCTATGATGAGCTGTGATCGTCAAGGTGACCCTGGAGAAGGTTTGTTGCTTTATTTAAAAGGTCAACCCATCATGGAAACTGTTCCAGCAGATCAAAAGAATAAAAGAGGTGCGTTCATGTCATTTTCTGTGTTTTTGTATTCGTTTATTTAAAAAAAAAAAAAAGATTTAGTTTCTAAATTGATCAAGGTATATGATAGGTATAATGGATATGGTCATAAATTATGAAATCAGCCATGCTGAGTTGTTGAGTACTGTCGGGAAATATACAATATTGCACCCTCTTCAACTATGGGTAACATAGCAACTTTTGTTCAATTAATTGTATATAATGAATCATTTACAGTAAGTATTGCTTGTTGACATTAAATGACCTAAAATACCTTATTGTAATACAGCTTCCTATTCCAGCAGCTTCTTTCCAAAGGACTGCATTGTTGCGGAAATCTCTTCCTGCTCACTGTTTTCTTTCTACCTGCAGTTTTGGTCTTTTCAAAACTAAGGTCAATAGATATTTTCTGTTGTTACAATAATCAGCTTTCATTCTTCTTAGCTCCTTACATCAAGTGGCTTCGTGCCTACCAGATCTCATCCCGGCTGTGCTATTAAAAAAAATGCTCTGCCGAGGTTGCTTCAGTTCTGTCCAAACTTTACAATAAATGCCTTAACGAATCTTGTTTTCCCGACTGCTGGAAAACCGCCTTTGTGGTACCAGTCTTCAAGAATTCTGGTGAAAGAACTGACCCACTAAATTATTGCCCCATTAGCCTCCTCCTGCTTTTCGCCAAAATATTTGAGTCCTTAGTTAATCAAGCTCTAGTCCAGCACCTAACAGCTGCTAAACTCCTGACTGACAAACAATATGGATTCAGGCAAGCCTGTTCAACAGCAGATATCTTAACTATAGTTTCTGAACGTATATACCGTTCATTGGACAAAACAGGGGAGGGTAGAGCGGTGGCCCTTGATATATCTAAGGCTTTTGACAGGGTATGGCACGATGGTCTTTTAAGGAAAATTAGATCATATGGAATCACTGGAAGAATTCATAATGTAATTAAATCCTTCTGACAGTATCCTATACCTCTATAAGGCAACCATTTGCCCATGTATGGAGTACTGTTGTCACATCTGGGCTGGTGCATCTGCTGCTTGTCTCTCGCTCCTGGACAGGGTTCAAGAGACAGTCGCCAACCTGATAGGTCCTGAACTGTCATCTAGGCTTCAGCCTCTGTCCCATCGACGAGATGTTGCATTCTTCTGCCTGTTCTACAAATACTTTAATGGTAAATGCTCTGATGAACTGCAAACACTTGTACCTCCTCGACGTAACTACCCCCGACTAACCCAACAAGCTACTAAGTCTCCTCCCTTTACAGTAGAGATCCCTAGGTGCAAGAAAACCTTTTACTCCAATAGTTTCTTCCCCAGAACTGCGGGTCTTTGGAACTCCCTTCCGGGATTCTGCTTTCCCAACTGCACTGATATGCAGAAGTTCAAGTGTAATGTTAACAAACATCTTTCTACTCATCTCCCTTCATAATGACCCCGCTAATTAAGTCCCTAATAGTAGCCCCCTGCTTCAAAGTGGCACTGTGCCTTGTTTGGGGTGAAAATTGAATTAAAAAAAAAAAAAAAAAAAAAAAAAAGTGATTCTATAAACAAAGGTGGTTGATGTGCCATATCGGTTGTTCATGAAAAAAAAAAGTGTTGATCAAAAAGAAACAAGAGACGAAGGTATCTGTCCGAAAGAAGCTTGATTGCATCACAGGAAGGAAATTGCTGACATGTTATTTTTTTTTTTATATCAAATATATAAACAAGTTATGCGTTGTTTTTTATTATTTTCATTCATGTGAAACAAACTAAATAATTCGAAGGGGGGGAGGTCTAATTTCTTTCATGGAAGAACTCAATCCCACATTCAAACTTTGCCTCCCCATGAAACACAACAGACTCCATCTCTGACAGCTCAATATAAACAGAGTACCTTTCTAGCAACCCGACTTTTGCTACAATGCTTTCAATAATTTAACAGAAATTAATGAGATTTAGTTTTATACATTTTGTTGTTTCCTTTTTATTCATGTCGTTTATTTATGTTATCCTCCTACTCCCCATTCTTTTACTGCTTCTATCGTTGCTTCCACTATTTCTCTCCATTTACCACCACTTCTCATCTCTTTTGCCTTTCCTTCCACCATCTAAAACAGTCAGTGTGCAAACAACCAAACCAACAAGGGATCAAGAGTATTAAAGTGTTAATATCAAAATTGCAGAAATACCAATCCACCGATTGACTAAAAACCTAGAAATGTAGAATAGAATCAGAAAGTTGAATGTTTCCACAAAAAATTGAACAAACTTAATTATCACAAATTTTTTTTTCTCTCTCGGTTTTTGCTTTCATTTATAATGTAATTTTTGGGGGGGGTGGGGATAAAGACGGCCGCCATAAATAAAAATGCCCCCCCCCCCCCCCCAAAACCCTTCCTTCTACAGACGGGACTCTCCAATGGCAAATTCCTCATTTTTTTACCATTTGTTTTGGAATCTCTGATTTGTAAAACAAACCCCAAACTTTATTTTAACAAGAACTTGAAAAGTCCTTGAAAATGGACATGGAAATCTGTACGAACCCTGTTATTTCATTATAATACAATGATGATTGCCCTGTCATAGTCCTCAGTTGCATGACTATCAGGCCTCTTATAGGTATGGCCTTGACTAAAAGCAGTAAAATGGAAGACTGGAATGCAAAAGACGCTATCAAAATAAAGCTAGACTGGCCATGCCTAGTATATCTAAAACCTTTGACAATTAAATCGGGTGGTATTATTACTGGACAAATACTTAATATAATCAACTCCTTCTTGGGCAAAAAAAAAAAATCCAGATTGTCCTTGATGGCCATACATCCAAACAACATAACATTAGTGCATATGTGTCTCAGTGATAGATCCTTGCACCGTTATTATTCCTGACGTCCCTGATGACATTGTATCTAAGATGAGTACATTTGCTAATGCCACTGTTATTCCGTACATGCAAAATAAACGAAATGTACGCACATCTAAGGCAACGACAGAAACCTGAAAAAATGGATAACTGCTTGCCACAACAAACATCACTTTAGCTAAGAGTTTATCATCCAAACTCCCGACATGAAAAGATGGGTAAATAATTTTTTTTGTGTTTATTTCATCAATTTTCTTTCCATTTCAGGATTGATTCAACTCCGTAACGAATTAGTTGACTATCTGAAAAAATCCCTGAAGTCACATCGTCCCTTGCCAACAGATTTGTCTGATCTTTTGGGCAATTTACCAGAACCAATCAGCAACCAACGAGTCTGCTCAAAATGTCCGCATCTTTTAAATTGTTCTTTGTATCAAAGGTGATGAAACCATCTCTTTTATCTTTAAATTAATTATAAAACTCTGTGGGTTTTGCTTGCTTTCTTGCTTCCTGTCTTTGGCGATCAGGCGATTCCATTTTTTAAAAAACAGATGACAGGTTTATATATATATATATATATATATATACGCACACACGAGGGGCGTGCGATAAGTAATGCCCCTGACCCAGTTCCAGTTGTCTGATCTGGATGAAATTTTGCATGTGCAATGATTTATATCTCTACGGGTTATGTGGCAAATTATAGCTCTGAACTAATTGTGGTTTCTTTTTACAGGTGTTTGAACAGAGTCAGGTGTGAAATGGAGCCTGTTGAATGTCGAGCAGTGATCCGGTTTTTGTATTTGAAAGGACGCACACCACAGGAGACTTTTAATGAAATGAAAGAAACTTATGGTGATAATGCCCCATCATATGACCTTGTAAAACGCTGACATTGTGAATTCAAACATGGCCGGAGGTCTGTGGAAACAGCTCCTAGACTTGATCCCCCACATCCTGCCATTGATTAGGCATCTGTCCGTCAAGTTGAGGCTGCCATTTTTGAAGATCGGTGCATTACTATTTGCCAAATAGCCCAAGATCTCGAGATTAGTACAGGATCTGTGGAAACTATCATTCATGACCATTTGCATATGCATAAGGTGTCTGCCAGATGGATTCCCAGGTTGCTCACACCATTCCAGAAGTGAGAACGCATTGAGTGGTCAAGGATAAATTTGGAGATGTGCCAAGAAGATGAGTCAAAGTTTTTCAAAAGACTGATTACACAGGATGAAAGCTGGATCCATTACTATGATCCAGAGACCAAAGCCCAGTCAATGCAGTGGAAGCACTTGGACTTACCACCTCTAAAGAAGGCAAGGGTGCAGCCCTCCGCTGGCAAGGTCATGCTCACAGTCTTCTGGTATCAGAATGGAGTAGTGATGACAGATTTCCTGACAAAGGGTACCACAATTACAGGAGCCTATTATGCTTCACTTTTGAGGAAATTAAGGGAAGCTATCAAAATGAAGAGGCGGGGCAAGATCAGCAAAGGGACTCTCCTCCTGCAGGACAACACTCCAGTCCACAACTCACATGTCACTAGATCAGAAGCACGGGCATGTGGTTATGAAATCCTTCTCCATCCTCCCTACTCTCCTGACCTTGCACCCTCTGACTTTCACCTATTTCCAGTCAGTTGTTTTTGAAAGGAAAGCATTTCCCAGATGATGCAGCCTTGATTTCTGAAGTCTGGTCATGGTTGGAGGACCAATCTGGGGGTGTTCTACAAAAACGGTCTCCAGAGCTGCATCAAACAATGGGAGAAATGCATAACTCTGGGTGGTTCCTATGTAGAGAAAGACTAATAACTCTGCCAAGTTTCTTTGCTCTATTGCTATGGAAAATGGGTCAGGGGCATTACTTATTGCACGTTTCTCGTGTGTATTATAATTAAGTGATTGATTTTGCACTACGAAACAGATACTGTCAAGAATTGTATAAGTTAACTGAATTAAAGGAATAAATTATAAGATGGTCAACATCTTGAATTTAGGAATATAACTTTTTGTCATTTATTCTCTATATTGCTTTGTAATTACATTGAACTTCTTAAATAAGGATTAATATATAAGAAAATATATTTCTATAGAAATATATATATATATATATAATATATATATACATATATATATATCTTAGTGATGGGACGATTCCAATATTTTTCCCGATTCCGATATAATTACCGATTCTTTATAAATCTCTAAATATTTAACTATAAAAGTATTATTTTGCCCAGATTACCGTAAAAACACATCTTAAATGTGCATGTATTTTCTCAAACATAAAAACACACTTGTGAGGGTATGATCTAGAGATTTTAGTCTTACTGGAAGTTTAAATCAATAAATATTCATTATTTTATTATTACTACAAACAATGGAAGATGTTTCTTAAATCAACTGGTGCTACCAGATCAGGCTGCCTATTGGCTTCCTGAGACGAAATGCACCTACATCGATTTCTGTTTTTGTTTTCTATTCTCTTTTGTAAAACTTAATTATGTTCTACAAAAACAAAATAAAAACAACAGCCCCCTCCCCTTCACTCCCCCTCCTTTTTTCCTTCCCTACTTCCCGGTTGACCCTGTCGGCAGGGCACTAGAATACGCCGACTGCCCCCCTGCAGAGGGTAAAAGTCCCTCAACGGGGCTACCTGTTGGCCGTGGGTGGCAACCCGTGATACCTAGGAAAAGGATCCTGGTGGCTGAGCAACCGATGCCTAGGGAAAATAAAGGTATCTGTAGCAACACTCTACTTTAGCCTTGTACTCGGCTAGACGGGCGGTTGGAGAGGCCCGATCCAACCAATCGGCTAGTCATGTCAAGCCCTAACACTTACACTGAAAATGTCAATTATAACATCTAAAAAAAAAATAAAATAAAAAAAAAACTTAATCCAAAGATAATACATTTCATTACTACAAACATAGACAAACCAGTTAAGTGTTAGAAGGCGATGGCAAGGGCCAATCAATTGATGAGACAAAAACCACACAACTGCTCCCTAACTAACGTTTCTATCAAACTGGGAAAGAAGAAACTAAAGGAGGAAACAGGAAATGATGGAACAAACTCAATCAGTTGAGTATATCTCTTTTGTATCCCTGGGATGAAAGGGCGAATGGGTTTCCCCCCTAACATCTCCCAATTTCGGGCTCCGAGGAGGGTGGGGAGCAAGAGAGATGAAAATCTAAACAAACTTCTATGGATATAATAAACCCAAACAAAAAACCCAGAAACCAAAAAAATACTACAAAATCGAAAAGAACCCACTCTGACGTAACCAGCTCAGACAGTGAACAAGAATATAACTATGAAATAATTGATAAAGAAAAATATCCAAGATTCATAGTAATCGAAACCTTAGAAGGAAAAAAGATCAGTGATCTATCTCTATTCTTAATTGAAAAAATTCTGTCTCAAAACAGTAACCCAAAAACAGCAAAAAAAATGAAAAATGGCAATCTACTTGTCACTGTCGACAACTATAAAGACGCAAAAAACATCTTAGAGATGGAGAAATTCCATATCTATAAATGCAAAAGTTATGCTCATGAAAGACTAAACACATCTAAAGGTGTTATAAAAAGCCATGAATTAACCTTGGCTACAGCAGAAGAAACAGAAAATGCCCTAAGAAAACAGGGAGTAATCGATCACGTCCGAATAAACATAAAAAGGAATGGTCAAACCATACCTACAAAAACCTACATACTAACTTTCAATACACCAAAAATTCCCAAAGAAATAAAAATCGGATACACAATAGAAAAAGTAGAACAATATATACCAGCCCCTCTGAGATGTTGTAAGTGTCATAAATATGGACATAGCAGAGAAGCATGCAAAGGACAGAAAGTATGTGGAAAATGTGGCTTAAAAGAACCTAACCATAATGAAAGTCAATGCCCAAACGAAACGAAATGCCCAAATTGCCAAGAAAAACACCCAGCATACTCTAAAATATGCAAAATCTACACAAAAGAAAAAGAAATAGCCGAAATAAAATACAAACAAAACGTGCCCTTTCCTAAAGCAAGGAAAATAGTAAGCTCTCGAGAAAAAATAAACACTTACGCAGATATTACAAAAACTTCAAACCAAACAAACCAAACCCAAAACCAAGACCTACTTAAACTAATCTCCGAACTCAAAAATCTAATTGAAACTTTAAAAACTAACCAAAACGAAAATAAGAAACAAATACCAGTATCTTCGAAAACTCAGCCAAATGATCTAAAACAAGTCCCAAAGAGCAAAAAAGAACCCGAACAGCAAAAACCACAAATAAATCGTGAAAGATCCAAATCACGTACAAGGACAAAAGCAGAAGATAAAAACACAATATCTGGAAAGATGGAAACAGAACGGGAAAACACAAATCCTCTTTCCAAAAACCAAAGCAAACAAAAAACAGAGACAATATTAATCGAAAATGAAAACAAATTTGAATTGATTGAAATCGAGAGTCAGAGGAAAAAATCTAGCTCCAAAAACAGAACTGACCAGGAAGAGAAAATGGAGATTGAGGAACCAAGCAGTTCAAGTAAACACAAAACAAAAAACACTCAAAACACAACAAATCAATAGAATAATAGATATAAAAACCTAAACAAAAACCAAACAGAAAAAAAAGGAAAAAAAATAAACAAACTTACCTATGGAAATGAATAAAAACATCATACAGTGGAACTGCAGAGGCATAAAACCAAACTACGAAGAAATTAAACATATAATAGCACAACATGACCCCAGCATAATCGGCCTACAGGAAACTCTTCTAAAAGAAACGGACACCATCAACTTCAAAGGATACCACATCTACAATCAAACAAACAGATCACAAGCAGATAATCGACCCACAGGTGGCACTTCAATTATAATAAAAAAACAGATACCACATATAAAATTACAACTCCAAAAAAACCTACAAACAATAGCAATTAAAGTTACACTTCACCGACCAATAACCATTTGTTCAATATGCATTCCACCTAAACATAAACTAAACAAAACCGAAATTGAAGATCTTATAACACAACTCCCCATACCTTTTATATTAATGGGGGACTTCAACGCCCATAACAAAATGTGGGGAAGTGAGAATATTAACCAAAATGGGAAAATCATTGAATCATTACTGGAATCACCTGAAGTAACTATATTTAACGATAAAACACACACATACCTTCACCCAGGCACAGGAACGCTATCAGCTATCGACCTAACACTATGCTCCCCCACAATATTTATGGACTTCCAGTGGGAGGTACATAACGACCAGTGCGGCAGCGATCACTTCCCAATTTTTCTCAAAACCCAAGAACCTACAACAGAAGAATCAAAACCAAAATGGCAAATTTATAAAGCTAACTGGACTGAATTTAGCAAACTTTGCACAAATCTAATTAATCAAGAAATAGTTAACAAACCAGATCCTATGTTAGCTTTCACCAATACACTAAACGAAATAGCAATCAAGACAATCCCAAAATCTTCCACCAAACCACACCCAAAATCAACGCCATGGTTCACAATAGAATGTAAGCAAGCAATAACCAACAGGAAAAAAATGCTAAAACACTTCAAACAACATCCTACAAAACCCAACCTTCAAAAATACCTACAAGCACGAGCAAAAGCACGCTATATTATAAAAAAAAGCAAAAAAGAAACCTGGCAAAACTACATTTCCAAATTGAACAACAACACACCATCCAAAAAAACATGGGAAATAATAAGAAAAATAACTGGAAAAAAACTTGGAACACCAATAAATAATATAAGTACACCAAATGGTAGACAAACTATAGACAAAAAAGAAATAGCAAACATAATCGCAAATGAATTCAGCCAAAACTCATCATCCAACCACTACTCCCCCAAATTCCAAAAATACAAAAACAACGCAGAAAAAGAAAAACTCAATTTCACATCCAATAACAAAGAATACTATAACACCTCTTTCACTATAACAGAACTAAAAAATGCAATTCATAAAAGTAAAGATACAGCTACCGGTCCAGACGACATCCACTACCAATTTCTAAAACACATGCCAGACACATCTTTCAACATTGTTAACATGGGGTTCGAAAAAACACTATTTGTTGACTTTTCAATAACTTGCTCATCACCAAATATGCCAACTATCGAAAGACAAATGCAACATTGCCTTAACAAAATAGATCTTTGGGTTAACCAAAATGGATTTAAAATGTCCAAAAGCAAAACCACATGTATCCACTTTTGTAGGAAACGAAAATACCACCTTGACCCACAGCTCAAACTAGATGGACAACTAATACCAGTAGTACAACACACCAAATTTCTAGGGATCACTTTAGACAACAAACTAAACTTCAAGGAGCACATTAACAAATTAAAACAAAAATGCTTAAAAGCAATAAATATCTTAAAAATAGTATCAAAACTAGATTGGGGAGCAGATCAAGCTACAATGCTCAAAATATATCGCTCACATATCAGATCCAAACTGGATTATGGTTGTGCCATATACAGCTCTACTTACAAATCCTACAAAAACAAACTACTAACAATGCAGAATCAAAGTTTAAGACTTAGCCTGGGAGCCTACCGAACTTCTCCAATGGAAAGCCTTCACGTAGAAGCCCAAGAACTACCCCTGCACTTAAGATGGAAAAAACTAGCGTTACAATACGCAACAAAACTACAAACCAACCCCGAAAACCCAACATACAAAACTACCTTCAACTTACAATGTACAAACTCTTATTCAAGGAAACCAAAAAGTATACCCTCCTTTGGACACAGAATTAAAGAAATAATACATCAAATCAATGAAAACCCCGACAATATAATTACTCAGAAAACAAACGACAGACCCCCATGGACATTACACAAACCAGAAACCGACATAACACTTACTACTTACAAGAAAAACATTACAAATAATATAACAAATAGAAGCAACTTTGGAGAACTAAGAGAAAAATATGCAGAATACATAGAAATATACACCGATGGGTCTAAAACTATAAACGGAACAAGCGCAGCATGCACAGATGGACAAAAACAATATCAAATACGACTGCCCAACGAGGCTTCAATATATACAGCCGAACTGCAGGCCATCAAAATAGCTCTCAAAGACATCAACGAACAAAAAGCCATAATATATACAGACTCGCTATCCTGTATCATGGCCCTTGAAGTAAAAACTAAACACCCTTTTATCACAGAAATTATACAAGAATACAATGAAATAACCGAAAAAAACAATAAAAAAATTATAATAGCCTGGATACCAAGTCATGTCGGCATTCCAGGAAATGAAAAAGCAGACAAACTGGCTAAAGAAGCCACAAACCACCAAATGGAAAAAATTAAAATACCACACACAGACCTAAAAAGAAAAATCAACGAATATATAGAAAACATGTGGCAAGAGGAATGGAACAAATGCACTGCAAACAAACTGCATGAACATCAACCAATAATTAAAAACGAAAAACAAAAAATTTTTAAAGGAAGAAGAGAAGAAATTGTACTAAACCGAATAAGAATCGGACATACAAAATTAACTCATTCCTACCTAATCAAAGCGGAGGAAACACCAAATTGCACACTCTGCAACCAACAACTAACAATTAAACATCTACTGACAGAATGTAGAAAACACAAACACAAACACACTCAGAAGAAATATTTTAAAACAACAAACATTAGAAAAGTGTTCCAAGAAGTGGAACCCCAACAAATCATAAACTACTTAAAAGAAACAAATGTATTCAAACTCCTATAAAGTAAATAAGTAAAATTCAGTTTAGAAAAACAAATCTCTTACAACTAAAACAATTTTTTGGAAAACCTAAAACATCTTGCTTCAAAAGATAAACTTTTTCCAGAAACTTAAAAATTTTTTACAAGAAACTGAAAATCTATTATACCAACAAAACTTTTTTGGCATTAAATGACTCTTAGAGGTTGAAATGCCGTTAAACAAATACACTCACTCACTCACTCACTCTTAAATCAAATAAAAAAAGATAATTTAAGGAATCGGTTTTGGCATCGAAAAATAGGCTCAAATTTTTTCGATTCCGATATTCCAAAAAGCTTCAATTTTTCCGATTCCAGATTCTGATTAATTGTCGCAACACTAATATATAATATATATATATATATATATATATATATATATATCTCAAGTCAGGCAACAGGAATGAAAAGTTTACCAGAAAAAGCAAGTGTAAACTTAAACCTAATATAAATAAAAATATTTATATAGTAATCCAACCAAATAAACATATTTATATAGTAATCCAACCAAATAAAATATTTATATAGTAATCCAACCAAATAAAAATATTTATATAGTAATCCAACCAAATAAAAATATTTATATCGTAATCCAACCAAATAAAAATATTTATATAGTAATCCAACCAAATAAAAATATTTATATAGTAATCCAACCAAATAAAAATATTTATATAGTAATCCAACCAAATAAAAATATTTATATAGTAATCCAACCAAATAAAAATATTTATATAGTAATCCAACCAAATAAAAATATTGATATAGTAATCCAACCAAATAAAAATATTTATATCGTAATCCAACCGAATAAAAATATTTATATCGTAATACAACCGAATAAAAATATTTATATAGTAATCCAACCGAATAAAAATATTTATATAGTCATCCAACCGAATAAACATATTTATATAGTAATCCCACCGAATAAACATATTTATATAGTAATCCAACCGAATGAAAATATTTATATAGTAATCCAACCGAATGAAAATATTTATATAGTAATCCAACCGAATGAAAATATTTATATAGTAATCCAACCGAATGAAAATATTTATATAGTAATCCAACCGAATGAAAATATTTATATAGTAATCCAACCGAATGAAAATATTTATATAGTAATCCAACCGAATGAAAATATTTATATAGTAATCCAACCGAATGAAAATATTTATATAGTAATCCAACCGAATGAAAATATTTATATAGTAATCCAACCGAATGAAAATATTTATATAGTAATCCAACCGAATGAAAATATTTATATAGTAATCCAACCGAATGAAAATATTTATATAGTAATCCAACCGAATGAAAATATTTATATAGTAATCCAACCGAATGAAAATATTTATATAGTAATCCAACCGAATGAAAATATTTATATAGTAATCCAACCGAATGAAAATATTTATATAGTAATCCAACCGAATGAAAATATTTATATAGTAATCCAACCGAATGAAAATATTTATATAGTAATCCAACCGAATGAAAATATTTATATAGTAATCCAACCGAATGAAAATATTTATATAGTAATCCAACCGAATGAAAATATTTATATAGTAATCCAACCGAATGAAAATATTTATATAGTAATCCAACCGAATGAAAATATTTATATAGTAATCCAACCGAATGAAAATATTTATATAGTAATCCAACCGAATGAAAATATTTATATAGTAATCCAACCAAATAAAAATGGTCAAGACAACCATAAGAAGTAAAGCTTGTCATAAAGAAAAAACATCAATACTCCCCCCCAAAAAAAATTTAATAATTTTTTTTTTTTTTTTTTTTTTTTTAAATATTCTGTCAAACCAATTCAAAATTTTAATTTACAGTCTTAATTTTTTCCTTATAGATGTATATATATTTGTGCCTGAGTGTTGCTCAGAGATTAAGGAATGAAGGTGGAGAGTTGTATGCTTTGGTTTCAATTCTAGCTGATGGCACCCAAGTCATATATTTCTTTAGTTTTGATCTCACTACCATCTAATAGGTTAAATATAATAATCGATAGAGAATATAATAATAAATACGTAATCTACATGAATTATGCTATCTCAATAATTACAAGAAACCCTCTCTACCACCAATAGCAATGGCCAACGACCCTTTATCTGAGAGTCCATCTTTCAAACTCCTTGGCCTAACGTTCACAGGAAACATGAGTTGGAACAATTACATTGAAGGCATTGCCAGGGCCGCTGCAAGAAAGGTAGGCTCTCTCTACCGTGCTAGAAAACTACTAACACCCGAAAGTATCCTGTACCTCTATAAGGCCACCATTCGCCCATGTATGGAGTATTGCTGCCACATCTGGGCTGGTGCATCTGCTACTAGTCTCTCGCTCCTTGACAAGGTTCAAAAGAGAGTCGCAAATCTGATAGGCCCTGAACTGGCATCTAAGCTTCAGCCTCTGTCCCATCGACGAAATGTTGCATCCCTCTGCCTGTTCTACAAGTATTTTAGTGGTGAATGCTCTGATGAACTGCAATCACTTGTGCCCCCACGACGCGAGCACCCTCGACAAACCCGACAGGCTACTAGATCCCACCCCCACACTGTAGAGGTCCCTAGATGTAAAAGATCTTTTTACTCCAATAGTTTCTTCCCCAGAACCGCAAGACTCTGGAATTCCATTCCAGGTCCCTGCTTCCCCAACAGTACTGACGTGCAGAAGTTCAAGTGTAACGTGAACCGACACCTTGCTGCCCAAATCCCTACATAGTACCCCAGTAGTTGTTGCCCCTGATAGTAGCCCCCTACACCAAAGTGGCAATTTGCCTTGTTTGGGGTGAAAATGTAATAAAAAAAAAAAAAAAAAAAAAAATATTTAAGCGGATCTTACGACTGGGCAATGCCGGGTGGCCTGCTATTTTATCATAAAACAGAAATTGTAATTTCAAGGAACATTTCTGACTTGTATGTTTTATCAACCTTTTTATTGTTTATCTTGTGTAAAGAAAATATTTTTTTGCATTCCACAATGCCACAATTAAATCCACAAACTAAAAATTTGAATTTGGAATATTTTTTTTTGCGAGATTGTTTGCATTTTCTCGGATTATTTTTATTTCTTTCTTTCTTTTTTTTTTTTTTTTTTTTTTTTTTTTTTTTTTTTTTTTTTTATAGATCAATGCATAAGAATCCATCCCCAAACGGGAACTGGTCTGATTTGTTAGAGACAACATTGGCACATTTATCAACGGCCCATCTTGATTATTTTGTTCGATGGTGTGTGATGATGGAAATGGAGAATAGCAGCAAAAAATCTGTTGAATCTTTAAAAGACATTTGGTGCAGTTCAGGTCTTGATAGGTAAGAATCACCTGCGTTTATTTATTGTGTTCACCTTGTCTTTGTTACCTGTGTCTATGCAAATAGCAGGTGTTTTTCTTATATAATAATATCTGTAAATTTTTTATATATATATATATATATAATCGATATCTCCAAGGAGGAAATCAACATTATAAATAAATGCAGAAACATGGTCCTAATTAGTAGGAATGAGCAATGGATTAAGAATCAAGCTGGACCGTTTGATGTTCCGATGGGCTCTCTTGACTCTGCAGAAATTACAGATTTAGTGGGACTATACATCCTATATAACCTTACTAAGGACATTGAGGTTGACATAATCGGCCTTTATAGAGACGATGGCCTTCTTTTTGTAGAAAATGCTGACGGCCCTAAATGTGAAAGGATCAAAAAAATTATAAGAAAGTTCAGGAGAACTTAAAGTTGAAATTACCACGAACATTAAAATAGTCCACTTCCTGAACCCTATAGGAAAGAGAACAGTAACCCTTTATATGTCCACCCCCCTCCAATCATCCTAAAGCTATCGTTAAACATATCCCCAGATCTATTAGTAGGAGTTCAAACTCCTTATCCAAAGAAACGTTTGATAAACACAAAGATTTTTACAACAAAGCCCTAGTAAACAGTGGATATAAGGAAACCAAATTAGAATATAAAGAACCCTCAAGCAAAACGCCCACATCTAGAAAAACCCGTAAAAGGAAAATCATTTGGTTCACTCCTCCGTTCAACCAAATGGTCAAAACCAACTTGGGGAGAAAATTCATTTATCTCATTAAGCTACATTTCCCCCCAGCAACATTCTCCACAAAATATTTAACAAAAACACTATCAAATTGAGCTACAATTGTGGCAATAACTTAGAAAAAATAATAACAAACCATAATAACAAAATTTTAAGCAACAACACAGAATATAATCTGGGGAACAGAATAATAAAAACATGCAACTGTATTAATAAATCCAAATGCCCCTTAAAAAAAATTCCTCACAACCTCTGTAATTTATCAAGCTAATATTAGAGCCAAGAAGAACCCCACTACTTGCAAATTCTACATGGGTCAAACTAGCAATACTTTTAAACAGAGATACACAGGTTACAGAAGCTCCTTCATAAACTTTAGAACCTAACTCCTCAATCCCCTAACTCTACAAACTCTATTCCCTAACACCAACATGAAAATGAATGAATAAATACACGGGTAAATCAGTAAATGAACAAATAGAAAAAAAAATAAACTAACAAATCCGCACCCAATCAACCCTGTTCTCCGCACAGCTGAACTTCACCCCATGCCCCGTTTACCAAAGAAAAAAAAGTCTTCTTTTGCTGAAAGTTGATTTTCGTTTTTTATTAAGAATTCTGCTTTTGAAAAAGTGTTGTTGCCTGAAGAGGTCTCTAGTTACTAAACACTAGAAGACCAGAACATGCTCATGACTGTGTAGCAACAAATTACTGCTTATGTAAAGACAAATTGAATATGTAACTTGCTCTACTTCCATATTGAGCACTCTTGTATTAACCTCGTTATATTTCACTGGTTACACTATTTTTTAAAAATAGCAAGATCACCAAAGTTAAGCAACGATGAGCCTGGCCAATACCAGATGGGTGACCATTTGGGACGGTTAGGCACTGTATGTACTGTGCCGAGACATAGAAATTTCCAGGTTGGTATCTGGGGGTACATTAATACTAAAAAGTGTGGTTGGTTCTACTTCTATAAACAAATCATCTGTGTAGATTTCCGAGCAACTTATTTGCTGTGGCAGGAGCTCATATGTTGAACCCGGAAAATTCGTTCTGTTACTTTTTACTCATATCATGTTTAATGTTTGTGCAAAATTTCAAAAAATTCCAAGATGTAGTTATTGAGAAAAGTGCGGACAGACGAACAGACCTTCACTCCTGATCTGAAATGGAACATGTACATCGTCTGTTGCCAAGGTCGCTGGAAAGATGGTGGGATCCTTCTACCGCTCCAGAAGATATCTCGCTACTGATGTAATTCTCTATCTATATAAAAGCCAAGTACGTCCAAGGATGGAATACTGCTGCCATATCTGGGCAGGAGCTGCTAAAAACAGCCTATCCTGCCTTGACAGAGTACAAAATAGACTTTGTGGCTTAGTGGGGGATGCCCTTTTCTCTTCCCTGCAACCTCTCGCCCACAGAAGAGACGTTGCGAGCCTATCCTTGTTTTATCGTTATTTCCATGGCAGGTGCTCGTCTGAACTCTGTCCCCCCTCGCCAATCTTTTACAAAAAACACCCGTCTAGCTGAATCCACTGTCAAAAATTTTCCCCACTCTTTATCTTTGCCTAAATTCAAACGTAGATTCCATGAACAAAGCTTCTTTCTTAGAACTGCACGCCTGTGGAACTCTGTTCTGTCTGCCTGCTTCCCTCCTGACTACAACTTGGATGCCTTCAAGTCCAACGTAAACAAATTCCTGATGAACCGCCCCCCTAAGTAGACACTTTAAATATCCACACTAACGTACTGTACTTACAATAACCCTTATCCCTGAGTGTCTTCCGGGCCCTGATAAGTAGTGACCACCTTGTAAAAAAAAAAAAAAAAAAAATTGACGAGAGAGTCCATCATATATAAACAAAAACAAAATCTATATTCCAAATTCCTGTCCATCTTACTATTTCTTTCTTTCAGCATATTAAAATGTTCAATTCAATTGTAGTTCGTCAGAGCATTTACCATTAAAATACTTGTAGAACAGGCAAAGGGATGCAACAGCACGTCATCTTAGGACGTATTTGACTCTTGTGCAGGTGGAGAATTGCATCAGGAGTGAAAGATATTTTTGGAAATAATAGAATGATCCAATCATTTCTCTAGCAGCCTTAACAATGAATTGGATGCAAGTCTGTCATTTCAAATCTGAAGTGAAAGTTAATTCTCAAAGCAAAGTGAGTAGCAAAGCAGTAGTGGAATCTGTCCTTGTTTATGATACTATAACCTGAACATTTGGCAAAAGATTGGAAAGAAAGCTAGATGACGCATACACCTGTGTGCTACGAGCAGTGTTATGTATATCTTATGTATATGAAGCAGCAACTTTATGGCAATCTACCTGCCATATCTACTACCATCAGGGAGCGACATCTATGATTTGCCGGGTGCATGAGCATAGGACGACCTAGATCCAGCGAATTACACATAACGTCAACTGTCATCTTGAAGATTTGAGGCAGCTGATGGAAGACAGGGAAATCTGGAGGGAGAGAGAGAGAGTTATGTTGGTTCGGGCAAGGAGTTCGATCAGGTAGAGAATTGCATCAGGAGTGAGATATTTTTGGGAACACTAGAATGATCTAATCATTTCTCTAACGACCTTAACAATGGATTGGATGCAAGTCTTTCATTTCAAATCTGAAGGTCAATTCTAGAAGCTTATCAAAGCAGGGGCCTTCCTAAAAGGAAACTATTCAGTTGGAGCAAAATGAATATCTGAGCATTGGCGATGAAAGGAGGGAAATTTGATTTTTTTTTTTTTTTTTTTTTTTTTTAAGTAACCAGACACCTTTGTTCTCATTACACCACATGCTTTTGGTCAGAAGAGAGAGAATCCAAAAGATCTTATCATTAATGCTCTTCGAAGTGTTGCCATAGATAGTTGGGTCATCTGCACAAATGTCAACAAATGATTTTAGAATGTAATTTGGCAGATCATTGATTGATCCCAGAATGGATTCTTGAGGCACGCGGGTGTTGATACTGTATCAATTAGTGATAGGACGATTTCAATATTTTTCCTGATTCCGATACAATTACAGATTCTGATTTTTTTTTTTTAATCTCTAAATATTTAAACATAAAATGACTATTTTGTCCTGATTACCATAAAAACTCATGTTAAGTGTCCATATATTTTCTCAAATCTAAAACACGCTTTTGGAGGGGGGGTGATTTGTTGATTTTAGTTAAAATCAATTAATATTTATAATTGTATTATTACTGCCAGCAGTGGAAGATTTTTTTTTTTTTTTTTTTTTAAATCAAAAAAAGATAATTGAAAGAATCGTTTTTGGCATCAGAAAATCGATACAAATTTTTGGCATCAGAAAATCGATACAAATTTTTCCAATACCAATTCTAATACTCCAATTTTTTCGATTCCCAATTCCAATTTGATGGGCGAGAGAACATTTCCAAATATTCCATAGCTAACAAGCTTGTGGCCTTGACGTTAAAACGCGTCGTGTAATAAATATGGCAAAGGAGGTCAAAAATTATATTTTTATTTGTTCATGTTATGCTAGCTTAAGTTACACAATAGATGTGTGTATTTGCATAAAATTTGCGCTATTACGCAAACATACACATCTATTTCGAATTGACAACAATCGTCAGTAGCACTGGGCATATTCTTTTTTTCTCTCTGTCTGTGGAGAGCTGACCTCTCAGGGTTAATACCAACAGTGAAGTGAAGAAAAACATACAACAGTCTTCTTTGAAAAATCTTTATTACATCAAAAGTTATAAAAAAAAATCCACCTTCTTTGCAGCAGTCTTGACAATGTCTTCGCTGTATTTGTCCCAGTTCATGTTTCCTGTGAATGTTAAGCTGAGAAGTTTGAACTAAGGAGTTTGTGATAGGTTGTATAAATTGAACTTTAATTTTTTGTTAATAAGCAAGTAACATTCATTTTGAATCTTCGATGCAACATATTTTTACGTTGTCATCTAAAAGTAGTTAACAGCCATGCAAATACTCATTCGTATGGAAACTTGTAGAACGTGAAGTGTTTGAGGGCAACCCAAAGGTCCTCTTTTCATTGGTTCCAATACCAAGATATAAGGAAGGGTGCCACCCCATTTCCTAAGATTATTCCACTTATCCTTGATCCCAACCTTTATAATGCTGAGTGTTTAACGAGGTGGAGGGCAGCAGGTACCATTTTATTTGAGTCTTTGATATGACTCAACCGAGGTTTGAACTCTGATCTCCCAACCCATTAGCTTGTACTCTTTTATTCATTTGTATTCGTTATTATTGTACTAAAGCTGAGTTGATTAACATTTGTTTTCTTATTAGTTTTTTGGTCTCACAACAAAGGAGGAATTGGACCTAGTAATTCACTGCCGTTCGTACTTTTCTCGATAACTATGCCTTGGATTTTTTTTTTTTTTTTTAAATTTTGCACAAATATTAAATATTAGTCACCGTGAAAAAAATTTTTTTTGTCAGAACGGATTTTCAAGGATAACTCTGGTTGCCCCCTTAAGGGGCACTATATGGCTAAAATTGCCTCCAAATCATCCGTTTGATCACACTTTCCTCAATAACCCCACCTTGAATTTCTTTGACATTTTGCAAACATTAGCCATGGTGAAATTATTTTTCACTTGTGGAGGGGGACCCTGCATGCTCGGATTGTTTACCAATATATTTTCATCACTCAGAATACATACTAAAATATTCCTTAGTTCCAGGATTGAATTATGTTTTGACAAAGAAAATTCTATTAATTCTTTTAATCAGCCGTAATTTGAAATTGACTGACAAAACCACCAATCTTGTACTAAGCTTTGAATTTTGCCGTCTTTCACCGTTGGTTAAACAACTTTTAAATAGTTTTTAATGTTACAACATTTGGAGAAAAAGTCACTTTTTTTTTTCAGCTAATTTATATAGTGTTCATGCATACCATAAACACATATGCAAATTACATAGCAAAATAATACTTGTATTCTATTCATAAGGATAATTTTTAAATAAAAAGACTTTTTTTGTTATGTAAGAAGAATTTTGCAATGACTATATCAGAGTTTACAAATCTTTTCAATGACATCAAAGCGGAACAGAATGTGGTAGTTATTGTGAACAAATGGATCACAGGTATGTCTAGTTTCTTATAAAATAGAATCACAGCATAAAAAAATTACTTTAAAATCTGTATCTGTTGTGAGATGGGTACCTACCAAAGTTAATTAACTTGCTGTAACATTATTATTATAATCATTTTATTATTCTACTAGCAGGACCTGTTTCTTGGTATTGGGCAGGATAAAATATAGAAGACATTTACTTCAGAGCAACAATATCAGAAGGCTGAGGTTCTTGAGTTTTTTTTTTTGTTTTTTTTTATTGGGTTGTTGTGAATGTCAGATGTGAATTAAAATTCACTGTCTGAACTGTGTCTCATCTCAGTAGAAAGTGCTTGGTTTATCCATTTTTCAGTGTGTTGTCTGATTGGATGTTTTCTTCAATTCTCGTATGATATCACAGTCGCATATAATTCTATGTGTTGTCTCAAAACATTAACACCTATCACATTATTTAACGTGCATTTGGTGACGTGGGGGCACAGAACTAGTTTGAAAAAATTGGAGAGTAATTATTTATTATGTTCCCACTAGCAGAGCTATCGATGTTGCTTGTGTCTGAAGATATTGGCTTTCTAACCTAAAATGCACCAAACATTGATGCTATTGTTTTTTCCCTTTGCAAAACTCAATCATGTTCTGCAAAGTGAAAAACAAAAACAATTTTACTCCACAAAACAACCAAACTAAACATCATGAATAAATATTTGAAAATATAAAGAACTTGGAGAATCAAAACTTTTTTCAAAATTACTGGATTTAGCATTAAATAACCTGAAAAGCATTGATATGCCATGAAACAAACTAGTGTTGTTTGGGCGCATGAATAATAAAATAGTTTTAAAAAAAAATGCAAAAACATTTTTTTTTTCTCGCTTTTCTCATGTTATTTTTTGAACATGCCTCTCCCTTCTTCAACTTCTTCCTTCTCTTTGTTTTGCAAATGGTTTGATACAAAATGCTATTAATTTTTTTTTTTTCAACTTTGTTTTCCTGTTTACTTTAATTTTTTTTTTCTAGAGAATTGATTGGCGAATGCCTGAGCAATCTACAACTTACCAAATCTGAAAAGATTCCAGACAGTGAAAAGTTTCTTAACACTTTTCAAAGGCATCCACTTTCAAAGTAAGCATTTTCGTTCTTTTTTTGATTTGTTAGCACAATTTTTTGCTGGGATTGGATGCTTACAAACACAACAGTGTTTTTTTATAATTTATATTTTTTTTGCAGAATTTTACATATCTCCATTTCCTTATTCCATATAAGAACTTTCCAACTGTGTTTTGAAGAACATACATTTGTCTCTGAGGAGTTGCTTAGTGGTCTTCAGCTATTCAACAAGACACATGTAAGATGTACTTCATTATATATATATATATATATATATATATATATAATAGCAAAATCTTATTGAAAATTAATTCAAATTTTAACAAAAAAAAATATTAAAAACCTGTAAAGAAGATATACAAAATTTTTAATTATCTTACAAGGAGTACAAATAAGACCTTATTCTACGGAGTTTCCAAAAATTCAATTCTTCTCATTACAAAATATACAATAAATTTTTAGGTTAATGAAAGAAGCGGATTAATTTCATACTTGTAGTTTCTTTCAATGCATTAACCTGCAAAATTTATTGTATGTATATATACAACAGTTCTCGACAGATCACCAAAGTTAAGCAATCTTGAGCCTGGCCAGTACCAGATGGGTGACCATTTGGGAAGGTTAGGCACTGTATGTACCATGCTGAGTTTTTGAAATTTCCAGGTTGGTATCTGGGGGTGTATTAATTCACAGGGAGGGATGCACTTCCAGTCTTCGTTAAGACATGCACCTAGAAGGAAAATTCTGATGTAAAAACCTGCCATCTACTGTATACTCTGTTCTGTGGCAGTCATCTGCACCGACAAAAGTTAGCAGTAATACCAAAGAGTGTGGTTGGTTCTACACAAAGCCTTCACCATTATTAACAAATCATCTGCATGGATTTCCGAGCAACTTAGTTGTTGTGGCAGAAGCTCATTGTCGACATTGACGGGAGAATCCATTATATTATATATATATATATATATATATATATACTAGCGGGTGCTACCCAGCATTGCCCTGGTGTTTGGAGGTGTGTGTGGTTTTAGGTAAATCAAAACTGGGGGGGGGGGGGAAATAAAAAAAAATTTTTGGTAGGTAAGTATGAGGGTCGAACTCGAACCCTTGAGACAAAGTTGGAAATTAAAGTGCGAAAAAAAAAACATGCGACGTTAACCATTGGGCCACTGCTAAATACTAACGGAAACATGTTTGAATTTATTAAGTATTAAAAACAAAATTGACACGTGTCTGCAATAAAAGTTAACTCTGCTGCTTCTATTTGAACTCATTAATGAGGTGAAATAGAAGTCCTGGAGTTAACTTTTGCTGCGGGGTAGCGTTTGGGTTTGTTTACCCAACTTTGACTGGCTTTTTCCCCAAGATGTTGGGGAGGAGGAAACCAGCTCCCCATTGTC
The DNA here is from genome assembly GCF_053919585.1 of Euprymna scolopes. Classification (NCBI taxonomy): domain Eukaryota; kingdom Metazoa; phylum Mollusca; class Cephalopoda; order Sepiida; family Sepiolidae; genus Euprymna; species Euprymna scolopes. The sequence continues at coordinate 200,654,885 of NC_136482.1, forward strand.
CAGATTGAATAGCAATTTTCTGATATAAGGAGTTTGGCCTCACATTGATCAAAGCTGATTGCTTCTGGACGTTTCCCAGTGCGATTGCCGGGAACAGTGCCTTAGCTTTGAATTAGTTTCGCTTTTTATACGAAAAAGCTGAACGAAAATAGCAATAATTTTGTAAAAATCGACGTAAATAAATCTAGGGGCAACCTGCGTTCCCAAATCCTAGATATTATCTAGGGGTTATATAAACAGTTCTAAGCGATAGTACCCCCCCCCTCCGGAGCGGCAGCGAAAAAAGCCTTTGCGAGACATACATAAAATGATCACACACATTTTGCCTTTTATATATATAGATAATCCATTAGTATGTTTTCCCACACTAACAACAAGATTAGACTAAAATATTATGAAAAATTTAAAACCCAAAATCTAAGAGTAAAATAAGTGCCTTCTCAAACCACTAGAACGAACCATCATTTATATAAATTCAAATGAACCTTGGGAATATAACAATAAAACTAATGGTTACACAACGATCACCATTACGCATTAGCCTCCGAAGTTTTTTTTTTTTTTTTTTTTTTTTTTTTACACAGTGATCACCACTTATCAAGGTCCGGAAGCCACTCAGAGATAAGGGTTATTGCAAGTACATTACGTTAGTGTGGAGATTTGATGAAGTGTTTAATTAAGGGGGCGGTTGATTAGGAATTTGTTAACATTGGACTTGAAGACATCCAAGTTGTAGTCCGGAGGGAAGCAGGCAGACGGAACAGTTCCACAGACGTGCAGTTCTAAGAAAGAAGCTTTGTTCATGGAATCCGCGTTTTGATTTAGGCACAGATATAGAGTGGGGGAAATTTTTCACAGTGGATTTAGCTAGACGGGTGTTTTTCGTGAAAGATTGGCGAGGGTGGACCAGAGATTGGAGTTCAGACGAGCACCTGCCATGGAAATAACGATAAAAGAAGGATAGGCTCGCAACGTCTCTTCTGTGTGAGAGAGGTTGCAGGGTAGAGAAAAGGGCATCCCCACTAAGCCAGTAAGTCTATTTTGTACTCTGTCAAGGCATGATAGGCTGTTTTTGGAAGCTCCTGCCCAGATATGGCAACTATTCCATCCTTGGACGTACTTGGCTTTTATATAGATAGAGAATTACATCAGTAGTGAGATATCTTCTGGAGCGGTAGAAGGATCCCACCATCTTTCCAGCGACCTTGGCAACAAACTTGATGTACGTGTTCCATTTCAGATCAGGAGTAAAGGGCAAACCCAGAAGCTTGTCAAAACACGGGGCCTCACCCAGACGAGAGCCATCCATCACAATTGATGCCAGCTGGGGATCAGAGCGTTGATGATGTAAGGATAGAGCCTTTGATGTGTTACCGTAGATGGTCGTGTCATCAGCATAGATGTCAACGAATGATTTAAGTATGTGTTTAAGGAGGTCATTGATGTAGATCAGGAAGAGAGTTAGGCCCAGGATTGACCCCTGAGGGACTCCAGCATTTATATTGCAGGCCTCCGATTTTTGTCCATCTACCACTACTCTTATGAGCCTATCGGAGAGAAATGATCTAATGATTGAGAAAACATTTCCAGTTATACCGTAGCTGGAAATCTTGTGAAGTAGACCCTTATGCCATACCTTGTCGAAGGCCTTTGATATGTCAAGAGCAATTGCTCTAGAAAGGAAGCCTTTGTCAAGAGATTCACTAATCCTGTGATATATAACCGTCAGCACATCTGTGGTAGATCTTGCAGAGCGGAAACCATATTGTGTGTCACTAAGAAGTTAGAGAAATTCTTGTCAGCAAAACACAAATAATTCACCATGAAACCAACCTCAAGAAGTAAAACATACTTGAAGCTATATACATTTAAAACACAAAAACCTGCCCTTAATCAAATCACATTCCAATCCAGCGAAAACAAACTCAAATGCTTGTCATACCCCCTCTTCCCTAATTCAGCACTGTCCACAGAACTGGGCAGCCCTCTCTTCCACATTGGGCACATACAGCTCACACACATTCACTGCTGTTACTATAAAAAAAAACTTCCAGCCCTCCTGGCAAATAATATTCACACAGCCCTCCTGATTATGTCTTCTTTGAAAGACGAAAAGCACCATCGCGGCCAACTTTGAACTAAACATGAAACTTATATTAATTCTTTCGATCTACACATTAAAAAGATGATCAGAAAAAGTGAAAAAAAAAAAAAAATGTCTAATCAAATGGAAGATCTTTATTGTCTTTAACGTTTGTTTAAATAAATAAATATATAATTAGTTATCATTCCAAAACTTCTAACTGACGCAAAAAGTAATTTGACCTAAACTTAACCATTCTACAAGAGGGACTGGCTGAAATAAAATTTCAGATAAACATTAAACGATTTTATTAAAGTTAAATTGTTAAATCCAAATAACCAAATCAAACAGCAAACGTCTTCAATGCAATGCATGTGTATTTGCATCCATTAAAATTGATACATCAGATTATTGGAGTCAACTTTAACCAAGACAGGAAGATCTGGATTGTATATGCTGGAAAGATTGTGTTAGAATAACTCCAGATAGATTTTGATAACAAACTGTGGCTGGAAAATGTCTGGTTATGCTGAGAACTAACTCAAACTCAATTCCACTTATCGTTATACTGCAGGAAATCGTAAAGGGATTGCTGCGAGTAAAAATGAAAAAAAAAAAAACTGTTATAACGCTTTATTGAGTTTAGTGATTGTTTTTTTTTTTTTATTAGCAGACATTGTGAAAAAACAAATGTAAATATATCCAAGGCAATGGCTGTGATCTGTGGTGGAATGAGGACAGAAACGGATGGTAACATTTCATGCTCCTAAGACTAAGCTTCTTTCCGTTAACAATTGCGAAAAACCTTCTCAACCGATGATTGCCATGACAAATAATACGTTACTTGAAACCCTTTCGTTCAAACTCCTTTGCTTAACATTCACAGGTACCTTAATTGCAGTAAATACATTTGAGGACATTGCCAAAATTGCTGCAAACCAGGTGGGATCTCTCTACTGTGTTAGAAAACTATTTACACCTAACAGTATGTTGTATTTCTACAAAGCCATTATTTTTCTGTGCATGGAATATTGTTGCCTCATCAATGTTGGTGCACCCCCATCCTTAAAGTAAAAAAAAAAAAAAAATAACCACTGTCAACCAAACACTTATCCCATCGTCACAATGTTGCATCCCTGTGCCTGTTTTACAAATACTTTAATATGTATTCTGACGAACATATAGCAGTCACTGACTCGATGTAAATACCCTAACCAACCTGACAAACAGCAAAATTCCACACCTTTACCATAAAGGTCCCTAGATGCCAGAACAACTTCTACTCTAATAGTTTATTTCTTCGAATTGCTAGACTTTAGAATTCCCTTCCTGTTTTCTGCTTCCCTAGCTGTACTAACATGTTGAAATTTAAATGTAATATGAATAAATATCTTGCTTCTTAACTCCCTACATAGTGTTGCTGAAGCCATAGTCCCAAATAGTAACCTTTTACGTTTAAGTTGCAACATGCCTTGTTTGGGGATAAATAAGAGTAAATAGAAAGAAATCTCTCGTCTTAAATAAAATTTGTTTTATTTTAATGCTTTTTTTTCACTGGCCTCTCTTTTCATAACGGTGTTGTGAGTTTGGTAAATTTTTTAGATTTAATTATTTTTGGACACATTTTTGCTGAGAAGGTCGTAAAATAATTTCTTGAAAGAAAAGTTGTTTATATAATGTTTGGGTGTAAATGTTGGAAAAAATAACTCAGAAGCAGTGAAATGAATAATATATTAAACAGAAAATAGAGAAACGATGTTCGTTGAGTTGGAACTCCGCTCAACTGAAGGACAAAGTAAAGTTATAACTGTCACTTTCAGAATCTTGGGTTCGGACTGCTGAAAAGCGATGTCAGGAATAGTCCAATGTCAGAATCTGTAGGGGTGCCACCCCAGCATATAATTAAAAATTCTATATATAAAACACTAATGAAAATTGTTTTTGTATTTCAGATTAAAGCAAGAGTTTGCTCCCTTGGACAGCATTGGGATGTGCAACAACGAAAGCGTAGCTGTCAGCGCAGAAAGCAAACAACAAGTTGTGCTTTGTACAGGATTTCTTTACAGCGTTAATCCTGAAAATGTTGTCGTTATCAGTGACAGGTAAATGATGACATGAATTTGATTTTTAGTTTTCCTTTTCAGAAAAAAATATTTAGTTCTTGTCCAGAATCCCCCCCCCATATTATAAAAAAAACAAAAATAAAGAAAAATCTGTATGATGTATATTAACCAAAATGACAATATCATATTCCAAAAATTACGTAAATTGATCAAGTAGTTTTGTTTTTTTATAAAGAAAATCATTTTTAAGCGATTAATGGAAATTCGTAGGCATTACAACATAAATCACAAGTTTGAATTATTGTAGTTATCTCCCTTTGTTTTGTTTTTTTTTAGATTGTTCTTAAAATGGTGAACAAGACAGCTACTCTTATGTTACTCATAAAATTTGATTTTATTTAAAAATAAAACTACTTGATAAATTTACATGATTTTTGGAATACAATATTTTTACATTTCTAAATTTTTGAAATAAGGATTATTTGTAGTTGAATTACTATTCTCATCTTGGATGTTATTTTCACAACGTTTTTGGTCAATGTAACATTTGATTTTTTTTTTTTTTTTTTTTTTTTTTTTTTTTACAAAGGCATCACCACATTATCAAGGCCCAGAGGCCACTCAAGGATAAGGGTTAAAGAGTGTACAGTAGAAGTTGGTCAATATAGTAATCATTAGTAATGAAAATTTGGTAAATTTAATAACTTATATGGAACGGCTCATCAAGAACTTATTTACTTTAGACTTGAACAAAACCATATTGTAGTCAGCCGGAAAGCAGGAAAACGGAAGACAATTCCACAGGCGTGCAGTTCTAAGAAAGAAGCTTTGTTCATGGAATCTACGTTTAGGTTTAGGCACAGATAAAGAGTGGGGGAAATTATTGATAGTGTTTACAGCTAGACGAGTGTTTCTTGTGAAAGTTTGGCGAGGGGGGACCATAGATTGAAGCTCAGTTGAACACTTTCCATGAAAATAACGATACATCAGAGACAAACTCGCAACATCTCTTCTGTGAGATAGAGGTTGCAAGGAGGAGAAAAGGACATCTCCTACGAGGCTACGAAGTCTATTTTGAACTCTATCAAGGCAGGACAAGTTCTTTCTAGCAGCTCCTGCCCAGATGTGGCAACAGTATTCCATCCTTGGACGTACCTGGCTCTTATATAGATAGAGAATAGCATCAGCAGTGAGATATCTACTGGATCGATAGAAAGATCCCACCATTTTTCCAGCGGCCTTGGCAACAGATTTGATATACGTGTTCCATTTAAGATCAGGAGTAATGGTCAAGCCCAGAAGCTTGTCAAAACTTGAGGCCTCCTGAAGACGAGAGCCATTCATTTCAATTGATGACAAATGTGGATTAGAATGTTGATGATGTAAAGAGAGAAGCTTGGTTTTAGATGCATTAAAAGTAACCAGCCACTCCTTTCCCCATTGTACTACGTGCTCAAGATCAGAGGAGAGAGAATTGGAGAGAACTTGCTCGTTTACTGTCTTAGATGTGGTACCATAAATTGTAGTGTCGTCAGCATAAATGTCTACAAATGATGTAAGGATATGATTTGGAAGATCATTAATGTAGATCAGGAAAAGAGTTGGGCCCAGGATGGATCCCTGAGGGACACCGGCATTAATATTGTGAGCTTCTGATTTTTGCCCCTCAACTACTACTCTTATGAATCTATCAGAAAGAAATGATTTAATAATTGAGAAGACTTTTCCAGCTATACCATAGCTAGCGATCTTATGAAGTAAACCTTTATGCCATACCCTATCAAAGGCTTTAGATATGTCAAGAGCAATTGCCCTAGAAAGATTGCCACCGTCGAGAGATTTGCTAATCCTATGCGATATAACTGTAAGGACATCTGCTGTAGATCTAGCAGAACGGAAACCATATTGAGTGTCACTTAGAAGGTTATTTTTGTTGAGATGTTTGATTACTTCTGTATTTAATACAGATTCTAGCAACTTACTCATGACGCACAGGAGACTTATTGGCCTGTACTGAGAGGGGGATGAGCGATCACCTGAATTCTTAAATACAGGGCATACTGATGAGATTTTCCAGGGAGATGGGAAACTATTCTCCTTAAGACAACGTTTAAACAGTTTTGTAAGTATGGGCGCTAGTTCAGGTTGAAGTTTTTTGAGTACTATAATTGGAATACCATCAGGGCCAGTTGCTTTACTGGAATCAAGGTTTTTGATTAGCTTGGCAACATCACGTACAGATATACGTATATCACATAGCGTGTTTTCTGATACAAGAGGAAATATTGGGGGTTGGCGGTCTTGGTCGCAAAGGGTAGAATTAGCTGCAAAGTTCTTGACAAAGAGTTTGGCTTTGTCTGATGCTGACGAGATTACCTCAGATCCATTGATAATAGTTGGGATGGAGCACACGCTTCTGTTCAGGATTCTGTTTGCTATTTGCCAAAACTGGTGGGAACCAAGCCGCTGCTCAGCTACTTTGGACTTAACAGATTGAGCATACAACTCTCTTGCGTTCCTTATTACTTTCTTACAATGGTTGCTGGCAGTCCTGAAAACGGCTTTAGTTTCCATACATCTATTACGTTTGAAGCAGTGGAAAAAGTGATTTCTGTGCGCAATGGCAGCAGCACATTCTGGAGAGAACCATGGCTGGCTGTTAGGTTTTTGCTGAAATTTTTTAGAGGGTATGAAATGGTCAATACCTACAATTAACCATTCAGTTAGGTCTAATACTATAGAGGACACATCCTTTTTAAACATGGAATGCAGAGGTAGATCAGATATAAATGTACGGAAGCTATCCCAGTCAGCCTTAGTGTATCGATATACTGTACGATGAAGAGGTACGTCTGGGGACTTATTACATTTCATTGTTATCTTAATTGATACAACAGAGTGGTCGGAAGATCCAAGAGGCGACAGAACAGAAACTGAACATAGTTCAGGGCAAGTTGTGAGAAAAAGGTCTAGTAGGCTCGCATACTGGCCGTCATTATCGGGCACACGGGTAGGTTCCTGAACAATCTGAGTGAGGTCATAGGCAATGGAGAAATCATGACAGAACCTCCCCTCATCATCGGTCTTGTTTGAGTGGGTCAACCATTCGACGTTGTGAACATTGAAGTCTCCACATACGTGAATGTTAGCTGAAGGATAAGTAGAAAGGACTTGGTCAATTTTCTCAGATATGCTTTGAAAGATAGTAACTCCGCTGTTGTGGGGGCGATAGAGAGTAAATATAAATGCAGTAGTGTGAGCTAAAGCAACCCGGAAGCACATATAAGGTAAGTTAGGATCTTCCCTGGAGATGTCCCTCCCACATGGAAAGCTATCTTTAATATAGGCACATATTCCATGCCCATGGCGATCTTGGGGGTCAGATTTAGAAGTTAAGTTAGAGTATCCTGTAATTGCAAACTCATCAAGGGAAATAGCCTGTCCAATGCCAGTTTCACTTAAAAATAAAAGGTCTGGTTTAGTCTCCTGTAATTGGGTTTCAACCTCTGGAAGGTTAGAACGTAGACCCCTGATGTTGGAGAAGGAGACATGGTAGTAGGGGTCTACGTTGGAAGTTGGAGAACCGGGTTTAATCGTGTATTTTTTCTTGAAACTTGTCATGATGAAATTTTGGAATTTGTGGACTAGGTCGACAGATTTACTTAGAGCAGGACAGAGAGGGGAAACTAAGAGAGAAAAAGAAACGAAGAATTTTTTTTTTTTTTTTTGTACCACATGATAAGGTAAAGCCGTAACAATTACCCACTAGTATGGCATCGAGAGGCCCCACCAGAAGCTACTGCATGGTCCAGATTCCATTCACCAAATGGCAATACAGCAGCCCCAGTACTTTGCACCTGCTGATAGGACAGCCTCCTTAGTGGTTAATCCAAGGTTCGGGTCCCTGACTATCAGGCGGATAACGTCAGCCCAGACAAAACGTTTACCTCCAGCACCCTTACTAGTGACATGGCTACAAGGATAGACATAGAAACAGAAAATTTCCACCAACTCTGCCAACTGTTCGCGCAAAAATACTGCCAACCTAGAAAACAGCTTTTTCTTCTCCCTTTGTCAGAAAAATCACTCATTTAAAAATGAGGACTGAGGGACAAATAGGAAGAAGCGAGAGTAACAGGAGCTGCCGATAACGCATCCACAATGCGTTTTCTACTCTCCATTAAAAAAAAAATAAAAAATAAAATAAAAAAAAAAGAAAAATAACTATTAAGTATTGTACTTAATAAAAGTCCAACGGACCTGTTTAAGGGAAAGTATGGTGATAGATTCCCCTCCCACGAACTAAAAATGAGTACAATTAGGTAATCTATTTTTGCAATCAACTCGGTAGATAAATAAACATTTATGGACGAGAAAAAAAAAAAAAAAAAAAAAAAAAAAAATTAAAGCTAGCATTTAATACAACAGAAATACATAAATTAAATACTGAAATAAAATGTAGTTATTAATATTTGAATCTTAAAATAAAAAGTGCGAATTAATAGAGAAAATCACTTATCACAACAACGCATTCCGTCTCCAAACTAGTGAGGAATTTAACTTTTAATAGCGTTCAGAAGATTTTTTTTTTTAAATTAACCGTTAAGAGAAAGCGTGATTTTATTCTGAACTTTAACTAATCACGTTTTAAGCAACTTATGATATAAAACAAAATCGGATGGGGGGGGGTTCTTCCGAAGGTTAGTTGGTGACGTTATAAGTAATTGCGAGATAAGATGGGAGCCAGAAATTAGGGGTGGGGGACTGAAAATGATAATATAATGGATTGATTATACAATATTTAAGATCAACTTGGTAGATAAACATTTATGGACGATAAAAAAAAAAAAAAAAAAAAAAAAATTAAAGCTAGCATTTAATACAACAGAAATACATAAATTAAATACTGAAATAAAATGTAGTTATTAATATTTGAATCTTAAAATAAAAAGTGCGAATTAATAGAGAAAATCACTTATCACAACAACGCATTCCGTCTCCAAACTAGTGAGGAATTTAACTTTTAATAGCGTTCAGAAGATTTTTTTTTTTAAATTAACCGTTAAGAGAAAGCGTGATTTTATTCTGAACTTTAACTAATCACGTTTTAAGCAACTTATGATATAAAACAAAATCGGATGGGGGGGGGTTCTTCCGAAGGTTAGTTGGTGACGTTATAAGTAATTGCGAGATAAGATGGGAGCCAGAAATTAGGGGTGGGGGACTGAAAATGATAATATAATGGATTGATTATACAATATTTAAGATCAACTTGGTAGATAAACATTTATGGACGATAAAAAAAAAAAAAAAAAAAAAAAAAAATTAAAGCTAGCATTTAATACAACAGAAATACATAAATTAAATACTGAAATAAAATGTAGTTATTAATATTTGAATCTTAAAATAAAAAGTGCGAATTAATAGAGAAAATCACTTATCACAACAACGCATTCCGTCTCCAAACTAGTGAGGAATTTAACTTTTCTTGACTTTTAAAACTAAATTTTATTAAGTACTCTATCCACTATGCTATGGGTCCTTGCTGAAAAAAGTCGAAGGTTACATCAACCAAAACATTGAAAATAACACCCAAGATGAGAGCAGTAGCCAAATAATCAAAATACGATATTCTCATTTCGTCACGAGTACGCACATTATACAGATTTTCCGTTATTTTTGTTTTTTTTATATCTTGAGAAATTCTGGACCAAAACTCGATATTCGGTTTCTTATCTTGTTTGAAAGTGTGTGCCAACTTGCAAAACAAACCATTGTACCCGATCCACAACAATCTGAATATTTCCTATAATTTACATAATTTTTAAAAAAATATTTGGAGTTTTGAAGGGAAGAATCTTTTTTTCATTTAGATTCAAAGGATTCAGCTATGGATTTACCCTCTGCTTTGTTGCACATTAAGAAAATATGATAAATTTATGTAACAATATGTTTGATTATTTTCCATCTTATTTAACTGTAATAATGTTCTATTCCCAATATTGAGCACAATTTTTTGTATTAGAAACTTTTTCACGATAATAGTGAAAATACAATTATAAAGTGAATTTTCTAATTATGTTACATTTTAAAAAAATTTTCCATTTTCAGCACAAACAAGGCACAGTGCCACTAATGTAGAGGGATATAAGTTGCAGGGATACTAAGGGAGTATAGCAGCAAGATGTCTGTTCACATTACACTTGAACTTCTGCATGTCAGTACAGTTGGGAAAGCAGAAACCTGGAAGGGAGTTTGAAAGTCTAGCAGTTGTGGAGAAGAAACTATTAGAGTAGAAGTTTTTCTTACATCTAGGGATTTCTACCATACAGGGGTGTGATTTTGCTGTTTGTCATGGGTACTTATGTTGAGAAGGTAGAAAGGCTTGTAGTTTGTCAGAGCATTGACCATTAAAATACTTGTGGGACAGGCTGAAGCTTAGATGACAGTTCAGGACCTATGGTAACTCTCTTTTGAACCCTGTCCAGGAGCGATATAGTAGCAGATGCACCAGCCCAAATGTGACCACAATACTCCATACATGGGCGAATGGTGGCCTTGTAGAGGTACAGGATACTTTCAGGCGTAAGTAACTTTCCAGCATGGTAGAAAGAGAGCCCACCTTCCTTACAGTGGCCCTGGCAATGCTCTCAATGTCTCTGTTCCAATTCTTATTTCCTGTGAACGTTAAGCCGATGAGTTTGAAAGAAGTACTTCCAGGTAATGTATCATTAGCCATGACTATTAGTGGTTGAGAAGGTTTCTTGTAGTTATTGAAGGAAACAAGCTTAATCTTGGCAGCATAGAATGTGACCATCCATCTTTGTCCCCATTCCACTACAGACTGGAGGTCTTCCTCTAATGTTTCTGACATTGCCTTAAATATGTGTTCATTCTGCTATTACCTTAGATATATGTTCAAGTTTATGGAAGTTAATTTAGTTGTTGAATCTTTGTGAGATAGTATTTCCATGTTGCTTTTAAAAAAAAACTCCTAAGGAGGTCTCTGTGTCCAAACCATTCATTGGTAAAGATATTTTTTAAAAAGTCTAAAAGATTGTTGGTATTTGTAACCATTGTTTTAAAATCTAAAATGCTTTTCATGCCTTATACTAACTTAAAATTCATTGGTATATGAACAATTATCAAATTCTCAATTGCATAAACATAATAAAATTTGGAATATTATAAATAAGAGATATATATATATATATATATATGCACACACAAATATTGTATATCCCTGGTCTGTTTTTTTAATTTTGAATACCAATATGTGAACCATGTCTTGGTCGCCATTATTGTAGTTTGAAATCTGCCTTGAGTTAAATTGATGAACTCATGGTCCATTGCTTAAAATTTTGATACTATTCATATATTTTCTCCATTCCACAAAATTCACTATCAAGTTGGTTGTCCATTAGTTTCGAGTATTTTACTCTTTATTCTATTTTCCAGATGCTCATTAGGAAGAGCCTCCTACAATGATCGCCTATTTGATTCAATGACTAAATTAACTGATTGACGATTGCAAAACTCCCCCTCTCTAATGTGATCTAGTTCAACCAAATACACCTCAGCCTCTCCTCCCTATATTATTTAACACAATTTTTTTTTATTCATAGAAAGATGGTTAACTTATATAAATAATTGAATGCAGAAAATGTTGAAATCTGTTTTCTGTCTTTAGTTACGTCTGCTACATCAGTTATGTTTTCATTGCTATCCTTTTGAGGCACCATTCTGCAAAATTAGGTCCTTGATTTCCACAAGGAAAATGATGATATAATCCAGACTTGTATTAATTTAAAAAAATGCCCAGATTTCATTGTTTTCCTTTTAAAATTTTTTCCCCTTTAGGAATCTTCAGACAGAACCTGATGTTTCTTCTATCATCTTCAGAGTGGACAAGTGTGATATTTACAACACCTGGGGTACTTGCTACTATAACTTGTCGATACTTATGTCAAACAATCCTCATTGGTAAGGTATCTCTTTTCTCTCTCTCTCTCTCTCTCTCTCTCTCTCTCTCTCTCTCATATATATATATATATATATATATATAATATAAAGCTGAATGTCTGTGTATGTGTGTGTCGGGTCACGAATAGGCTCCTATATGGTTGACTATTTTAAAAAACTGATTACATATAATGATAGAAGATATATCGAGACACAGGAATGGGTGTGTTTCATCCTGCAGAACGGTGGTTCATTAAAATTGTGGGGTCTGCGTTCACGCCTGGTCTCCATAGAATGGAAATAGGCACAAACTTTGATAAAGACTTTTCATATCTATCTGCGTAAGTATACTTTGATAATTATGTTTCTGTTTGAAGAAATATGGTATAATAAAATTATGGGGTGTTCATTCGCGCCTGACCTCCATAGAATGGAAATATGTCATAAAGTTTAACAAGGTTTTTTTAATATAGATCCACAGAATATTGTGATGTGTTTCAGTGTGAACAGGTATGGTATAATAAATTATGGGGTTTATCTATTTTATTTTTACTTTCATCATATTTTGCTTTGGTTTTGATATCCCCAAATTCAAAGCTATCTCTTTACAACCCTTCCTTTTCATAACCTATCATACTTTCATAAATCAGAGTCCATTTTCTGTAGGCTGTTTTTGAACCCAGTCAACGACGGGTACTTTTGCTAGTGTGTATGTATATATATATATATATATATATATATATATATATATGATTAGTTTTTTTTTTGGAAAAAGAAATCCAGCAGAGTGCTCAATTAAAAGGAAAATCTGAAATATAAGAGCATATTTATTTATATATATATATATATATATATATATATATATATATATATATATATACTTCAGAATAATGCAATACAATAGATCTACTGGTATGGAAATCCAGTAATTACGGGTCTTACAAAATATTGATGGCTGTAATATTTTATAGAGACAATCCCAGCTAAATAAGAATTGCACAATATACCAGATAGAGCAAATAAATCATAAAATGGTAATTTAAATTCTATGACGTGAAATGGTTAAGCTTCAAATCTAGAATTTTTATTAAATCCAAGACAAAGAATATGATTCAAAAAAGTATTTTTGAATCATATTCTTTGTCTTGGATTTAATAAAAATTCTAGATTTGAAACTTAACCATTTCACGTCATAGAATTTAAATTACTAATTTGATATGTATATATTGATTTTTTTTTTTTTTTTATACGATAGCAGCTTCGTTTCTAAACTCATTTTTATTTACTTAGAAAATCGCCGATGATTTATTTGGACGTATATAATGTTTTATTTTTTTTAAAACAGTAATCTACGTAGATGCATGTTTAAAGGTTACTACCTTTTGTCATGTTCTAGAGTTCGATTTCTAGAAACAGTCAAACTATGCTAACGAGAGGTAGTAACCTTGAAACATGCATGTATGTAGATTACTGTTTTAAAAATAATAGAAAAATAAATTATATAAAAGATATTTAGTGATTGTATTGTTGTGGTTTCCTATATGTTAATTTAAATGAAATTCCATTGTTTATAAAATAGTGCTCAATAACAGGTAGAGTTGTCTTACAGTAAAAATTTTTTATTTATACAAACATTAGCTACATATGTTCATGTATGTTTCAGCTACAATCTCATTTGAAATCCATCTTCCTCTGGCCTTCATATCAATCTGGGCAACAAAGGCTTCAGGAAACTGAATTTTGAACAAGATTGCAGCTGAATCATGCATGCACATATGTAGCGAATAATGTTTGTATAAATATACTATTTACAGGGTGGAACAATAAATTTGTCGCTCTAAATAAAACAACACTACAGCGTTATTTTTAAACTTTTATTAAAAAATCAATTCAGGTAATTATTATTACTACTATTTATGTAGTCGCCTTTGCTCTCAATCACTGCCTCGATACGGGCCCAAAACAGGGAACATGCCTTTTCCATAAGCGGTAGGAGCTCGGTAGATGGCGGCAATCAGGCTGGCTTTGGTGTTGTGGGAGGTCATGTTTGTGCTGTTCTTGATGTATAATCAAACGAAATAGTCCAGGTTGAGAGAGAAGGGGGGGTAATGAGAGAAGGATACAAAGTTGTAGCACTCCTTCTAAAGTGAGTGTGAGCCAGCATCGAGTCTTGCTGCGAGTGGCCACCTGATTGAAGCACACCACACTCTTCAGCACATTCAGGTACACTTTGGTGTTGACTTTCAAGCTGATTTCGAAAATGTGAGGTGGCATAATGTGGCCCTCACTTGAAACCACACCAAAGACCATAACCGTGGCTGGAAACTTAGTTGAGCTGTGCCCTCAAGCCTTGAACTGTCCAGATTTGCATTTTGAGGCTGCTGGCAATGGTCCTGTTGTCATAACTTGGATTGATAGAGAGCATAAGATGTACAGTGGTGCATCTTCAATCTTGCTTGTTGAACATTGTGTCATTTTCAGACATGATAAAAGGCTCCTATCACTCTTGGGATTTGTACAGAACTGGCCAATTGGTTGCAAGAAAAAAAGAAAACCGGTTTTCATCAAACAGAAATGGAATCATGTCTTTTTTTAGGGCAACAATTTTATCATTCCACCCTGTATAATATATACACACACATATATATATATATATATATATATTTTTTATTTCTCCCAAGAAACACAAGATCTTATAAAAGGTAAGATATGTTTTATCTCAAGAATCACAATTGTGTCATTGGTTCATTTATAGACAAGACATTTACAAGATAATTCATAAAATTACAAAAAAATTATTAAAGTTCAGCAATAATTTTAAAATCATATGACTAATTATAGCCTCATCAAAATTTGTTTTGTGTAAGAGGTGCTTCGGTTGAAATGAACTTGTTTTACCGCTTCAGTAACTTCTGAAAGGCCCTATGGAAGTCTTCTTGTGAGAGCGTGTCAATGACCCTCATCATCTCAGCCTCTTTCGTCTTGATTATCATCATCTCAGCCTCTTTCGTCTTGATTATCATAATGGCAGTCTCTAAGGTTTTACTTGAGCTCAGGGAATGACCAAAAGTCACAGGGAGCAAGGTCTGGACTATAGGGAGGGTGAGGAAATATCTTGACGCCTATCTTGGTCAAATAGTCTGTGACAAGGATGGAGTTGTGGGCTAGTGCATTGTCTTGGTGGAAATGCCACGGACCCGATTTGAAGAGTGTGGCCTTTTCTGATGGAATCTTTTCCTGAATGTCCTTCAATCCTCAACATTCCTTGTTGACTGTTTGTTCAGTGTATGTTGATCATGCTCATGTTGTCAAAAAAAGGGATCATTATAAATTTCTGGGTGGATTGGCTCTGTTTTTCTTGTGTCTGGGAGAGCCGGCATGCTTCCACTGACAACTCTGTCTCTTAGTTTCTGGGTCATAGCAGTGGATCCAGCTTTCATTGCAGGTCACCAGAGAATCAAGAACTGCAGGATCTGAATTGATCAACTCGACCATCTCCCTGCTGTCATGAAGTCTTTCTTTCAAATCTTCTGATCACTCTTGGGACAAACTTTGTGCAAATATTCCACATCTTCAGTTCCTCACAAATAATTGTGTGTACAGTTCTCACACTGATATCAAACTGTGTGCTTATTGTCTCTATAGACACATGACAGTCCTTTATCCATGAAATTCTTTATTTGGCCAATCAACTCTGGTGTTATGACTTCATTACTCTTTTCACACCTCTCATCATCCCTCACAAACTCTTTGCTTTCCTTAAATCTTTTATGCCATTCAGAAACTGATGTTCGATTCATGCAAGATGGTCCAAAAGCAGTTTGAAGCATTCCATACATTTCTGTGGCATTTTTTCCAAGTTTAAAACAGAATTTTATTGCATATCTTTCTTCTAACGTGTCTTCACGTCCAGATTGCATTTTTGAGATTCACCAGCTGTAACAATCAGGCTTTAGTAGGGTGTATTCCAATTCCTGCTGTAGCTGTTCATTTGAACCTGAAATCATAAAAATTGGTCAATCATGTCATAAGATGTATAGCAATAACATACTGATTTTTCAAAAGTCTATGACGATTTAAAATGCCTGTAGAAAAAAAGTCTGGAAACTTATTGAAGTCACCTTATAATTTTTGTTCAATTTTGTTTATTATTTCAGTGCTCGATTGCGAGAGTTGATCATCGATTATCAAAAACCACGAATCCAGACAACATTATCGAAGAGTTTGATTCAAAAAGGTGATATTTCTTTTTACTTTTAATGCACCCGCCTTCGTGCATCGCAATCAACTTGTTATGCATGATCGTAATCAGTTCACCGTACCAAGTATAATGCATCAGACTAAAGTATTTTCGTTCATAATCGTTTATTATGAGCTCGTCTGCCCATTTCAGTTACTGAGAGATTGTAAATTATATTACATCTAAATATGATATGCATGGAACAAATTTGATTCGGATTTTAACTGGCGAAATATTGAAACTTGACTTAAGTTGACTAAGCTCGTTATTTCTATGCATGTGCAAATATACATTTATACCTTTTAGCAATTTTATTTTTAAAGATTTTTGTATATGCGTGTGGACTTAGTTCAGACGGTGACACCCAAGTCATTTATTTATTTTTTCACCTTTTGAAATCAATACTGTATGTTAGGTACAATATAATAATCAATAGAGAATTGACTTTATACTAATAAATATGAAAGCTGCATGAATTAAAATATATTTAAGCATCTTTTATGACTGGGCAATGCCGGGCGCCATGCTAGTTATTTAGAAATTTAAAATTAAAAAGAAAATTTTTTTAAATCCTTAAAAATATTTATATGATTTAAAAAAACAAAAACAAAGACGTCTCAGCTTCAACACTAAGTACAGCAAGTTTGTACTATTATCATACATTTTCTGTTTCAATATTTATTTGTACGAATGCTGGTGCAACACTAAGGGAGATAATTCAGTATATATTCAAATGAATACTGGCAACAACCACTGAGTGAGTATCTGTATGGTTTGCAATGTAAACATGCCAGATAGTTCATTTATCAAAACAGATACTACATCTTGATCTTGGCTAAAAAGGCCAAATGGATTTAGAGTCAGTTTGCCTTTGACTAATATGCGATAAAAATTTATATTTAAATTAAAAAGAATTTTTTTCTATTGCAGTGAAAACCGTTTTCAAACCATTAAACAAACCTCAAAGAGCATCAGTTCTGAAAGTAAGTATCGTTTGCTGTTATTGCCTTCAAAGTTTTCTGTTGCATCTGTGTTGAATGAAGAATCTGTTTGAGGAACTAGTTCTCGACATATGAAAGGCTTTTGAAACGGTTGGGTACAAAGGATTCCTTCATAAACTTGCTATGAAAATATCTGGCAATGTCTTTGCAATCATCAAAGCTTTTCTTAATAATCTATATATCTATAAAAGTGAGAATAAGTGTGTATGTATGAGAACACTTCTTAACCTATATACTCAACAAATTTTTGATCTACACACTTGAAATTTGGTATATAGGATAATCAAACATGTGGAAAACTTAATTCATTTTCATTCATAAAAACAGTCTGCTAAAAGGTCAAAATTGGTACATAGGAATTATCTGTTTGCTGTTTCACGAATGCGCATACGTGAATAGTTTACATTAAAGATTTATGTTCAGAATAAGTAGGTTTGAAAACACCTTTTAAAGATCGTGTCATGTTGGTCTAATGGTTATCATACTTAACTCATTGTCTTTAGGTTTTGGTTTTGATCTCAGCTTGAGTATTTTTTTTTTTTTTACTTACAAGAAGTGAATGTTTTTAGAAAAAACATAATACTTGCATGCACATGTCTCAGCTTCCGTATTAAATATATGTATTTTATGACTGGGCAACATTGAGCAGCCTGCTAGTTTATAAATTTTACTATGTCTGTCCGTCTGAGGAACAATCTCTACCAAACTACGCTGTCAGTTTGTGATCTACGGACTTGAAACTTGATATATAGGGCATTTGGAAACCATTTGATTTGTTTTTTAGTTGGTAAAAATAACTGCTAAGGGTTAAAGTTGAAAAAAATTGAGACTTGGGAGGCGTAAGTTGACTTATAGTGCTCTTGTACGCATATGCAAATATACATTTATGTTAAAGTTGGTTGATTTTTAAAAGTTTCTTATCCATCTGTTAGCTCAGATGGTAACAAATAAGGCTGGAATGCTAAATGTTTTGGTTTCAATTCTAGCTGATGGCACTGAAGTCATTTTTTTTTTTTTTTTTTTTTTTTTTTTCATTTTTTTTTTTTTTTTTTTCATTTTTTTTTAACTTTTGAAATTACTGATATATATTGGGTATAATAGCTTTGGTAGTTTGGTAGAAACCGTTCCTCAGACAGACAAGATCACTTTATATATAGATATACTTAAGAAAGGTAGTTTGCTTGAAACATTGCTGGTAAATAGATATGGAGGAGTATAAGAAGGCTACAGCAATGCAGGAACCGGCTGTTATATTGGCGTGATGTATGAACAAACGAAAGAAGGTCTTATTTGTTTTTGTTATTTTATTTAACTTTGTATATGTATTTACTTTTCAAGATAATCACAATACAAATGCGTAAATATGAACTTATTGTTTGCTATAACTGGGATGGTGGAGGTCTTAATATTTCGAGAATATCATCTTTTTCAAAAGAAAAGGAACCAAGTAATGTCCTTTTTAAAAAAATAAAAACTTTGAAATATCATAAAGCAGACATTGATGTGGAAACTTGTCATAAGGATATTTTTTGGTTTTCTTTTGAAGATTTCCACCATTATTTTTAATTTTAATAATGTTGATAATGTTAATAAATAATATTGATAATGTTAATAAATAATTATTTATTAACATTATCAACATTATTTTTAATAAATAATATTGATAATGTTAATAAATAATATTGATAATGTTAATAAATAATATTGATAATGTTAATAAATAATGATAATGTTAATAAATAATATAGATAATGTTAATAAATAATATTGATAATGTTAATAAATAATATTGATAATGTTAATAAATAATTATTTATTAACATTATCAACATTATTTTTAATAAATAATGTTGATAATGTTAATAAAGTTTCTAATGTTAATAAATAATGTTTATAATTTTAATAATGTTTATAATTGTAATAATGTTTATAATGTTAATAATGTTTATAAATAATAATTAATGTTGATAATGTTAATGTTGATAAATAATGTTAATAATAAATGTTAAATATAAATGTTAATAAATTTGATAAATAAATAATGTTAATAAATATGTTAATAATGTTATTAAATGTTAATAATGTTATTAAATGTTAATAATGTTATTAAATGTTAATAATGTTATTAAATGTTAATAATGTTATTAATATAATGTTAATAAATGTTAATAATGTTATTAATATAATGTTAATAATGTTATTAATATAATGTTATTAATGTTATTAATATAATGTTAATAATGTTATTAATATAATGTTAATAATGTTATTAATATAATTTTAATAATGTTATTAATATAATTTTAATAATGTTATTAATATAATGTTAATGTTATTAATATAATGTTAATGTTATTAATATAATGTTAATAATGTTATAAATATAATGTTAATGTTATTAATATAATGTTAATAATGTTATTAATATAATGTTAATAATGTTATTAATATAATGTTAATAATGTTATTAATATAATTTTAATAATGTTATTAATATAATGTTAATAATGTTATTAATATAATTTTAATAATGTTATTAATATAATGTTAATAATGTTATTAATATAATGTTAATAATGTTATTAATATAATGTTAATAATGTTATTAATATAATGTTAATAATGTTATTAATATAATGTTAATAATGTTATTAATATAATGTTAATAATGTTATTAATATAATGTTAATAATGTTATTAATATAATGTTAATAATGTTATTAATATAATGTTAATAATGTTATTAATATAATGTTAATAATGTTATTAATATAATGTTAATAATGTTATTAATATAATGTTAATAATGTTATTAATATAATGTTAATAATGTTATTAATATAATGTTAATAATGTTATTAATATAATGTTAATAATGTTATTAATATAATGTTAATGTTATTAAATATAATGTTAATAATGTTATTAAATATAATGTTAATAATGTTATTAATATAATGTTAATAATGTTATTAATATAATGTTAATAATGTTATTAATATAATGTTAATAATGTTATTAATATAATTTTAATAATGTTATTAATATAATGTTAATAATGTTATTAATATAATGTTAATAATGTTATTAAGATAATGTTAATAATGTTATTAATATAATGTTAATAATGTTATTAATATAATGTTAATAATGTTATTAATATAATGTTAATAATGTTATTAATATAATGTTAATAATGTTATTAATATAATGTTAATAATGTTATTAATATAATGTTAATAATGTTATTAATATAATGTTAATGTTATTAAATATAATGTTAATAATGTTATTAATATAATGTTAATGTTATTAAATATAATGTTAATAATGTTATTAATATAATGTTAATAATGTTATTAAGATAATGTTAATAATGTTATTAATATAATGTTAATAATGTTATTAATATAATGTTAATGTTATTAATATAATGTTAATAATGTTATTAATATAATGTTAATAATGTTATTAATATAATGTTAATAATGTTATTAATATAATGTTAATAATGTTATTAATATAATGTTAATGTTATTAAATATAATGTTAATGTTATTAAATATAATGTTAATAATGTTATTAATATAATGTTAATGTTATAAAATATAATGTTAATAATGTTATTAATATAATGTTAATGGTATTAAATATAATGTTAATGTTATAAAATATAATGTTAATAATGTTATTAATATAATGTTAATAATGTTATTAATATAATGTTAATGTTATTAAATATAATGTTAATGTTATAAAATATAATGTTAATAATGTTATTAAATATAATGTTAATAATGTTATTAATATAATGTTAATGGTATTAAATATAATGTTAATGTTATAAAATATAATGTTAATAATGTTATTAAATATAATGTTAATGGTATTAAATATAATGTTAATGTTATAAAATATAATGTTAATAATGTTATTAATATAATGTTAATGGTATTAAATATAATGTTAATGTTATAAAATATAATGTTAATAATGTTATTAATATAATGTTAATAATGTTATTAATATAATGTTAATGTTATTAAATATAATGTTAATGTTATAAAATATAATGTTAATAATGTTATTAAATGTTAATAATGTTATTAAATGTTAATAATGTTATTAAATGTTAATAATGTTATTAAATGTTAATAATGTTATTAATATAATGTTAATAAATGTTAATAATGTTATTAATATAATGTTAATAATGTTATTAATATAATGTTAATGGTATTAAATATAATGTTAATGTTATAAAATATAATGTTAATAATGTTATTAATATAATGTTAATGTTATTAAATATAATGTTAATGTTATAAAATATAATGTTAATAATGTTATTAAATGTTAATAATGTTATTAAATGTTAATAATGTTATTAAATGTTAATAATGTTATTAAATGTTAATAATGTTATTAATATAATGTTAATAAATGTTAATAATGTTATTAATATAATGTTAATAATGTTATTAATATAATGTTATTAATGTTATTAATATAATGTTAATAATGTTATTAATATAATGTTAATAATGTTATTAATATAATTTTAATAATGTTATTAATATAATTTTAATAATGTTATTAATATAATGTTAATGTTATTAATATAATGTTAATGTTATTAATATAATGTTAATAATGTTATAAATATAATGTTAATGTTATTAATATAATGTTAATAATGTTATTAATATAATGTTAATAATGTTATTAATATAATGTTAATAATGTTATTAATATAATTTTAATAATGTTATTAATATAATGTTAATAATGTTATTAATATAATTTTAATAATGTTATTAATATAATGTTAATAATGTTATTAATATAATGTTAATAATGTTATTAATATAATGTTAATAATGTTATTAATATAATGTTAATAATGTTATTAATATAATGTTAATGTTATTAAATATAATGTTAATAATGTTATTAATATAATGTTAATGTTATTAAATATAATGTTAATAATGTTATTAATATAATGTTAATAATGTTATTAATATAATGTTAATGTTATAAAATATAATGTTAATAATGTTATTAATATAATGTTAATAATGTTATTAATATAATGTTAATAATGTTATTAATATAATGTTAATGGTATTAAATATAATGTTAATAATGTTATTAATATAATGTTAATAATGTTATTAAGATAATGTTAATAATGTTATTAATATAATGTTAATAATGTTATTAATATAATGTTAATGGTATTAAATATAATGTTAATAATGTTATTAATATAATGTTAATAATGTTATTAATATAATGTTAATAATGTTATTAATATAATGTTAATAATGTTATTAAGATAATGTTAATAATGTTATTAATATAATGTTAATAATGTTATTAATATAATGTTAATGGTATTAAATATAATGTTAATAATGTTATTAATATAATGTTAATAATGTTATTAAGATAATGTTAATAATGTTATTAATATAATGTTAATAATGTTATTAATATAATGTTAATAATGTTATTAAGATAATGTTAATAATGTTATTAATATAATGTTAATAATGTTATTAATATAATGTTAATGGTATTAAATATAATGTTAATAATGTTATTAATATAATGTTAATAATGTTATTAAGATAATGTTAATAATGTTATTAATATAATGTTAATAATGTTATTAATATAATGTTAATAATGTTATTTAGATAATGTTAATAATGTTATTAATATAATGTTAATAATGTTATTAATATAATGTTAATGGTATTAAATATAATGTTAATAATGTTATTAATATAATGTTAATAATGTTATTAATATAATGTTAATAATGTTATTAATATAATGTTAATAATGTTATTAAATATAATGTTAATAATGTTATTAATATAATGTTAATAATGTTATTAAATATAATGTTAATGTTATTAAATATAATGTTAATAATGTTATTAATATAATGTTAATAATGTTATTAATATAATGTTTAATAATGTTATTAATATAATGTTAATAATGTTATTAATATAATGTTAATAATGTTATTAATATAATGTTAATAATGTTATTAATATAATGTTAATGTTATTAAATATAATGTTAATAATGTTATTAATATAATGTTAATAATGTTATTAATATAATGTTAATAATGTTATTAATATAATGTTAATAATGTTAGTAATATAATGTTAATAATGTTATTAAATATAATGTTAATAATGTTATTAATATAATGTTAATAATGTTATTAATATAATGTTAATAATGTTATTAATATAATGTTAATAATGTTATTAATATAATGTTAATAATGTTATTAATATAATGTTAATAATGTTATTAAATATAATGTTAATAATGTTATTAATATAATGTTAATGTTATTAATATAATGTTAATAATGTTATTAATATAATGTTAATAATGTTATTAATATAATGTTAATAATGTTATTAATATAATGTTAATAATGTTATTAAATATAATGTTAATGTTATTAAATATAATGTTAATAATGTTATTAATATAATGTTAATAATGTTATTAATATAATGTTAATAATGTTATTAATATAATGTTAATAATGTTATTAATATAATGTTAATAATGTTATTAATATAATGTTAATAATGTTATTAATATAATGTTAATAATGTTATTAATATAATGTTAATAATGTTATTAATATAATGTTAATAATGTTATTAATATAATGTTAATAATGTTATTAATATAATGTTAATAATGTTATTAATATAATGTTATTAAATATAATGTTAATAATGTTATTAATATAATGTTAATAATGTTATTAAATATAATGTTAATGTTAGTAAATATAATGTTAATAATGTTATTAATATAATGTTAATAATGTTATTAATATAATGTTAATAATGTTATTAATATAATGTTAATAATGTTATTAAATATAATGTTAATGTTATTAAATATAATGTTAATAATGTTATTAATATAATGTTAATAATGTTATTAATATAATGTTAATAATGTTATTAATATAATGTTAATAATGTTATTAATATAATGTTAATAATGTTATTAATATAATGTTAATAATGTTATTAATATAATGTTAATAATGTTATTAATATAATGTTAATAATGTTATTAATATAATGTTAATAATGTTATTAATATAATGTTAATAATGTTATTAATATAATGTTAATAATGTTATTAAATATAATGTTAATAATGTTATTAAATATAATGTTAATGTTATTAATATAATGTTAATAATGTTATTAATATAATGTTAATAATGTTATTAATATAATGTTAATAATGTTATTAATATAATGTTAATAATGTTATTAAATATAATGTTAATGTTATTAAATATAATGTTAATAATGTTATTAATATAATGTTAATAATGTTATTAATATAATGTTAATAATGTTATTAATATAATGTTAATAATGTTATTAATATAATGTTAATAATGTTATTAATATAATGTTAATAATGTTATTAATATAATGTTAATAATGTTATTAATATAATGTTAATAATGTTATTAATATAATGTTAATAATGTTATTAATATAATGTTAATAATGTTATTAATATAATGTTAATAATGTTATTAAATATAATGTTAATAATGTTATTAATATAATGTTAATAATGTTATTAAATATAATGTTAATAGTTATTAAATATAATGTTAATAATGTTATTAATATAATGTTAATAATGTTATTAATATAATGTTAATAATGTTATTAATATAATGTTAATAATGTTATTAAATATAATGTTAATAATGTTATTAAATATAATGTTAATAATGTTATTAATATAATGTTAATAATGTTATTAATATAATGTTAATAATGTTATTAATATAATGTTAATAATGTTATTAATATAATGTTAATAATGTTATTAATATAATGTTAATAATGTTATTAATATAATGTTAATAATGTTATTAATATAATGTTAATAATGTTATTAATATAATGTTAATAATGTTATTAATATAATGTTAATAATGTTATTAATATAATGTTAATAATGTTATTAAATATAATGTTAATGTTATTAATATAATGTTAATAATGTTATTAATATAATGTTAATAATGTTATTAATATAATGTTAATAATGTTATTAATATAATGTTAATAATGTTATTAAATATAATGTTAATAATGTTATTAATATAATGTTAATAATGTTATTAATATAATGTTAATAATGTTATTAATATAATGTTAATAATGTTATTAATATAATGTTAATAATGTTATTAATATAATGTTAATAATGTTATTAATATAATGTTAATAATGTTATTAATATAATGTTAATAATGTTATTAATATAATGTTAATAATGTTATTAATATAATGTTAATAATGTTATTAATATAATGTTAATAATGTTATTAATATAATGTTAATAATGTTATTAAATATAATGTTAATAATGTTATTAATATAATGTTAATAATGTTATTAATATAATGTTAATAATGTTATTAATATAATGTTAATAATGTTATTAATATAATGTTAATAATGTTATTATATAATACTGTTAATAATGTTATTAATATAATGTTAATAATGTTATTAATATAATGTTAATAATGTTATTAATATAATGTTAATAATGTTATTAATATAATGTTAATAATGTTATTAATATAATGTTAATAATGTTATTAATATAATGTTAATAATGTTATTAATATAATGTTAATAATGTTATTAATATAATGTTAATAATGTTATTAATATAATGTTAATAATGTTATTAATATAATGTTAATGTTATTAATATAATGTTAATTTATTAAATATAATGTTAATAATGTTATTAATATAATGTTAATAATGTTATTAATATAATGTTAATAATGTTATTAATATAATGTTAATAATGTTATTAATATAATGTTAATAATGTTATTAATATAATGTTAATAATGTTATTAATATAATGTTAATAATGTTATTAATATAATGTTAATAATGTTATTAATATAATGTTAATAATGTTATTAAATATAATGTTAATAATGTTATTAATATAATGTTAATAATGTTATTAATATAATGTTAATAATGTTATTAATATAATGTTAATAATGTTATTAATATAATGTTAATAATGTTATTAATATAATGTTAATAATGTTATTAATATAATGTTAATAATGTTATTAAATATAATGTTAATAATGTTATTAATATAATGTTAATAATGTTATTAATATAATGTTAATAATGTTATTAATATAATGTTAATAATGTTATTAATATAATGTTAATAATGTTATTAATATAATGTTAATAATGTTATTAAATATAATGTTAATAATGTTATTAATATAATGTTAATAATGTTATTAATATAATGTTAATAATGTTATTAATATAATGTTAATAATGTTATTAATATAATGTTAATAATGTTATTAATATAATGTTAATAATGTTATTAATATAATGTTAATAATGTTATTAATATAATGTTAATAATGTTATTAATATAATGTTAATAATGTTATTAATATAATGTTAATAATGTTATTAATATAATGTTAATAATGTTATTAATATAATGTTAATAATGTTATTAATATAATGTTAATAATGTTATTAATATAATGTTAATAATGTTATTAATATAATGTTAATAATGTTATTAATATAATGTTAATAATGTTATTAATATAATGTTAATAATGTTATTAATATAATGTTAATAATGTTATTAATATAATGTTAATAATGTTATTAATATAATGTATAATGTTATAAAATAAATAATGTTATTAATATAATGTTAATAATGTTATTAATATAATGTTAATAATGTTATTAATATAATGTTAATAATGTTATTAATATAATGTTAATAATGTTATTAATATAATGTTAATAATGTTATTAATATAATGTTAATAATGTTATTAATATAATGTTAATAATGTTATTAATATAATGTTAATAATGTTATTAATATAATGTTAATAATGTTATTAATATAATGTTAATAATGTTATTAATATAATGTTAATAATGTTATTAATATAATGTTAATAATGTTATTAATATAATGTTAATAATGTTATTTAAATATAATGTTAATGTTATTAATATAATGTTAATAATGTTATTAATATAATGTTAATAATGTTATTAATATAATGTTAATAATGTTATTAATATAATGTTAATAATGTTATTAATATAATGTTAATAATGTTATTAATATAATGTTAATAATGTTATTAATATAATGTTAATAATGTTATTAATATAATGTTAATAATGTTATTAATATAATGTTAATAATGTTATTAATATAATGTTAATATGTTATTAATATAATGTTAATGTTATTATATATAATTGTTAATATTAATATAATGTTAATAATGTTATTAATATAATGTTAATAATGTTATTAATATAATGTTAATGTTATTAAATATAATGTTAATAATGTTATTAATATAATGTTAATAATGTTATTAATATAATGTTAATAATGTTATTAATATAATGTTAATAATGTTATTAATATAATGTTAATAATGTTATTAATATAATGTTAATAATGTTATTAATATAATGTTAATAATGTTATTAATATAATGTTAATAATGTTATTAATATAATGTTAATAATGTTATTAATATAATGTTAA
Source organism: Euprymna scolopes (assembly GCF_053919585.1). NCBI lineage: Eukaryota > Metazoa > Mollusca > Cephalopoda > Sepiida > Sepiolidae > Euprymna > Euprymna scolopes. Next base: position 200,682,929 of record NC_136482.1, read on the forward strand.
TAATGTTATTAATATAATGTTAATAATGTTATTAATATAATGTTAATAATGTTATTAATATAATGTTAATAATGTTATTAATATAATGTTAATAAGTTATTAATATAATGTTAATAATGTTATTAATATAATGTTAATAAATGTTATTTATATAATGTTAATAATGTTATTAATATAATGTTAATAATGTTATTAATATAATGTTAATAATGTTATTAATATAATGTTAATAATGTTATTAATATAATGTTAATAATGTTATTAATATAATGTTAATAATGTTATTAATATAATGTTAATAATGTTATTAATATAATGTTAATAATGTTATAATATAATGTTAATAATGTTATTAATATAATGTTAATAATGTTATTAATATAATGTTAATAATGTTATTAATATAATGTTAATAATGTTATTAATATAATGTTAATAATGTTATTAAATATAATGTTAATAATGTTATTAATATAATGTTAATAATGTTATTAATATAATGTTAATAATGTTATTAATATAATGTTAATAATGTTATTAATATAATGTTAATAATGTTATTAATATAATGTTAATAATGTTATTAATATAATGTTAATAATGTTATTAAATATAATGTTAATAATGTTATTAAATATAATGTTAATAATGTTATTAATATAATGTTAATAATGTTATTAATATAATGTTAATAATGTTATTAATATAATGTTAATAAGTTATTAATATAATGTTAATGTTATTAAATATAATGTTAATAATATAAATGTTATTATATAATGTTAATAATGTATTAATATAATGTTAATAATGTTATTAATATAATGTTAATATGTTATTAATATAATGTTAAGTTATTAAATATAATGTTAATAATGTTATTAATATAATGTTAATATGTTATTAATATAATGTTAATAATGTTATTAATATAATGTTAATAAGTTATTAATATAATGT